>NC_085140.1:287230346-287560032 GCF_024139115.2 Armigeres subalbatus | reverse complement strand
GATGCATTGGAATAATATCGATAATATTCAGAAAGAATTAATCAAATTTCTTGCTCAAGAAAATGATAGAAATATTTACAGTGGAAAAATCATTTTAATGTTTGCGGAACGGCTTTCACAGTTTAAACGATTGAAGCAAAGGTGTAGTTTGTCTGCTTTGCACTGCTGCATCGAAATATTTACAGTAGTGTTTGCATTTAACAAAGTCGATATTCCGGTAATCGATTTATTGAAAAATGTATGGGCATCCCCACACTGTAAAATGTCATCGAACAACTGTATGACTACTCACCGGAAGATGGCAGGAGGGTTTTCCAGCACAAGATAGGAAAAAACATGTTTAGATTCCTCTTTGCTCGCTAGATGATGTTGTTATCACCGGCAAATTGTTCGCCATTTCGTTGTATGGGAAAACTCGAAGTGAACCATATTGTTAATATAATATATTTGGTCTTATCCTAGATCATATTTTAATTTGAAGTAAGTTCCATTGTTTTGTGTTCCTGCAGCAGAGCAGCCCAATCTACAAATTGTGCACGGGTATATGCTGTGCTTTTAGTTTTCATTGTGTTGTGATGAAGTAAAAATCAAGCACTATTATCTCTGCCATTAGGCATTATTAAGCATTATTCGCTCTATAAGAATAAATGAAAAGTGCCATTCAATACAAAACATACCATGATTGTGTTGAGCATAATGAACCATTCCACATACTCTTGCAGGTTACATTTGTGGAAAATTTGACAGTAATATCGATTAACGTAGCGCACCAACCGCTTTAATGGCTACTTTATTGCAATGGTTTGCAAAATTATGGACCTACCTATGTGTGCAAAAACGGATAACAAACGACATGACACAAAGTGTCCGAGATAACGCGTTCTGTCATATTCCTCCGCGCCACCACCACCCGGCTCACCCGAACAGCGCCAGTGCAAACTGCTCTCTGTTTGTGGAAAGAGGGAAAACTTGGCTCGGCCGTAAAGTTTTCACCGTCATCAGCACAAACAGCGCCGCTTCATCATTTTCTGCTGTTTGCCGGTTGGCACGAGGACACTGCGGAAGTGGGTGACCGGTTGGAAGGTTCGGCGGCGGTGAATGGTTTCCCATTTCCCAACGTACCTTATTCACCTATGAGCGAACAAATGAATGAGCGGCGAACGAGCATCCAGTCAGTGCTTCCAAAACCGGCGAAGGACATCTGTAGAGTGCGGTTCCGGTCGGTGTTGCGACATTACGTCCAGTACGGTGGACCGTGTGTACCGCATGGGGCTTCGACTATAGGCTCTATCGTCGGATTGAGCTGTTTAATTAATATTATATAAGCCGTCAGGAAGTAGGTGGGATGGAAAATACCAAACCGCTATCGAATTCAACAAATGTAATAGTTGAACACCATTTCCAAGCGTACACACCCCGTCTTCCGGGTCAGTCATATGTAGCAGAAGAGCACGGTGGTCCTGGCCTGAGATCTATTACGAATGAAGGTTAGTTTCGGTTAGTCGTATCAATTATGCTAAAGGGATTATACAGATATGTTTCATGCGGCATGCTCACATGAATAAATACAATCTCATTTTTAATCTTTTTATGCATTGACAACCATATTGCTTACGGCATTTCTAACTTTAAACTTAGCGCTTTTGTTCTTCCACTGATTGGTTGAGATATTTCGTTAAGCAAAGTGATGGAGTACGTTTTAAAAATCTTCACGTTTTTGAACATGCACCAATAATAGACATTGAGAACTGTGGATATTCTGTAGCGTAATTAAAAAACAACGCTTTTCTTTATCACGATCAATGAAAAAGAAATTTAAGATTGGCTCTACATTGCAACTGGAACTTGGCAACATGAATAAGTGTTTTGTGTGCTAACTGGTGATCCCAACATATGCTGGCCATATCAGTATATCAAAACTGTTTAATTACAGCAAAGAAACACCATTACAAAATTCACAGCCTAAATAAATTTATGCGCATTTGAAACACTTCGTTTGTTGCTCCTTATGTTGTTGCTTGGATGTAATAAAACCATCTCATCATCTTCCTCTTTCGATAATAATTCCACCAGTTTAAGTTATGATGTATATTGCTTATCGTATTGCACTTCAAATTACGTTAGATGGTACAAGTCGGAACTGATTGTTCATGAATTTAAATTAGCAATTAATAATTCTGTACCACTGCGCACCACAGGATCAAATATGTAGCGCACAATGATGCTACCCAAACAACAGAAATCAGAAAGTAGAGCATCTCCCGATCGTTGCTGTATGTCACATTTAATAGAAACGTAGCTCCGTTGCGGATGTATGTGCTGCTACACATTATTCTCAAGCAGAACAACATTACCAGCTGTTGTTCGACGGAATAGTATCCGTTTGTTGCACTTCACCCGCAACCGCCTTTTGCCGAATGGAGTTCGATTTATACAACGCCATCATCAACTGATGCTTGGCTCCTACAGGCGTAATGTAGGTGGAAGGGATAAGGTAGTGGGAAAGCGAAATACTGCTGATGCCAATGTAAATATTTTGTGAACAAATCGTGGAACAACCTCGTTTCCGATGTTATTTCCAATTAATTGAGTATTTGTTGTGTTACGGGGTCGGAAATCTATCGCCTCGTTTGGCGGCAACATATGGTAAGCTGTTAATGAAACACACTTGATTGCGTAATCCAAATGATTCCATTACAAATTTAGTCGAATCAAACATCCGGTTGCTATTTACATCTATCAACGTGGATGGACCAAAAGTGGAAATGTTATCAGTTTAGTTAGTGCGATTCCAATTGATGTCAATACCAACATCGGAGTGTGGGTGTTTGCATTTTGTTTCGAAAACTATCAATTTACACTAATTTACTAAATTAAATCTCCTTCGGCTTTCTCTTTAAATATATTTATGATGCTTTGTTCATTATCTCAAGCGTGTTGTTAAACATTATATGTTATGATTGCTCAACATGGCATATTATTATTTCAGGCTCATTGAATAAAATGTCTAGTTTCATGCCAGGGATATGCGAGGTGAACCGGCCCAGGGCCGAAAACCTCACTAATAAAGATAATAATAATAATGGCAGGGAATTTGTGGCAGGTTTTGTTATATTATTGATAGGAGGTTTTGTGTGTTACACTTTATAAAACTCGGACATCAGATTCATTGATAAAACCGCTTTTAGAATAGAATAAAAACAATATTTTCAATTAGGTCGATACAAATATTAAATTTATTTTATGTCACCTCCCCTTCAACTTTCCAAAAATATTGAAGGGGGCGAAAAAACATTTTTTTTTTGTTTTCTATTTTTGGTTAATTTATAACATATGCATCACTGTTTTTATGTTAGTCCGATATGTCATTTATAGAAATATACCAGAAACATAAAAATCGGTGGATATTTGACAAAGTTAGAGTAGATTGAAGGAAAAAAAGTTATTTAAAAATATAGGTCGGTACAGTAAAGGTTAAACATCATCTGCGTTATCTTTGCCTATATACTCAACACGTTTCAAGATCGAGTGGTACATTCGAACTTTGGTGCGTGGATCAATTCGGTTGGGTTTCCAAATATTTCGATAACTCTCAGAGTTATCCCCAGCCTTTCTAACTCGTGATTAGGGACGTTCCGATACTTCCGATATATCGGAATATCGATATTTTTGTTTCGATATCCGATATTTTTGTATCGATATTTTGCTTTCAATATATCGGTCATATCGATATGTTTGCTTTCGATATCGATATATTGAATCAGGACATAGTAACACAAAAATAACAATTGCATTGTGTTTTGTGAAAGAAAATACTTCAAATTGGATCTGAAATGCCGAATTTTTAATGATTCAGATGATTTTTCTTGGTAGCGCGGGTGGTATGAGGTGTGCGCTGCCCAAATAGTTTTGGCAACTCGACACTTTGCATTGACGCGCAGTTGTGCAACATCTGTCATGCCGCTGGTCCTTGAATCCTTATGCGAATTCAATTATATATTTGACGTGTTCCTATAATAAATTAGATAAATTAGCTTTAGGAATTATGTAGAGATTTGTGGAAATGGGAATTTAGAAGAATTGGAAAACATATGAAAATTTTCTTAAAAATAATGCCTCGTAGGAATTAACGAGAATTTCCTTAAAATATTTCTACGGGTTTTCGGATGAAAATTTATTTTTTTTCCTATGAAACTTTTTGCGTAAATTTTGAAGAATGTCCGTGAAAATCGAAGAGAATTTCCTGCCGAAATTCAAGGGAATTCCATGTGAAACAAAAAGATAATTTCCCGTGAAAGTCTTAGAGAGTCTCCTTCTTAGTTAAGAATATTTAAATGCATTTTCTTGTGAAAATTCTGAATCTTCTTTGAAAATAAATTTAAACTTTAAAAATCTTCCGTGGAATTTTTTAAGAGAGAATTTTCGGTTGTCAAGAATTATAATAACCTGAGAAGAAATACGAACGAACGGAAAATAGTTAAAACTATGACGTACGAAGCCGCCGATAATTCCTGGACTGGTACACTCTAGAAACAGATTGGATCAATTAATAGAAAAATCATTTCAAACAATTATTGTGAAGGGGTAATACGATAAAAATTGAATAACCACAATAAATATATTCTAAATTTTCTCATTTTTGAAATATCATATGATTTTCCGATATATCGATATTTTCATTCCAATATATCGGTGATATCGATACTTTGATTCGATTATAGTATCGAATGAAATATCGATATTTTGAAGTATCGGAACGTCCCTACTCGTGATTCCATGTCGATTCCAATTTCGCCATCTGATGATATTAGACTGTCAAGATATTGACATCCCCCAATCGTCCGGCTACTGCAAAGTTTGAGGGGTTGTTCCCGTTGACACTCAACCACCCGGTCCTGCTACGTTGAGCCCACTCCGCATAAATAAGCGTCGCAGCTTCCTGATCATTAGCCAATACTTAAAATTTTATGCTTCGGATGGGTGCTTTTGAAAAAACACTGGCGGAAACTTGAAGACGCTGTTCAAAGTTCTCGAACCAACATTTCAGCTAACCAAGTCAAAGAGTAATTGAGGTAGCATCGATCAGGCAGTCCACCCATATCCGCCTGTCCTGTCTGCAGCAGCGCCCGACTCCCACGTAAGGGTATGCGATAAGATACTTTTCCCTAACGAAACGAATCGAAACGAAATAGAGATTTACTTTCAAGACTTCGAAACGATACAAAATCAAGGCCCATTTAATTCAAAATTGTACGAAACGAATCTTTAATTTTTTTTCGCGGAATTTTTATTGTATTGATTTTACATTTATTCTGATTTCATGTTTTCAAAGTCAAATAACTTCTTTGCAACTAATAGGGTTATTGTAACAGAAGAAGCACTCTGTGATAAATCACCGCGTTCTCCTTATTGGCAATAGTGCAATATCCCTGCATTTGTGCCGCTTTCAAAGAAATACATCGTGCAGTATGTATGTACTTCCGAATCTGATCTGAATCTGATAGAGAAATTGTGAGATTTTTTTAGTATTCTGATCCAAATTCTTTTGAAAACCTTATTTCACTTAAATTTATGTGATTAAGCTGAAGCATACTTCATATTGTTTATGGAAAACAACATGTGTTCTTTCTGCCTGGAGCGGTACAAATAAAATCCCGAGATCATAACAGGAAGCACGGACACGAGACCTGGACGATGCTCGTGGAGGACCAACGCGCACTGAGTGTTTTCGAAAGGAAAGTGTTGCGTACCATCTATGGTGGGGTGCAGATGGCGGACGGTACGTGGAGGAGGCGAATGAACCACGAGTTGCATCAGCTGTTGGGAGAACCATCCATCGTTCACACCGCGAAAATCGGATGACTGCGGTGGGCTGGGCACGTAGCCAGAATGTCGGACAGTAGTCCGGTGAAAATGATTCTCGACAACGATCCGACGGGAACAAGAAGGCGAGGTGCACAGTGGGCAAGGTGGATCGATCAGGTGGAGGACGACTTGCGGACCCTCCGCAGACTGCGTGGTTGGCGAAGTGCAGCCATGGACCGAGCTGAATGGAGAAGTCTTTTATGTGCTGCACAGGCCACTCCGGCCTTAGTCTGATGATAAATAAATAAATACTTCATATTGACTTATCAGCGTGGTTTATGGTATTGAACCAACTCAAAACCAGAAAATGGATGACATTATTATTAATCTAGTTAGATACTCATTCATATATCAACATGTGCCGGGCGTATACGCAGATAGATTATTGTTAATGGCATACTTTTGTTCGCTAGACGAATCATCTGCACCTGTCTAAAACGCGCAAAAGATATGTATTCTAGATTGTATTTCAGAAATGTGATCAGCAGTGTGCCAGGTATGAAGAAACAATGTTTCCTTTTTCCTACAAAAACTTGTTATAAAAGGATATCATTTCCTTGAAAATTCAACCTTTTCATAGGAGGCTCGGAGACACATAATATTTTATACAATCAACTCGACGAACCAAGCTATTGTCTGTTTGTCGATGTTTATGTGCCTGTGCATATGAGACATGCAAACATTTTTGACAAACTTTCTTCCTCCAACGACTTCAATTGAGTGTAAGAAACAGCTGCTATGGACAATATGAGCCGGTCACGCCCTTATAGTCAATTTAGGATTAAGAGAGGAAATTAAGTTTGACACTCATCATTATAAGAGACCGAGTAATACTCTTCTTCTTCTTCTTATTGGCATTACATCCCCACACTGGGATAGAGCTGCCTCGCAGCTTAGTGTTCATTGAGCACTTCCACAGTTATTAACTGCGAGGTTTCTAAGCCAGGTTACCATTTTTGCATTCGTATATCATGAGGCTAGCACGATGATACTTTTTATGCCCAGGGAAGTCGAAACAATTTCCAAGTAATACTCTAGTAATACTCTGCACCTCCGAAAACGAAAACCGTCTTTCAAATCATTCCAACGCAAAATTAACGCGCTTCGTTTTATAATAATGTTTTTCTTAGCGGTGGCTCTTAAGGCCTAGTTATGCGCATAAACCTGGTTTGAGGCCTAAGAGGTGAAGAAATCGGCCTTTAATAAGAAAGAGGCGCTCTAAAAATAATTCACGAGGGCCCTAGGAATCCACGCCACGGTTTTGCCTCTTTAACAAAGTTGTATGTACTGATCTGATTCATACAGTAGACGTACGATAACTGCAAGTTATTTAACGGCAATGATTTTTAACTGCGATTCGATAGTTGCAACAATTTTGCAGTTATCGGACCGCTAAATTTCAAAACTATGTTAAACTAAATGACAGCTGCACTGCGCTGCACAATAGGCCTTTTCATGTGACGCTGTGTAGACTGAACTTGTTTACAACCGCTGAACAAGCTGTGCAAGCCCGAAGCTGTCTCTTTCATATAGAAGAACTGTCAATTGACGGTAAAATCAGCTGATTTTAAACGTCTCGTGAAAAGGCCTATAAGATTCACTTTTTATTTCATCTGACGTCGATTGACAACCGTTTGACGTCTAAAATACGTCGAACGGCATTCGCTAACTGAAAAGTTAACATGTTGTAGCTATCGAACGGCTACTGTATATGATTGACTAAAATAAAAACTCCCCCTAATAAATTAGAAATTTTCCATAAAAAATTAGGAAATTGCCAATAAAGAAATCAGGGTATGACCAATAAATAAATATAAAATTTCCACGAATAATGCAAAATTTCCACAAACAATTATAAATTTTCGAAAAAAAAACATATTGGCACTTTCAAAAGCAAAAATGGCAATTATAAAAGCAGAATTTTCCATGAAGATATAAAAATGTTCCACGAAAAAAAAAAATACAAATTTCCATAAATAAATCATTATTAGTAATAAACAATTACAAAATTTTCCACAAATTTTTTTTTCATAGATAGTTGAAAAAAATCAACAAAATAATCAAGAAAAAGTATTAAAAATAAAAAATAAAGAAATATTTAAAAGCAATAAAACTGAGCCTGAGATTTTTTATGGAAAAATTTCTAATTCTACATTGATATTTTATTTTGCTGCCGTATATGATTACATTTACACTCTGAGCCTGGCGTCTTAAATATTGAGTCGTTAATATAGTTAAAAATATTTATCTTTTTTCTGTTGTACATTTCCAACAAAACACTGCAGTGATGAACTCTAATTACAAGAAAAATCACTTTAATAAAGTTTTAAAAAAATATAGCAAAACTATGAAGACGTTTTTTTTTCTTTGTCTGTCATCGAGCTCGGACCTAGTTAATATGAGAACGTTTTAAAGAAGAAAACTAAACACGTATTTGACAACTCAGAATGGGCTTATGTAGAAAGCGTTAATAGAAAAATATGTATAACATTAAGATTTGAAAACAGCTTTGTGATTTTGTTCAGCGGCGCAGCCAAAATGTTTGATAAATCACGACGTTTAAGTATGGTTTAAGTCTGAATTTGTTTCGAAATTCTGGTAAATTTCGTTGAAAGTTAGTTTTTTTGCTTGCGAAATATTTGTAATTTTACGAAACGAAATCAAGAAATCAGATTTCGCCATGCTCAAATTCCGCGAAATTCCGCGGAATTGCGTTTCGAACCACCTAAAAGGATTTTTTTCGAAATACCGCACATGCTTACTCCCACTTACAGAGATACGTACCGTTGACGGACTCTACCATTTTCCATTTTAATGGAAAATGATAGCAAAGAATGTTTAGAGAAAGAATATGAATATTTGTAACATTATCCACTAATGAACTTAGCACAAACTTTATCTAATAAAAAAAAAACTGGTTTTTCTTTTTGGAAAAGTTTTTGCGGATTGACTCTAAGCCGTTGAATACATAGCATTAACATTTTTAAAGTACGTCTAGAATTATTAGCTTTTGTTTAAGTCAAGTCTTCTTCATCTTCTTCTTCTTCTTATTGGCATAACATACCCCACTAGGACATTGCCGCCTCGCTGCTTAGTGTTCATTCAGCACTTCCACAGCTATTAACCGCAAGGTTTCTAAGCCAAGTTACCATTTTTGCATTCGTCATGAGGCTAACACAATGATACTTTCTTGCCGAGAGAAGTCGAGACAATTTCCAACCCGAGAATTGCCTTGATCGGCACCGAGAATCGAACGCAGCCACCCTCAGCATGATCTTGCTTTATAGCCGCGCATCTTACCGCAAGGCTAAGGAGGGCCCCTGAGTCAAATCAACTACATGAAGCTCAAATTGGTTGTACTGGGGCAATAATCAGGTGTACTTTTGAAATCAGAGATGTTTTGTTTGAACAGGGATGTTTTATGAAGGTTCGGACACAGAGAAACAGGCGTCTCACTTAACACATGTTCCATCGTTCAACTTTTTAACGGTGGATTCAACCTTTTGTAGGTGGTCGATCGGCCACCGATGGCGCTTCCATCGATTTTGCTTGTGTTTGACGTTTGTGCACTACCGCCATCTGGTTGCCGATTGTTCACTCACAGTGCATTTAGCAGTGGGCGATAATGTTTCCACCAGGATGATTTATATTGCATTTTGTTCTAAGCGAGACGTATGTTTCTCTGTGGTTCGGATTGCAGACTTCCCAGACTATACGAAATACATAGGTGAAGTCTTAAGCAGAGTCTCTTTATTCTCGTGTATACATGGATGAGACAGTGTGCCATGAGCTACAAAAGCTCACGTAGCACCGATTCAGTGCGACGAGAGAAGATAGCGCGCGCATAAAATAACTAAGTGAGCGTGTCTCAATGTACGTCTCATGAGACTCATCTCATGCGCTAGGAATGCATAGCTGGCGTTACTTAGGCGACGATATTATTGAATGAAAATTTCTCGCCCAAGCTGTTTTACGCATCTCCGCTGTTGTTTGCAAAGGTTTGCCATGGCAAACAGCGCATGAGCTGATCGCATTGAGATGTCTCAATGCGACTCACCAATGTTAAGGTCACTCCTGACGGAATCCAAGTTTAAAAGTGCTCGCGTTTTCGGGGGCACACCACTCGATACGGAAGCAACGCACAACTGTCATTTTTATTATTTCACGCATGCTGCGACGCAGCAAAGCTAAATAAACAAAAATGACAGTTGTGCGCCGCCTCTGAATCGAGTGGTGTGCCCCCGAAAACGCGAGCACTTTGGAACTTGGATTCCGTCAGGAGTGACCTTAATGTGAGGTACACAAGCTTCGTGAGACTCGCGCGCGCTAAATTTTATGTGCGCGTAGCAGTCGTTGCTCAATCGCATCCTTTTTTGAACGCGTGCATGATGTCTGGTCTTAAGTAGAATTGGTGGAGCACGTCATATCAGCATGCTCACGTTCCTAAAAGTATTATTTAGCTTTTCTGGAAATGGATTAGCTGAAACGGAGATTGTGCCTCTTGAGTCCGTTATAAACGCAGTGCTTATATCGCGTTTGACTATCATCTTCTAATTAGCGGCAACGCATTGCTCGGATTCAGTGGCATTAGGAGAGGCTCGGGCGATGAATAAACATAGATCAACTCGGGTAGTGGATATTCTGAAAAATGGCAGCATAGAAGATAAGTGGGTGGCGAAGAATGCTTTTATCGAAACCGACGAGAACAACTTGGCTGCGCACACAGCAAAACGAATGGACCCGATGGAAGATTGTGGAGCGTAGAGAAGCAAAGCGCGAGGAACGTGAATAATCAGACGAGCAAAGTAGAGTCCGTTTTCTCTGTGTCCGAACCTTCATAAAACATCCCTGTTCAAACAAAACATCTCTGATTTCAAAAGTACACCTGGTCATTTCCCCAGTACAACCAATTTGAGCTTCATGTAGTTGACTTGACTCACGGGCCCTCTTTAGCCTTGCGGTAAGATGTGCGGCTATAAAGCAAGATCATGCTGAGGGTGGCTGCGTTCGATTCCCGGTGCCGATCTAGCCAATTCTCGGTTTGGAAATTGTCTCGACTTCTCTGGGCATGAAAGTATCATTGTGTTAGCCTCATGACGAATGCAAAAATGGTAACTTGGCTTAGAAACCTTGCGGTTAATAGCTGTGGAAGTGCTGAATGAACACTAAGCAGCGAGGCGGCAATGTCCTAGTGGGGTATGTAATGCCAATAAGAAGAAGAAGAAGCTAATAATTCTAGACGTACTTTAAAAATTTTAATGCTATGTATTCAACGGCTTAGAGTCATTCCGCAAAAACTTTTCCAAAAAGAAAAACCAGTTTTTTTATTATATAAAGTTTGTGCTAAGTTCATTAGTGGATAATTATGTTACAAATATTCATATTCTTTCTCTAAACATTATTTGCTATCATTTTCCATTAAAATTCCAAATTTTCCAGGCAATTTTTCGCATTTTGGACTTTTTCTTCGTTTCCTTGTTATTTTTTTATTCCCCACCCCCTCGTATTTTCCATGAACTGTAGGACATAAAATAAATTTAATATTTGTATCGGCCTTATATGGAAATGCTAATATCATCTTCCAATCTTAGACGTACATGTTCATGATTAAATTAGAGGCGAAAGTCAAGATTTGATAGTTCCGTTAGGATACGACAGGCATGAAGAACGTTCGTTATTGTACCGAAAGGCTATACAATATTGCTCCAAAAAATATGATAGAAGGCCCGGAGACCCATAGTGTTATATATCGATCGACTCAGCTCGACAAACCGAGGTGATGTCTGTATGTGTGTGTGTGTATGTGGAGTGGACACATTTTGTAGACACACTTTTTGGAACGTAGCAATCTATCAGATTTCGAATTCGGATAGTTTACCTGCAGTGAGCGATCTGATAAATAATTTTAGATCAGTTTGGTAATGTACGGAAGAAAATTAAAATTCAACAATTTTACAATCAAACCTTCATGCCAAATATTGTCAAATGTTTTCTCTATATCAAGAAAAGCAACTCCAGTCGAATATCCTTCAGATTTGTGAAACAGAATTAAATTCGTAACTCCTAATAACTGATCAGTGGTTGCATGCTTCCGCCGACCAAATTGCTCATCAGCAAAAATAGAATTGTCATTAATATGAACCATCATTCTATTTGAAAGAATCTTTTCAAACAGTTTGCTGGATTTTTGTCCGGCTTCAAAATTGAAACAACTTTGGCGTTTTTCCATTTATCTGGTTGCCAGTTGAAAACATTTGTTAAATAAATTAACCAAAAAAGATAAAGAGCTCACTGGCAGTTTTTGATAAGTATGTAGAAAACACCAACGTCACCCGGGGCTTTCATATTTTTTTCAAATATTTTAGTGATAGATCTCGCTTCATCCAAACTAGTTTCAAACGAAGGGTCAAAAACATTGTCTTGGTTGAGAATGTCTCCGAAGCTCCTTGTAACCTGATCCTCAGAAGGACTAGTGAGACCAAGACTAAAACTATGGACACTCTCAAACTGCTGAGCAAGATTTTGAGCCTTTTCGCCATTTGTTAATGACATTTTATTTCCCTTAAGCACTTTAGCTGGAACTGGCTTTTGTTTTTTTTTAAATAATTTTCGTTAATTTCCAAAAAGAGCCTCGAACTAGGATCCAACTTTGAGACATTACGAAGTTGGTATTTCTCAGAATAGCGAAACGTTTTTTAATTTCATTTTGCAAATCTCGTTAAATAACTTTCAACGCGGGATCGCGAGTTCTTTGGTGTTGCCTTCTCCTCACATTTTTAAGGCGGATCAGTAGCTGAAGATCGGCGTCAATAATAATGGAGTTGAATTTAATTTCACATTTAGAAATTGCAATGCCTCTGGCTTCGATCACTAAATGGCTGATCACTAGATATGTTCTGCATTATCCAAGAAATTTCAGAAGTAAGACCTTAGAGTCTACACGCGTAACCAAAGTTTTGTCGACTAGGTTGAAAAGTGGCACATGCTCTTTGTGATCCTTAGAATAGAATGTGATCACTGGTTATGTTCCACGTTATCCAAGAAATTTTTAGAAGTAAGGCCTTAGTAACGCGTAACCAAAGGTCCGTCGACTAGGTACAAAAGTTGTACGAGCAATTTGTGGTCCTCGGAATAAAATGTGATCACAAAATTTGTGCTGCATTATTCAAGAAATCTCTGAAGAAAGACCTCAGTCATACAAAAAATCCCTGGAGTAAAGTCTTCTGGTCTGCCTGCGTAACCAAAGGTCTTTCGTCCAAATTCAAATACGGTACATGCTCTTTATGGCACTCAGCATAGAATGCATTCACAGTATATAGTCGTGATCATCCAAGATCACTACATATGTATGTTCTGCGTTATCCAATAAACCTCAGAAGTAAGGCCTTAGAGTCTACACGCGTAAAACATCTATCAAATAGGTTCGAAAGTGACACATTGTTACATAAATAGAATTTGATCTCAACATATGTATGGCTGGGGCTCTGCCAAATCGCACCAACAAATCGTTAACAAAAAAATCCCATTTTTCTGCCCAAGCTTTAATTTATCAAATTTAATTGATTACAAATCGCATCGGGGGCAGCCGGGACTATATCCAAGGGCTTGACGATCCTTCCTCAGGTCATCTGCGAGTTGTGTTGCCTGCCTAGGATGTGGTGGGGTTTGACAGTGGGTTCTGTTAAACCTCTATAAAAAGCTGCATGTATCGGCCTGTAGGCTCCGCCAGAGCGACTGTGTGCCGCTCAAAGCGCACAAGCCCAAGTCCTGGTTTAAGGTGGATCGCTAAACAGACCTGACATGACGGTCCTCCGACGAGACAGGAGGTTTGCGAAGGCCCAATAAGCCGCCTTTAAAAACAACCATTACGAACGACATAGAAGATAATACGACTCGATATGACCGGCAACGACCTAGGCGACGAATAAAGGATCACCATTGGAAGCTTGGAACATGGAAGTCCCTGGCCTTCGCAGGTTGCGACAGGATGATCTACGATGAATTACATCCACGCAACTTCGACGTCGAAGCGCTGCAGGAAATCTGCTGGACAGGACAGAAAGTGTGGAAAAGCGGGCATCGAGCGGTTACCTTCTACCAAAGCTGTGGCACCACCAACGATGCCCCAACGTGTGATTGGGTGGCAGCATCATCAACGTACACAGCCCACACGAAGGGAGACCCGACGACGAGAAAAAAGCGTTCTATACGCACAGCTGGAGCAGACATACGATGGATGCCTACTATGGGTATGGGACGTCAAAATCGTCATCGGTGACATGAACGCTCAGTAGGAAGGGAGGAAATGTATAGACCGATCATCGGGTCGGATAGTCTGCATACCGTATCGAACGACAACGGCCAACGATGCATAAACTTTGCAGCCTCTCGCTGAATGGTAGCTCGAAGCACATTCTTCCTTCGCAACAATATCCACAAGGCAACATGGAAATTATCTAATCAAGTTATGGAAAACCAAATCGACCACGTTCTATGCGTTGCGTTGCGTTGCGTTGTAACGGAGTATTTCGTAGATTGCATACTGATAGTTGTCATGTATATTCTTTACCTTTCTTACCCCAATTGCTTATGGATTTCCATTTGGGATTCAATGGAAATCCAATTGGGGGTTCAAAATGATAAAACATGAAAGCTATCATTGCCGGTTACGCCCATCTTCTCCGTTACTAGGAAAGGGAAGGAAATGATGATATGACATCTACTCTACGAGAGGCCAGCGACTCACCGACGCCCTCATAGATGTCAAGGAATTGGATGGTGGGTAGGGTATGTGGTTTAGGAGTATCATTATAAGCAAATGATAGAAAATTTGTGGAAATACGTTGGGAGTGACTTTGCTAAGAAATTTATGTCACTCCATTATCCTTGCCGATGATTTTCCTCGGATGGGGCGAAGGTATTAGCCTTGCCCTGGCTAATAGCCTAGGTTTAAGCGCCTTTGCTCGCTCTCTGAAACGAAAAAAGAGCAAAAAGAAATTAAATTCCCCTTCCCCTCTGATATGATAATGATTTTGATCAACAAATGAATTCTAAGTGGATGAATAAATGATCAAACGGCTGCAAACAAGCCTTTATTGTCGTAGCAGAAGCAAACCCGCCTCAATACGACAGGCAGAAGCACATGTTTGTGATTCAAACGCGATCGACTGTTGTTCGATTTTGATACACATAGTTGGGTAGAGAGAAAAGATGTGAAATATTGCTAAAGTAGGATTCGATGGATACGGGGAATTGACTCATCTTTTTTAATATTTGTCAAGTTTATCGTTAACTAAAGTCAGACCCGTATTACATTTTGTATTATTTACCGCAACAAAAATAAAAAGGACTGGTAGTTTTTTAAGATTGACATAAAACAGTCTTTAAAAACTTACCAAATATGGGTTGCACTTACGGACCCATATGCATCCCTTCCGCTCCTTCCACCGAAATTGCTGCTCACCAGACTTTATCTCATCCGGAAAAACGTGACTTGAAGTTTTCTCCCGAAATAGCAATTTAAATTCACATTAGAAAATGTGATCTTCGTATATTTGAGAGGCAAATAATTGTCCACGAATGCAGAAGAACACCGCTTTCTCGTGCTGGCTCTCATGGCTGTCGGACTCATGGGGTCACTTTCAATTCATCCTTCCACATTAACTGCACCAACGCACTAAGATGCACTTTATCCTATTTTTTTCTACTATCTTGCCATTTGTTCGATCTCGAGTTTCTCTTGAAATTCATACCCAATTATGGGTTTCACTACAATCAAAATGAAGTTTTTGACGTGCGGAAAATTTAATCAACCGTTCTTTAGCACGGCACTCTGCGATCCGTCAGTGAATCCAAATCGACCACGTTCTATGCGATGGCAAATTCTTCTCCGACATTACGAACGTCCGCACTTACCGTAGTGCGTATATTGAATCCGACCACTACCTCGTTGCAGTATGCCTGCGCTCAAAACTCTCGACGGTGTACACCACGCGTCGGAGTCGTCCGCCGCGGCCAAATATTGGGGGGCTACAAGACCGTAGACTAGCCCAAGACTACTCGCAGAAGCTGGAAGTGGCACTCCCAACGGAAGAGCAGCTAGGCGCAGCGTCTCTTGAAGATGGCTGGAGAGATATTCGATCCGCCATTGGAAGCACCGCAACCGCTGCTCCGATCGAATAGAGTTCGCCGCCGTACCATAACGCCGTTGAGTAGTCCTGCTTTTGACGGAAATTGAGTGAAATTTCCGTGGGAAGAAAAGAGAGGGCAATACAGTCGCTGAGTAAGTGAAAGTTAGCGTGAATGCGGTGAATTAAAGGAATTTGATTAATTTATTAACTAGTCACTATTCATCGAATACATATATTTATTAAAATAATTTAGAAATTTTAAATCTAATATAAAGCACAACATCCTTTCATGACTGCCTTTCATGCGAAATTGATCAAGGAACCCACGATTCATTCATTTGGTCGCTTGAAATAAAAAAAGGCGCTCTGCACTCTGTCTTATGACAATCACGATTTTTTCCAGTACTGGTCCTGTTCCTATGAGGCGTTGAGAAGTAGAAGCCCATGCACTTCATCTTCGAATTGCTAGGCCAAACAAGGTAGGTTGTGATCGCCCATGACTGTCATGGTATCTCAAGGGTTAGTTGAAAGAGATTTCTAAGGAATTCATCATGTTTTCATCAGCGTAAATGTCGGCGGTAAATGTGATGGTCCCTTCAAACAGCTGTCCAACGATTTTCTCTAAACCACATCTCGATATTTCCATGAGTCGATGGTCTCTTCAATATCGGCTCATGGAGGTTTGACTGTAAATGCAACACAGTCAAATATAGACTCATGTGGTAGCATAACTTTAACAATAACTTTTTTAAGATCATCCATGCCTTCGCAAGGATGTTAACGATCATTCAGTAATTTGCGTTCGATCATTTAGTAGTTTGTCAATAACACATTTCAGAAGCTGAACTTCAAAATATGTTGTATGGTGGACTTCTAGTGCGAAGGTTTTTCCACAACTCCGCCCAATGGTTCGTTGTTTGAATTCCATTAGTAACGGAGTTATAGCTATAGTTTCAGTAACTTAGACTAAATGATAATAAAATTCCAATCATTTAGTTTGAGTTACTGCAACTAGCGCTATAACTTCGTTATTAGTTGAATTCTAATGACTAACCATTAGGCAAAGTTGTAGAAAAACCTTCGCACTAGAAGTCCACCATACAACATATTTTGAAATTCAGCTTCTGGAATGTGTTATTGACAAACTACTAAATGATCGAACGCAAATTACTGAATGATCGTTAACATCCTTTCGAAAAATAAGACTTCCGAATTCTGCTAGGCTTTCACAGCGATTAGAACACCTTCCTCGCGCTCTACACTGGGCGAGAGTTCCTATCGCATCGGTAGATGGTGTAGTTACTTGACAGTTCGGAGTTCGAGATGTCGTAATAAAGTCATGTTTCTGTGAATGAGATGACATCAAAATCACAGGACAGCAGTGAATTGAGTAGAGTGCCTGTTTTTGGCCTCAATCCACGGACGTTTTGGTAGTACAGTGAGCGGAGAACAAGTGGTAGTGGAATGAGGAGGGACATCAATGGAAATGGAAATTTTTATCCAGCCTTATAATATCAAGAAATGTAGATTCCCACAAATTTAAACTAGCCTGAAAAATTATAGATGGCAGTTTTTGAACAGCGGCGCGCCAATGTGTCGATGGCGGCTTAACGTCAAAAACTATCGGCGACGGTCGCGCACACCTCTACCTATCACTCCTCATTTCTCCCTTCTTATTTCTCACTTCGCACTATGAAGAATGAGAAGTGCGAAGTAAGCTGTGAGAAATAAGGAGTGAGAAATGATGCAAGAGAAATAAGAAGTGAGGCATCTAACTTCTCATTCCTACTTTTTCACTTCTATCTATGAAAAGTGACAAAGGAGAAATAAGAAATGAGAAGTAGGCAGTTTGAAGTAAGACATTTCACTTCCCACTCCCCATTTCACATTTCTCACTTCATACGGCTCGCTTTTCTTGGTGAGAAGTTAAAAATAAGAAACGAGAAGGGGGATGTGAGAAATTAGATGTTTCACTTCTCACTTGCCACTACTCATCTGTCCCACTCCAGACATCTCCATTTTCGGAGTGGGAGGGAAATGGGGAGTGAAATGTAAGACGTCTCGCTTCACATTTTTTATTTCTCATTTCTCATTTCTTATTTCTCATTTTTCATATTTCATTCCATGTTTTTTTGTCTTTATTAGAGAGACTTGCAGCCCTAGGCTGGCTGGTCTCTTCCATGATTCTTACTTCACACATCATTTCTCATTTGTTGTTTGCTTTTCACATCATATTTCTCATTTTTCAATTCTCACTTCCTAATTTTCACATTTCACAATCTACAGAATAATGTAAAGCTATCGTGAACTCAGGGAGGATTTTGTTATATTTCATTCATTCATATTCAATATTATATTTGTTATTCCGTATCCGTATGAAATTTCGATTTTTTCCAGTCATGAGTAATGCTAGATCAGTTTCAATCAGAATGTTCTACCCGAAATCTAGAAATTTCCATCTTTTGTATCTGATTATTTTTAACTTATTTATGTAATGTAGCAAACATAGAGCATAGAGCAAATCCAATTAAATTTCAAATTAAAGGACGGTCCCGAAAAAAAACGAAACCGACAGAAGGAAAAACCGCTTCCAGGACGAACGCTGGAATCTAATAAAGTATCGATAATATAGGCCACCGTTATCCGGTCCCATATGAATAACAAACCACTAATCAAGCCATGTGTTCTTCCTGGAAAAGCAAACCTCTTGAAAAAAATACAACTTTCCAAACGGAAAACCACATGCTTGGAACCGCACAACCCGGCAGAAAAAAGAACAGAAAAGAATGCGTAGGATATTTTGCTAGTCGGTGGCTGTCGTCATCCGGTGCCCGTTTATTGCTGCACGAGAGGTGATTGCCGGACCATCATGGTGGTGGGTTGAGCTCGCTGCCAGCATTTATAATACCGTCGTCGCCACCCATTGGACCATATCGGCCGTTGTCGTCGTCTCGGTTGTGCCGAAAAGAAGACAAAAATATTTCCGCTGGTGCTGCTTCTTCCATTATCACATTAACCTCTCCAGAGGGCGCTTTTGATGGAGCTGGCCTGGCCCCGGGGGTGTGGAGTTGGTTGGATGTTTTGCTTTCTCCGCCTAGCTGGACTGTTTCTCTTCTGTATAGGTGGTACCTACCCGTTGTTGGCCATTGTTTGACGCTATTTTGGGTTGGCGGTGGCCACATTCCGGGTCAGCGGACCTACGCGAGGTGGGTACAAAACGAACTTCTCTACTTTTTGGTCTCCCACTTACTTTTCGCTTCTGAACTGCTGCTTTTTGTTATTTTATTTTTCCTTGCCGGGGAAAGCTTACATACCCGATTCAAAACAGCGATGGTGAAAATTCTCAGGAGGATTATCAAATATTATCTCATCGAAATGGAGCTTTATGGCTTGCGCCCACGCACGGACCGAGGCAACGAAAACGAATGACCGTTCTACAGGGTGGGATTTCAAATTGAAGGATGAGTTTGCAGAATAACTGCTGTTCGTCCTAGAATCTTATAAATTTGGGCGTTTGTCTGAATCAAATGCTATTATTACTGAAGGATAGAATTTGATAGGATCAGAGAATTCTAAATTCGCACAAATATGAAAATTTGATTGCTTATTCGAAGGATAAAGCATTGTGTAACGAGATACTCATCTAAGATTGTTTGGCCATGGACTCACTCTTCATTGCATTAGCATGGTCTGAGTTCACTGGTACCTACTTTATTGGGAACAATTAAAATTGATAAGTTGCCTTTTATAGGCGCCACAGTATGAACAACAAAGTTCTTAATAGTACGGACAGGCAATCAAATTAAATAAAAACCCCAGCCGAGACGATCATCAAACTGGTCGTCTCGGTATATCTTTCCAATCAAATTTTACTTTCACTTTACAAGAATATTGCCGCAGTGCTTCGTGAATCCGTCCCTGTCCCGCAGTAGGTTGCCCAGAGCGACTTGGTTTGGTGTGGGCTTTGCTCACTTATCCTCGCCTTGTTGGGAACAGTTATTGCGCTATGCATTTCAGGCAAGATTTTATTCTTATTCCATGGGTCATTAAGCTACTCGTGAAAGCAAATCGCCGACAGTATACGAATTAGCAGGAACGATTTAAATGTTTCAGCCGTTTTGTTGGTGAAGATTGCTGTCATGGTTTCATGGACAAGCTGAATTGTCTGTTTTATTGCCTCCGACATGGACACAACATGCTTTTGATTTGCATATTTTTTTTCCGAGTTCAATTTAAGTGTTGTTAGGTATCAGTTAATTTAATAAATATGGGGCTAAACCATAAATCATTTGTGCTGCTCAAATTAAAAGTTGTTTGTACGGAGAAGACTATAATATTTTGAATGACCCGTTCATTTATTTTTGTCAATTGAAAAGTAAAATATTCCCATGAACTATTTATATGTTTAGCTGTTCACATCGATTGCATCATTTCCGTTGATGGTGAAGCTCCCTCAATGAACTGTGCTGGACTTGTGATTTAAATTTGAGCACGATAGCCTTTATGTTTGCTTCAATTCCATTGTTACCAAGTGGACATTCGAAGTCCGATCATAATTCGATATCCGATGTCCTGCATTGACCGAATTCCAGCACGAGCTGAAATGGGTTGACTCGGAATCAATTAGCTATTTTCGGTCGAATTGCGCAAAATTGATTTAAATGGAACCGAGAGACAGGATGCCATAAACGGATCGAAATGGAAGAATTCAAATTGCATTCGATTCGAGAGCTGAATCATCTCTGATGACTCTGCCTGTATGACCCACTCGAATGGCGCTTCTCCAATCGACCGAAAGAGCGAGCTGCACATGAATTGGATTCCAATTTGGGAACTGTTTAAGCGAAACAAAGGAATTTAATTATCCGGTGGAGCAAATTTTCGCATGGACACATGGGTAAAATCAAAATTATTGAAATTCCAATTTCGAATCGTTTCGTTTCAATTTATGCATTGGCATCATATGCTGTTTATGAGCTGAATGATCTAGAAATGCTTAGTATGCGAGACAGGCAAAAAAGGGGTTAGCATACAAAACGGTTACAGATTTGAATTGAACATAATTACCTAAATTTAGACAACATTTCATACAAATCCAAATGATTTGCTGCCAGCAATTTCGATGATGCACGGATGGGGTTTTTCTTAGATAATGCTGTCATTTCCGCTGGAAAATTCTCCGACTGGGCCAATCGTACTAATTTAAGTTCTGATTCGTTGAGTTCAGTTCTCGACACTGTTCCTCTGCGTTTCTGGGTTCTATTTTTCGGTTCAGCGTTGTGCACAAATCAACGGATCCAGATAACGATGCGCAGTAGTGCCAAAAACGATAATCGTAGCGAGAATACGAAACTATGTGACTTAATTTAAACGGCAAGGGATGTTGAAGGCCTTTCTTCCAAGAGGAATATATCAAACTCTGGTTGGACGATTGCGACCAGCAACGTGATTCCAATTTTGGTAGACTGCTGGATTTCCGATACTCTGTTGGCGACAAAGATTTGCCAACGAGACGGCAGTTAAGAAAGCCAAGACTTCACTAGCATGTAGTCACTTCAGAATTAATATTTGGCGGGTACTTTGACGCTATTGCGCAGTTTCCATACAGATGGCTGAGAAGCAAAGCTGAGGACAGCGCCAGTCTTGGAATCGGCTTCTTCTTCTCCTTCTTCTTTTCTACTTCTTAGTCTTCTTCTTCTTCTTCTTGTTTCGAGAGATCCTCCAATAAATCAACCCGTGACTTCGATGTGATGAAGCGAACGGAAACCGATCCGTCGGCCGATTCGCACCGCAGATACAGGCACGCACCATATGCACCTTCCGACGCGTCACAGAAGCCATGTAGTTATACGGATGCTAGACTATTACTAAACCCTATTTATCTTGGTGCCAAGAATGATTTCAATGCGCTAGCGTTTCTACGAAACTCCTTCTAGAATATCTGAAGATTATCGGGCAGAGCTTCGTCCCAATATAATTTCTGTTTTCAGAGCTGCTGCAGGAAGATGTTTGCTGCGAGCGGTGAGCGGATCAAATCAGCAGTGTGTCCATACCAGTCATCAAATAGTCAAATGCAAGACCTCTTCGTCAAGAGATAACGGTTACAGACATCTGGTAGCTAAATACGGCGCTGGCGCTGTGCCTTACGTAACTGTGTTTATCTCATACGTCTTAACTGGATCGTTTGGCGAATTTCTCCACAGAATCCGTTGCAGTGGTTGGTCCACTGCTGCTACCTTGACCATGCGGTATACTTTGACCATGTTCGCTGCTAGAACGAACTTCCAAGAATCGGAAGCGCATTATGATGGAAAGTGGGTCATCGTTTTAGGATACTCCCGACGTAGAGCGGCAAGACGCGTCAATCACGACTTGCAACTGGTTTGAGCACGTGCAGTCCGGTTTGAGCAATGCATAATGTGGTAAATAATTCGACGGTTTTGTGATCTCTTCGTCGTCGACCTGGCGCATGTGGTTCATCGTGAGATGACGAATTGATATGAGATGAACGAATTCTACGTAGAGCAGCGGTTCTCAACCTTTTTCTTGAGAGGTACCCCTTGGAGCTTTTGCATTAATTGAGGTACCCCCTATTTTTTATGTGAATGGAAATAAGCGTAACTTATAACAGATGTGAAAAATAGATCTCAAAACTAACGGAATATTTGGCTCTCCATGATTTTGACTCAAATTTTCATTATTCCGTGAAACTTCCCAATACAAATTTAGTTTATACATCAAGCTTCCTACAAGGAAGGTTCCGAACCACTTGAAAGGAGACCTTTTAAGAGGAGGCTTTTGAGCTGCATGGAAAGATGCTTCCGAGAAGCGTAGAAATAAGCGTACAGCTTCCTACAGGACTTTTATGACTGTTAAAAGATGCTTCTGGGCCTCTTGAAAGGAGGCTTCCGAGCCTCTTGAAAGGAGGCTTCCGAGCCTCTTGAAAGGAGGCCTCCGAGCCTCTTGAAAGGAGGCTTCCGAGCCTCTTGAAAGGAGGCTTCCGAGCCTCTTGAAAGGAGGCTTCCGAGCCTCTTGAAAGGAGGCTTCCGAGCCTCTTGAAAGGAGGCTTCCGAGCCTCTTGAACGAAGGCTTCCGAGCCTCTTGAAAGGAGGCTTCCGAGCCTCTTGAAAGGAGGCTTCCGAGCCTCTTGAAAGGAGGCTTCCGAGCCTCTTGAAAGGAGGCTTCCGAGCCTCTTGAAAGGAGACTTCCGAGCCTCTTGAAAGGAAGCTTCCGGGCCTCTTTTAATAAGGAGGCTTCTGGGCCTCTTAAGAAAGAAGGCTTCCGGGCCTCTTAAAAAAGGAGGCTTCCGGGCCTCTTAAAAAAGGAGGCTTTCGGACCTCCTAAAATAAGGAAGCTTCCGAACCTCATGAAAGGAGGCTTGCGGGCATCTTGAAAGAAAGCTTCTTAACCTCTTGAAATGTTGCTTTCGAACCTTGAAATGAAACCTCCTTTCGGGCCACTTGAAATGAAACCTTCAAGGTTCTTGAAAGGAGGGTTCCAAGCCGCTTGAAAGGAGGGTTCCGAGCCACGCCATTGCGCACTTTTGCCCGAGGTACCCCCTGGGGCCAGCGAAGGTACCCTCAGGGGTACATGTACCCCTGGTTGAGAACCTTTGACGTAGAGTGTTTTCAGCTGGCCGTTCATTACGAACCATCTCTCCATTCCGTGAAACGGTTTCAATGCGATGGCCTTAGAGTCTCCCAACCGACGAGCGACGTGTTGTTTTTTGTGCAGAAAAACGACGAACCGTCCCTCAGTGTCTCGTGCCTTTGTTTTCTCGAAGTCCTCTTCGCATAACGTACTGGAACTATTGCACGACTCCATTTCCCAAAACTAAGTGACGAGCTCTCGCAGTTCAATAGGGGAGCAGTAATAAGTAACTGTGTGGGAGACCTCGACGATATTCACAATCCGATGTAGCATTGGGCCGTCGTCGGAGATCTTATTTTTATCCTCCAATAGCAGGTCAAAATACTATTCCAATGATGTCAATCGGACCTAGCTCATGGAAATACGGATCCACCAAATTGATCCAATGACAAGATTCTGGACGTTAACTGGATGGATCGGCAACTAGGAGGTGAGCTGAGGTAGTACGTAAAGCTGAATGTTTTCTGTATAAGAGGAGATACGGAACAATCGTAAAGCTATTATATCATCCATTTTCTTCGTGGACGTGACGACCGAGCCGGTTACCGGCAGGTGGCTGGAAATTTCAGTCAACTTCAGTCGTTGAACAAGGTTTGTCGTGATGAAACAGTATTCCGAGCATGACTCCAGAAGAACTCTTGCTTGCTGAGTATTTCCATTCGTGTCCGACACGCGAACTAGCGCTGTTGATAGCGAAACTTGGCTAATAGCAGTGTGTATGGTGACAGGTAGGGAATTGCATGAAAGTGTGTGAGTGGTTGACGAGTGGTTGTTTTTTGCGAAAACGAATTTGTGTTTGAAATCGGAAACGAACTGGTGCTAGGACCAGCCGGCTGAGTATGAATTATTGTATGAAATCTTGGTATATACAATTCTTTAAGCTTTTTATACAGATATTGTATTAAAATAATACAAAGATTTCAATACAACAATTGTATTAAAATCTTCCGAAATTGTATATGCCCAATTATCATGCAGTTTCTGTAAGGTACTTATGCAGAACTGTATTAAAATCTGTCGGCCGCTGGTTGGGTGCACAGAAAACTTGGATTTCTTCACTTAGATTTAGACTGATTTCGTTGGAGCAATCGACTGTAGAATAGCGCAGTGCTTGCGAAGGAAATCCAACAGCTGTGCGAATGTAAGAACTGCAGTTGAACTATTGGATCGTGCTCCATTTTGCCTAGCATTTGGCGATTACGCTCATACTCACTGATAAGATGGCAGAGAGATTCGTATTTCTCCCGTTTCAACGACTCTACTGCAAAAAGAGCGTCGGTATAAGATTTTACAATAACCTTGAAAACACATACCGTTTCTGCAGTAGTTCCTAAGCGATGACGTAATTCGCAGCCGCTATCTCAGTCATTCCGATTTGTTGCAGGGCTTCACCCACGAGTGATGACCGCAGATAAGTGAACTTATCTATATCAGCAAGTTGTATGAAATCGGTGTATCAAGCTTCTAAACGTATCTCTGAACGTAAACCAATCTTGGATTTTACCACCGAAATAAGGTAGATGAGTCTCTGGTAGCTTAAGACAACGAAGTGCAACCTACTTGGCTCGTGACTCTGGATGATCCATAAGGGCCGATGCCCATGTGGAGTTTCGAAAAGGTTTTTGAGAATCGTTCAGACATTTCACTGGTTTGTGCGCATCGCCGTGACACGCGTCGCCTGGTGATCCTTCGGCTCCTCGGGGTGGCGTACACTTCCCTGGATGATCACACCTTGCTTGACAATCATTTGGGCAAACGGTCAGCTGGACACTTTGGGGTGGACCACCACGTGATGCTTGGCACATTCTTGCGGAATTTAAGGAGGTGGACACGCTGAATAAACTCCTGAACGGATGAACTTTTATCGTATTGATCGATAGGAGATTTGCTGGAAATGGATCTGAAGAGGCACGGATAACACTTCTGCCACAGAGGCCTTGTCTGCCTTCCTTACAACCCGGTTGGAGGTTATGACGACCGCATGATCACGGCCTGTTGTATATAACGCAACGTTCAACGACCAGCGCAGCAACCGACTTGAACAGTGTTGGATCTCTCCAGATCGAATTTTTCGACAAAAACTTATTTGATGATCACTGGATTCGTGTTTTTCTATGGAATCTTGTCCACGATTCTGTCCAAGTCTCCGAAGTGGCTTGTTTTTCCTCTGTCGTTGAAAAAACCTTCCTCCACGGTCGTTGGCTCACGGCTCCCCTCCATCCTCGTTGTCTTTTTCCGTCCACGTCTTTCTCCATCATTCGCCAAATTCGCCCTCGGGTGTAGGGTTGCCATCGTGTCAGGGTCGCACAAAGAACGAATCATGCGGTGTAGGGGGTAGGTTAGGAAATACACGTTGAAAGTAGACTACACATTTGTGACTATGATCAATTGTAATCTACTTATGGTTCTTCATGCGCAATCTCACATTGTAAAATTAGTCTCAGCAACTGAGTCGATAAGGATTGTTATCTTATTCGATAACACTATGAGCGCCGTTAATCGGGCATTTCATTCCGCCAGTTCGACTTTCGAATCCACCAACTCTCATTCGTCCGCTTGCTCGGTAAGCATCTAAATCTTCCGTCATAGAACGTATAACTTTTTTATCGCCTGCTCCGGAATCTCCATCCTCGTTTCAATTTGTTCTTGCATATTTCTTTTGTATTTCTTGATGACCTGCCTTACGTCATCGAAGGTACTCCGAACCAGACGTTGCTGGGATTTCAGTCCTTTCAATTCGCTGGACATTTTTCTGCACACTCGTA
This sequence comes from Armigeres subalbatus, assembly GCF_024139115.2. Taxonomy (NCBI): domain Eukaryota; kingdom Metazoa; phylum Arthropoda; class Insecta; order Diptera; family Culicidae; genus Armigeres; species Armigeres subalbatus. Next base: position 287,533,622 of record NC_085140.1, on the reverse strand, counting down.
CAAGTTTTCAATAGCACTACATGTGTTTTGGCTCACACTGTAGTCTACAATTGTTCCAGTCCAGTTTACTAGCACTCATTAGAACACAACACCGCGAAACGCGACTCGACTTGACGACCCACATGTGACAGCGAACAAAACGACCAGGTTTGAGTACAGCGATGGTGGGGGGATGTCAATCAGGCGAAGTAACAAGCAGCAGAACCAACAACTAACTGTCAGTGAATCTCGGGGATCACGCAATTCGCATGTAAATAAAAAGATCAATTTACAACCATTATTTTCATTCTGCAATCCACAATGGTTTGAACGGTGTGTACCTCATGCACAATGCTTCTTCCCTGGTTCTTGGTTACTCCGTCGTTGTTCCACAATGTTGTCGTCGTCGTCGGTAATAGTTCGAAATATATGGTCAAAACTTTTACCACACGGTTCGCTTGATCAAGCCACTATCACGACAGAGGGTTTCAATCGGTGCCAAATGCCACCAATTATTCTCACCGGTAACTGTCCGGCTTTTGTATTCCTCGCGTCACTCTCCACTTTCACTCACCCAACGGTCATCCGGCTCGAAACACTAAAATGTTTATGCACATAATTGAGACCACTGGTGATCTAGTATGGGAAGAGCAAAAAAAGCATTTAAATATTTTTTTCTAATGCCCTAGGTCGTTCAAACTATTCTGGAGTTCAGAACATACGATCTACTCGATCAACAAAATTCTGAATAAGGTATTCGTGCATCGCCAAACATCCCAGAAGTTTTTTTTTGAGCTGATAGGATTTCACTCATTACTTCTACAAACTACTAAAAAACTTTTCGGTCTTTCTAACATTCTGGTGCTCATGACATGCAATATACTTGATCAACCAAGTCCTGAATGATAAGTCCGTGCATCGCTAAGCATCTCAGCAAATCCTTTGGACTGATGAGATTTCACTCATAATTTTTACATGCTACTAGAGATTTTTTTGGTTCTCCAAAACGTTCTGAAGTTCAGAATATGTGATACACTCACATCTTGATGTATCCTTGAGTCAATGGTCCTGTCAATAGAGACTCATGGAGGGTCTCATAGGGATCTCCAGTAGCCGTGCGAGTGGCGTAGAATTGCCAATCTGGAGATGACGAGTTCGACTTTCGGTCCGTTCTAAGATGTTTTCGGGTTGGAAACTATCTTGACACCCTGGGCATTGTGTAACCATTGTACTTACCACACAAAAAAACATAATCATGCAATGGCGGGCATAGAAAATTATTGCGGATCTTTTCAAAATTTTCCACTTTGCGGATTCCGTAAAGTTTTTCCGCAGCTGTCAAAGTTCTACCGCAAGCCTGAAAATATCCGAAACACTGAAACAAGAACGTGATTTTTGGTGTTGTCATCGTAGAATGCCATGCAAAACAGCAAAGAAAAAGTATGAAGTTACAGCTGCGGTAAGTTATAAATTTAGCCGGAAAGAGGAAAGTTTTCTCTGGTAGAGCAATAATAACTGAGGACATGCTAATAGAATAGATGCAAAGCAGGCCAAGTTCCAGTTGGCATGTAGAGCCATTGAAGAAGAAGAAAAAGTAATTTAGAAATTTTAATTTTAAAACAAAGCACAAGATCCATTCATGACTACCTTCCATGCGAAATTGATAAAAAAAAAACTACGATTCCTTCATTTGGTCACCTGAGATAGTGCTTGCAGTACTAGCCTTGAGTTTAACTCAAGAACATTTTAAAGGGCCTTGGACATATCGTTTTCGGAGAAATTGGGTACATATAGGGTATAAATCAAGTATTGAAAATAATATTACAAAGTTGTTTAGGAAAAAAAAAGTTTTTGTTTCGCTTTTATGTCCTTTACTGTTTTATATCACAATATAGGGAAATGTTCCGATCTCCATCTCACTGTACATATATCCATCTCATCGCTAAACAAAGAAATACGGCACCAAATTCGTCGCTTCTTTTTGTCAACATTCGTGCTCACTGCTGAAAAAAATCACAAAAATAATAAACAAACCAAATTCCTTTCCATTGCTTTGTTTTCTATGGGATTGAAATAGGAGCTATGAGATGAAGTGGCGAACCGTTCCCCTATCTGACATATGGTAGCAGTGGTTGAAACACCCAACAAGGAAGATAATGTTTTTTTACAGTGCAGCTTTGCATATCCGTGATCCGTACGATTACGCCAAAGAGTGGAATTACTATAAGATAGTATTCATTAACTTCAGCATGTTCGTGACAATCACTGAGTAGCAATTTAATTTCTCATATAACTTAGAATGAGAATGTCTGTCCCTAATGCGCCTTCCAGACTACGAGCTATATCACTTGATATAGAGTAGCTTGAGATCAAAGTTCACATATCTTTTTTTCACTGCAAATAATGCATATCACATCTCATGTCAAAATTCTCTATATCAAGTAGCTATATCACCAGTCTGAACGTAGTCTAATTCGATAAATTATATATTCGATACAATTTAATGAAGTCAATATTCGTTTCATAACCGACACAACTATTATCATAACCTGTTTTATGTCATAGTAAAACTGGTGAGAATCACAACACAATAAACAGAAAGATTGACACATTGAACACGATAATTATTGAAAAGTGCATCGTCAATTCTGGCAATCTGCCAGAGCAATCACCCATTTGCTTATCAAACTATTTACCACCTGTACATATAATCCATTAATGCAATTCGGACGCCCCCGCTCTAGAGGCCGTGTCGAGTGGTCAATCAATGAGTTCATCGCTATTTTTATATCGTCGTCAATCCGAACGATAGCACCCTCTGTTGTTGAATATCCTGAAATTTATTGCTAATATTGCCCGAACTATATAAAACTTTATGGCGTCCGATGCTATGAACGAATATTTATCTATTCTCACCAGCATTCACGAGTGGCTGCGGCCATTTTTGTTCTTCTCATTCGGCTTCTCCTACCCTACACCACACTACTGGCGGGATCACTTTTTCAAAGCATCTACGAGGGACCGGATAAAAACGGCAAACAGCCATACAAAATAGCAATAACTAGAGCAACTGCACTCCTTCTCTCGTGCTGCCCTGCTCCCCGCCAGGATGAGACCGGTTTCGGGTCACCCAGAACGGTGGAAAAACCTTCTGTCAGTAGTGGTCCTCGAGTGGCATACCCTACCCTGCTGACTTAATCCGGCCGGCGTGCTGGCTCTCCGAGCCATGCTAAAACTTCATTTCGTTTCCCGCTCATATATCATTAGGGAATCCTCTTCAAAAGCTAAAGCCATCGTCGTCACCGGCGTGGCCATCGACGATATGGTAGCATAGGACTGAACAGGCTTTGTATCAGAGCTTTCAGATACTTTATAGAGCGTAGCGAACTACAAGATTTCTATACATTTTTTGAGATACTTCGATTTTTTTTGTTTTTGCTTAAAATTATGGCACAGCTAGTTCTGGTCTCCATTGTAGGACCACTTTTTTGAAAAGGTATGCCGAAACGAAAAATTCGAAAAGTACAATATCAGGCGTTTTAGAGAAGGCCTTTAGAATTATTATAGTTTTTTCTATAAAACATACGAAATTGAGCCTTATCCCCAACACACTCTATTGGTCTCAATTTCACGTTCCTTCCCACACCGAGTTGTTTCTATTTGAACATATGACTCACTGGTGCCACTAATAAAATGAGTAGAAAAACGAATAAGATGAAATTGCTAGAAAGAAATGAAAAGAAAAAACCCAGATTAATCCACCTACAGTGAGATTTTGACCCTTCCTTAGTTATAAGGATTTTTTTTTTCAGAATCCAGTATTTAAAACGAGATAAAACTACTCAGCTTCCCACGGTGATTTACCGTGAAAGTGGCAAAATAATTGCCTACCCAAAGGCGGATGCCATGGATTGAGTGACAACTTAACGAATGATAACGTACTGTACTTCATGCTGCCTATCTATAAGGCGCTCGTCGGTTTGAATAACTATTGTGACATGGTTAGTAACTATCGCAACGCTAGTTGCATATATTGTACTCGTAATTTCCAGAGACCTCGATATTAATTAATCCAGAACTAACTAAATCAGTCATTGATCTGAGCGAAACTCAATAGCGTTCAATAATAACATATATTTTGCCTTATGGATGCCTAATTTGGTAAAACTAAACTTGTTCAATACCTTAAAAATGAGCGAGATTTTTATGGTAGTAAATTTCAGAATTTGCACACATACGCACATATACATGCATACAAGTGATCTATTAGCGTCTCAAAACATGCTCACATTTGCTATCTAGCTTCCACTGAAGAAATTTTTGAAATCCCTTTCAATTTTTACGTTTTTGCTTTTCTGAGAAGATTTGTTTGTACATGCTTCTATATGTTCCTCAATTAAAATCATTTGTTTCTTTGAAACAAATCAGAAAAATAGGCATTATTCCATATCATATCATTTGTTATAATTATATTTTCAATGTCAAAGTTAATTTGTTTCAAATACCATACATTTTATTTAATAATTCACTAGATTTATTGATAGATTAATACGTAACACACCTGCGTAACGCATACAAAGTGAAATTATAGACACTTCCGAAGGAAGGGTCAAAACAATCTGAAAATGGTAGATTCATTTGAAAAAAAAGTAGTAGGTATATAGTTGGGCATAAATCCATGAGAACTGAACTTTTCTCTCCATCGTTTTCGTTTCATGTTATCTATTCTCGATGGTCTCCTGAATATCTTTTTAATGGTCTTTCCGAAAGTTACAGCCGATGACCGTTGACGATGGCAGGAAATATAAAAACAGATTAGACCACCATATACTTTTTTTTCAGGGGCTTTAAAAAAAGTTTTCTTTTCTTCTATGTGCTTTCTATGAGATTAAAATAAGTCCATATGGCTATCTTTCTTTGAGATGTCAGATAACCCAATCGCAGATATAGGCACGGTACTCTCAAATCTGGAAATGCTGGGCTTTCAACAAGCTTAGCAGAAGAAGAAGATATTACTAGAGTAATTAATTCCACACTCCTTTCAACTTTCAACGACATTGACTGGCCGGAAGAGCGCAACAAGTGAAGGCAGAAATCAAATAAAGTTAGGATTTATTTTCATCATTCAGTTCAATTCAAATTCCAACAAAAATAGAGTACATGAACTAAAAAAAATGGCTCATCCTTTTCGATTTTTTTTGGCTTGTTGAAAAATAGCTGGAATATTTAAGCAAAAGCCACGAGATAGCGGACAAGAACCAGAGCAACCAAATACATGTCTCATGAACGGTTGGCTCTGGAGACCACCCGATCAGCAATGCATAACAAAATTATAACTAAATTTTATCAATAGTTGTTATTTGAAACAACGTGTGTTATAATCAGATAATTCGATATAAATTTGTCTTCTACCAGTTTTATTTCATATTAAAATTATAACAACATTAGTTATGAATATTCACACAAAATAATTGCCTACATTTTTTGTATATTTTGGAAAACAGCAGAGGTAATCACCTCCAGTATAAATTGATTCTATGTTCGATATTAATAGCTAGTACAAAGTTAATTGCTTACATAATGAATGAAAATCCGTCGTTGTAGCGCACCAGATTTTTATACGTGATGTAGGCAATTACCTTGTCGGCTCAGGAGGCACGTGCCCCTCAATTTGGGAGATTTGTGCCATCGCCTTCACTAGCATTTCTCATCATTTACCTGACGGAAAAGGAAGTGAAAAGGGGAAAGGAAGAGGAAGTGAAGTTTGAAAGGAAAATGGAACAGGTTTCTGGAGAAGCAGGATACGATCAATAATACATACATACGATGCATTTTGTAAACGCAATGAAACGCGAAGCATAAAATATACTGGATAAGTCACAAATGCAAATGCATATGATATACCATTTATAGAAAAGCCAATTATGTAGACTCACACGCATTAAGCTAGGGACTAAAGAGAGGTATCACAAAAACACTGAGGACGTAACAGAAACGAAACACAGAGTGCACTGTGAAAAAAAGCATAATTCGAATCTATATAGGTGACAATTTGTTGAAAAATCAAGTAAAAAAACATATTCATAACCCCACACTTATTTAACCTCAAGTTGAGATTAGACAAGAGTAGCCGAAGCCGAACGTCAAAGCCGAGACACAGAGTACACTGTGAAAAACGCATAATGCGAATCCATATAGGTGACAAACACAAAGTATAAACTAAGTAAGTAAAAACCATATTCATAACCCCACTCTACATCTTATCTCATAACCCACTCTACTCTTATTTAACCTCACGTTGAGATTGAACAAGAGTAGCCGAAGCTGAACGTCAAGGACGAAACACAGAGTACACTGTGAAAAACGCATCATGTGAATCCATATACTGCCGCTAACCGCAAGTCGAGCACATCTGTATATGGGCCTCCATATACAGATGTGCTCGACTTGCGGTTAGCGGCAGTATAGGTAACATACACAAAGTACATTGTAAAAAAAATGCATAATGCGAATCCATATAGGTGACAATTTGTTGAAAAACTAAGTAAAAAACATATTCATAACCCCACCCACTTGGATGCTCACTCAACTACTGCTCGGCGCGCCAGATTCTCTGCAAGCTGCAGGCAATCTGAGTGGTTGCAGTCGAAACTGCGTTCCACTTCTCCACCGCTTGGCACATCATCTGGAGAAGGGTATCCGGGGTTGAGTCCCGACCGCAAACGTCTTGCATAGCTCTTCTTTCGACGTCGAAACGAGGACATACGAACAGTATGTGCTCTGCAGTTTCGTCAACACCTGGGCAGTTAGGGTAGACGGGGCTCTCCGCGTGCCCAAACCTGTGGAGGTACTGCCGGAAGCAGCCATGGCCTGACAAGAACTGTGTCAGATGGAAGTGAACTTCCCCATGGGGTCTCTCCACCCAGCTCGATATGTTAGGTATCAGCCGGTGTATCCGCCTACCTTTAGAAGAGTTATCCCACTCGCGCTGCCATCTGGCAACCGAAGTCACCCTGATGCGTTCGCGGGCTCCTCTGGTACCACGTAGCTTGAAACACTCCTCGTCTTCCCGGATGACCAGCCCGACTGGCATCATGCTCGCAATCACGCAGGCTGCATCGTGTGATATCGTGCGGTTGGCAGATATCATTCTGAGACACATTCAGCGGTACGTGCTCTCTTGCTTCCGCAAGTAACTGGTTACCCCCAGACTGCCGTAATCTGAAAAAGTGACATATACGTCATTTTCCAAAAATGGCGTTAACGAGTACTACTCATCGAGCTTAAAATGGCTGGTACGTCACTTTTCCAGATTACGGCAGCAGAGCTCTCGCCCAGGATGGGCCGCCGTACCTAAGAATAGATACGGCAACGCCTGCCAGTAGCCTACGTCTACTGGTACACACCTTGGAACTGTTGGACATCATTCTCGATAATACCGCAACAGCAGTCGAAGCCCTCTTGCACGCATAGTCAACATGGCTGGCGACGAACAGCTAGTCGTTTATTACGACCCAAGTAGCTTCAAACTCCGCTTTGATGCGATCGCGACTTCACTCACGTGAATCATTGCACGTTGAACCGACTTGCGGTTGTTGACGATAACCACCTAGGTCTTATGTTGAACGAGCTGCATTCCTCTAGCGCTCATCCAATCTTCCACCGTACTGATGGCGTGTGCTGCGGTCAGTTCTACCTCGGGAGATGACTCCCCGTAGATCTCCAAGGCTACGTCATCTGCGAAGCCGACGATCTTTACACCAGGAGGTAACTTTAGCTTCAGAACCACGTCCAACATAAGGTTCCATAGTACCGAGCCCAGTATTGAACCTTGCGGAACTCCTGCGGTATTAGGTACACTTCTCTGATCGGCATCGGTCTCGAATAATAGCACACGGTTCTGGAAATAGCATTTCAAAATGCTGTACAGGCCCACCGGCAGCCTAAGCCTGTGTAACGAGAGCGCGATGGCATCCCAGCTTGCGCTGTTGAATGCGTACTTCACATCAAGTGTCACTAACGCACAGTATCGGCGGTCTTTACCACCGAGTTAATAGCGTCCAACGTGGACTTACCCTTGCGAAAACCGAACTGATTGCTTGACAGGCCGTTCGTACCCTCTGAGTACGGGGTCAGCCTGTTGAGGATGATCCTCTCTAGCAACTTGCCCGTCGTGTCTATGAGGTAGATTGGTCTGTACGCTAATGGGTCACCCGGCGGCTTCCCGACCTTCGGCAACAACACCAGTTTCTGTCTATTCCTTCTTTCGAGGAATCTACACTCATCTAGGCATCTTTGCATAGCTTGCCTGAACATGTTCGGGTTCGCTTTGATTGCTGCCTTGAGAGCGCTGTTCGGAACACCATCAGGCCCAGGAGCTTTGTTCGTTACCAGGAATTTGGCCACCGCATCACCGGAGCCACCATTTCCGCCGCACCCGTGTTGCCTTGCGGTGCAGGAGGCCAGTGACTTGTGGCTCGGAACGGGAAGAGTACCTCAATAATCCTCGCCAACCTATCCAGGGACCGTTAGGGGGTGAAGAGCTCCCTTTGTTCTTGGCCATCACTATCCTGTAGGCGTCACCCCACGGATTCAAGTTGGCTCTTTCGCATAGGTTGTCGAAACACGCTCTCTTACTGCTCTTGATGGCCTTGTTAAAGGCCAGTTTCGCAGCTCGAAACACTTCATGGCGTTCCGCTTTTTCATTCTCAGTGCGGGCACATTGCATCCTTCGTCTAGTCTTGACGCAGGTTGATCGAAGGACCGCAATCTCGGGACTCCAACAGTATACCGTGCGTCTGCAATTTCTCGGCAGGGCTTTCCTCGGCATGGTGGCGTCACACGCGCGTGATTGGACAGCTACCCCGCTTAGACCTTCAGTGTTGGCTTCCAGTCCCAGGGCCGCGGTGAAAACTTCGCTGTCGAAGTAATTGGTTCTCCACCCACGGACCTGACAGGGATCCCCGGACCTCGGATGTTGCACGCCATAGTTGATCGGATGAATTTGTTAAAGGTCAAAAAAGATAAGTCAACGCAGCAAAGTTCGAATATTCGCCTCTTAACGTGAAACTTGTGTTGTTGTATGCCAGTGTGACATGGTGGGTATCATCAGGTAGTGCTCAGAAGCTGCAAGTATTCATCATCCGGTGGCCTTACATCTCAATCTCTGGCCAGACATCGCAACAGTGGTATGGGCGGATTGCGCTGAAATTTTGACACAAATCGTAGAACTTTCTGGGGAGTGGTTAAGTTTACTGGACGAAGCTGCAAGACCTCGTTTTACCCCACTGCTCTATACCATCCGTCAAGTTCGGAGTAACAAATAATCGACAAAACATAACACATTTGACCTCAAATTTTGCCAGAAATCGTGTTATGTAAGCTCTGTCTACTGCACGTTCTCATATTCCTCAAATTGCTTACTAATAACCTCACATTACTAGTTTGATCTAGAATTTTCCAGGGAATCGAATGGAGTTATTTATGTCTATCGCACAACTGAAGAAGTTAAAAAAATGCTCATTTTACCCCACGTTCTATTATTTTCTAATTATTACCTAAAAGGCCAAGTTCTTCAGGAAAATATAACAAATAAGGTGCATTAAGGTAAAACGAGGTCTTGCAGCTTCATGCAGTAAACTTAACCACCTTTGCATTATTTCCCAGAAAGTTCTACGATTTGTGTCAACATTTCAACGCAATCCGCCCGTAGATATTGAATTTATTTGCGTTATGGACATTTTTTTTCCATTATGCATTGTAAGACATCCTTCCACTGGAACAGGCGTATATAATCCAATCCTATTGGTTTGCAGTTGGTTTCACTGACGAAGAAGCAAGCCCATATAATATTAGCATAATCGTGTGTTGTTGATGCAACTTGGTGGTTATACGATTAACACTGGACTGCATTATATTGCCAACAATTGATATGTTCCCCTCAAATCATTATTTTGTTTCGAAAAGCAACAAACATTTCGATGAAAAGACCTATATCGATTATATCGACTCTCAAATCAATAGTTTTAAATTATGTGAATATCTGGAAATTGTTGGGATTCTTTATATTTTGGTTTTCTTGCTATTCAGCAAATAAAGTTTCCATCCAAATGTTGTTTGAATCTTGACCCAGTTTCGCTAGTACTTGACGCAATATCATGCCACGCGCACCGCGTTCTGATGGGTTCTGCAAAGAATCCGCAGTTTATATTTCATTATTATTTAAATCGTGGGATTAGAGTAATCCGCTTTATTTTATTTTCTGAACCCGTCAACTTGTACACAATACGTCCGACCCAAACCCGCATAAACGATTCCCGATGACAGAATGCGGTAGGAAGTGCATAAAATATAAACACATGGCCGGACTTTGCCCACACATCACTAAAATCAATTACCGCTCAAATGTTCCAATGAATCCGCTTATCTATTACAGTCGGTTGAAAAGAAGATACTTTTTTTTCCAGTTTTTTTTTTCTCTTTGTCCCATCGCCACCGTTTTGTTGGTTTGTGGTTTTCCACCCCGGGAACGGTAGCACGTGTTCGCCTAATGAAGTGCTCTGCCGTGTTTTCGGTCGTGAGGTATTTATAACAAGGGATTTCCATTACTTCGACGGTGCCCGAGGAGAGTGGTTGCGAATCATTTCCTGGAAGGTGGTTTGCGCCGAATTTTGAACGGCCGTGAAATTGATACGGCAATTGGGTGGAGATTTAATAGGGCGGCAATATGGGAGAAGATCCAGCACCACTTAGTTATTTATTCGTACTTGGGGAAAATGTGGCGGGATTACCGACATTTTTTTTGCAAGGTGAAGATGAACACAAACATAAATAGGCTTCATTTACTTAGGGTTTCGAGGTATATGTGATTCAAAATTACAGCTCTTTGGCTTAACGTTTTAAGGCATTATACGGGATACACGTACAGCTGAGAAATACGCTTTATGATGCCAAATCATTATATGAACATCTCCGCATGTTCAAGGGATATTTGCACAACTGTGTACCGCCATCTGATTTCAACGAGAATCTTAAGGAACGCTTCAGTGGGTTTGAGAGTTATGTTCATCTAGCTCTTGAGAGCACTTTTGATCAAACTCATTATTTCAGAAAATAAAATCCTAACAAGAACTTCGCTGAAAATGGTCTATACGCTGTATTAGTGATGCTATCTTATGTTTTTTAAATTTGCGCGAGAAAGGCACCACCAACGCTAGGTGGATTGATCTGGGTTTTTAAAGTTAGGTTTTACGTAAAACAAATCAAAACAAGGCACGTTACATTTTTTAGTAAAGAGTCCTAATCGTAAAACGCATTATCAGGGATTTTTTTTGTTCCCTTGGAAAAAACACAATTTCGTCAAAATTCCAAAAACCAAATATACAAGAATGGTAAAGCATTTTCACGCTAATTACACCATAAGCTAACACAGAAGATTCAAAATAATTAATACATATGGGAAAAATATATCTTTGTTGTTTTTTTTTTTAACAAATTCCAACTGTCCTTCTTCAACTCGAAATTTACGATCTATTCGTAAAAAAACTGTTCTCAAACTAACATTTCCAATTTTTAATGGCTCAAAATCATCTGGAGTGTTACTAGTTAGCAAATATAGCCACTACATGGGAAATAATAAGTAGATCTCTTGTCAATAAACAGTAAAATATATGATTTGTTGGTGGCAATATAGTTGCTACTTGAAGTAGAAGAAGATTGCCCCGACTTACAAAACCTTTTTCCAACAAACTGTGCAAAATTTTAACAATATTTATATTTGTCTTTTTTGTTTTTTTTAAAACAAGATTTATATTTGTCCAACGTTTCGACACGGGGTAATATTTTTTCCCCTGATGAAGACACCAACCCCGTGTCGAAACGTTGGACAAATATTTATTTGGAGTCGGAAGTATTTATTTATTTATCTTCATCTTCAGTGTTAACTGTACAGACTGGTTTAAAACTTATATGCTAACTTAAAATTTGCCTTAATCTAGTTTTGAATATCGTTCTGCTACAATTAAAATCGAACCAATCAATGTCGTTTAGGAGGTTGAAGCAACGTTCCAGCGGGTGGTTTTGCCCAAACATTGTGGAGTGTCGGACAGACTGGAAGAGCTGACGTTGGCGGGAGCGACGGGCTGGGACATAAAAGTTAACTTCCTGCAAGAGCTCAGGGCAGTCCACGTGGTTGTTTATAATGTCAAATGCAAAAACCCTCTGCAAATCTCCACGTCGTTGTCGAACGGCAATCGCCTGAGGGCAAAACGAACAAAACTGCGTTGGACCCTTTCGATTCGCGTCATCTGGATTTCGTGATAGGGTGCCCACACCTGCACAGCATATTCGAGTATGCTTCGCACGAGGCAGCAATACAGGCTTTTCAGGGTCAAACGTCATCAAAATCAGCAGCGTTCCGGCGCATGAAGCCTAGTACGGCGAAAATATAAATCTTGTTGTAATCCTTAACCCTTATGCGGCCAACAAAAAAAACACACGTGGATGGCCGACAGGGTACCCGTGTTCCACTAAATTGATATTCTCATAACTTCAACAATTTTCAACCGATTTGGATAATTTTGACAGTTTTGGAAACAGAAACTCATATACTACCCATTGTCAAGGTTTACAGCCTATGCCCATGGTTATTCAAGAAATCTTCGAAGTAAAGCTTAAGAGTCTACACGCGTAACCAAAAGCCATTCAACCAGTTTGAAATATGCTACAAGCTCTTTGCGCTTCTTAGAATTGAAGGTGTTCACAGTATATCCTTCGGGTAATGAAAAAATCCCTGAAATGAGGTCTTAATCATCCGAGAAATCTCTGGAGTAAAGCCTAAAGATCTACTCGCGTAACCAAAGGCCTATTATGAAAATTCAAATACGGTACATGCTATTTGTGGTACTTAGCATAGAATGCGTTCACAGTATATGTTCCGAGTCATCCAAGAAATCTCTGGAGTAAGGCCTCAAGGTCTACACTCGTAACCATGGGTCTATGGACCCATGTCTCAAAAGTGGTACATGCTCTTTGCGCATCTTGAAATCAAATGTGATCACTACATATGTTCTGCGCTATCGAAGAAATCTCTCGGATAAGTCCTCTGGCGCCTTCATTGCATATGTTCATGGTCATCCAAGAAAACCCTGGAAAAGGCCTTCAGGTCTACACGCGTAACCAGAGATCTTTTAGTTTGGTTCAAAAGTGGTTTATGCCCTTTGTGGTACATAGAAAAGAGTGCTTTCATTGCATATGTTTATGGTCATCCAAGAAAATCCTGGAAAAGGCCTTAAGATCTACACTCGTAACCAGAGATCTTTTAGATTGTTTCAAAACTGGTACATGCCCTTTGTGGTACATAGAATAGAACGCCTTTATTGCATAAGTTCATGGTAATCCAAGAAAACCCTCGAAAAGGCCTTAAGATCTACACGAGTAACCAAAGATCTTTCAGATTTTTTCAAAAGTGTTACATGCCCTTTGTGGTACATAGAATAGATTGCATACCAAACCAGTACGCTAGACAGGTGCTTTCCCTATTAAGCTACGAAGGACCTCCGTCGTCCTCCGCAGCTTATCGGGTACTGATGAAACCAAATTCACAGCACCGGGCATGTATCCGAACTCTCGCAATACATCCTTAGAACTAACTCTCTCATATATGTTTTTGTACAATGCCAACCAAGTAGGATGAGCTCCTATACACTTGCTTCATCACCAACGGCGCTCGATGAAGTAGGGTTGTGTGAGATTGTGCCAGTTGGTCGTCAGATCCCAATCCGACCACATAAGCGAAGAGAGATCGCTTTTCGAGTTAAGTACATTCAAAGTTAATTGCCTATGTTCCGGGTATTGAGCCACCCGGAGTGGAAATTATTTACTATTTCTGAAACTCGATTATGCATATGCACAACATGTGATAGATTAAGTTCTAAAAAGGTTTTGGAGGAAAACCGCTATCTTCCGTCCTTCCCAGTTGTTCTTCAATAACTGCATCCGTTACGGAGGTTGATCCACCGACCTTGACTCTATAGAGTTCGTAGACTACCTGGGGCCCACGACAACAACAAGAATCACTTGGAATACAAACATATACCAAGAAAGGGTCACGCTACTTGTTTATTCTTCGATAACTGTCTCCATTACGGAGATTGATCCGAAGATCTTGACTGTATGGAGTTCGTAGACTACCTGGAACTCACGACAACAACAAGAACTACATGGAATACAAACATATACCAAGAAGGGGTCACACAACAGGTTTATTATTTAATAACTGCCTCCATTATGGAGGTTGATCCACAGACCTTGAATCTATGGAGTTCGTTGACTACCTGGAGCCCACGACAACAAGAACTACTTGAAGTACACACATATACCAAGAAGGGGTCACAAAACTTGTTTATTCTTCAATAACTGCCTCCATTACGAAGATTGATCCACTGACCTTGACTCTATGGAGTTCGTAAAAAATGACAACAACAAGAACTACTTAGAATACACACATATACCAAGAAGGGGTCACGCAACTTGTTTATTCTTCGATAAACGCCTCCAGTACGGAGATTGATCCGAAGACCTTGAGTGTATGTAGTTCGTAGACTCCCTGGAACTCACGACAACAACAAGAACTACATGAAAAATAAACATTTGCCAAGAAGGGGTCACAAAACTTGTTTATTTTTCAAAAGCTGCCTACATTACGGAGGTTGGTCCACCAACCTTGGATCTATGGAGTTCGTAGACTACCTAGAGCCCACGAAAACAACAAAAATTACTAAATTACTTGTTTATTCTTCGATAACTGCCTCCATTACGGAGATTGATTCGAAGACCTTGACTGTATGGAGTTCATAGACTACCTGGAACTCACGACAACAACAGGAACTACTTGGAATACAAATATATACCAAGAAGGGGTCATGCAACTTGTTTATTCTCCGATAACTGCCTCCATTACGGAGATTGACCCGAAGTCCTTGACTGTATGGAGTTCGTAGAATACCTGGAACTCACGACAACAACAAGAACTACATGAAAAACAGATAAATATATATATATCAAGAAGGGGTCACACAACTTGTTTATTCTTCGATAACTGCCTCCGTTACTGAGGTTGATCCACAGATCTTGACTGTATGGAGTTCGTAGACTACCTGGAGCCCACGACAACAACAATAACTACTTGGAATACAAACATATACCAAGAAGGGGTCACACAACTTGTTTATTCTTCGTTAACTGCCTTCATTACGGATATTGATCCGAAGACCTTGACTGTATGGAGTTCGTAGACTACCTGGAATCAATGACAGCAACAAGAACTACTTGGAATGCAAACATGTTTAAGAAAAGATCATTGGATGACCCGGAACATATGCTGTGAAAGCATTATATGCTAAACACCATAAAGAACATGTACCGTTTTTGAATTTGCACGATAGACCTTTGGTTACGTTAGCAGACCATAAGATCTTATTCCAGTGATTTTATGGATGACTGAGGCCTTACTGCAGGGGATTTTGGAGATCCAGAATATATACTGTGAACACCGACTATTCTAAGAAGCGCAATGAGCATGTAATATATTTGAAACTGGTTGATAGTCCTTCGGTTACGTGTGTAGACTCTTATGTCTTATTTCAAAGATTTCTTGTATAACCATGGACAAAAGCTGTAAACCTTGACAATGGGCGAAAAGTATATGAGTTTCTGTTTCCAAAACTGTCAAAATTATCTAAATCGGTTGAAAATTGTTAAAGTTATGAAAATATCAATTTAGTGGAACACGGGTACCCTGTCGGCCATCCACGTGGTAAAAAAATCAGATGCCCTCCCACGTCCCTCCTCACTGTATCAACGTGATTTTCTCACAGATGCTACATTTTATGGAGTTCTTAGATGTCACCGAGTTTCAGCTTTCAGCTATAAAAATTCATTGAAATATCACCACTTGAAGTTGAAAAAGGAACACGGGTACCCCGTCGGCCGCATAAGGGTTAAAGACTGCGTAGCCGTTTGAAGTTAAAATTCTTATCATATTAGAAACAAAAATTGATCAATTTTTTTATGTTCTCCTTTTCGACCAAGTATTCTACTTTTTTGCTACGATTCGGGGGAATTGTCGTCCTTTAGAAAAAGTTCATATGGTCACCCTATTGATTGAGGGTCCACTATTGGGTACTTTACCCTAAGTCCATAGCCTATAAGTGTAGCGCAGTAATTCGACTTGCTCGTATGGTGGTTGATAACAGAATGCATTGATTTTTTAAAAATTATTAGTCATAAATTAACGCTTACTATGATTGTAATGTTTCACTGGTCAGAACGCAGGACGATATTCCCTTACCAACTGGACGAAAGCACGACGGGCCTGTAGCAGTTGCTTCCAAATGATATGGAAACTATTGAAAAGTAATTAAAACCTGCTTAAATGGACTTATGTTGGTTTGTGAAAGTCAAGTACATAGGGGTTTGTAACCTTTTTTATTATGGGATAGATATAATACTAATGAAGGGCTATGAAACGTCTTTGGTTACAGTGGGGCGTTTTGTTTTGCCCAGCCACTTTTTAAAATCCATTTTTTCACCACTTTTCAAAAAAGCTTTATTGCGTGTTCTCTGTAATATTTTTATATGACTACTCACAGGCAATGTATTTGCGACTTTTCGGACTACCAAATAGCACAAGGTTTGCATAAATTGCGTTGAAAAGTTAAAACTTATCATACGTGTTTTCTTTAGTGGCACAATGTATGCAATTCAGTAAATATCTCGAAAAATGATAAGTTTTGAAAAAGATCGCGACGATGTTCTTTCAAGAACATAACTTATTATTTGGCCTAATATTTTATCTATTTTGACCTCAGTTCTTCAGATAGTCGTTTCCTCGATTCGACCTATTTCAAGCTTTCTCTAATGCTAGTATTTTCTCTTCTTCTCCTTCCAGCTCCCTACCGGTTGACGGATACGATCGAAATCGTCGCCACGCCCGGTCACACTTTGTCCTGCGTTTCGCTGCTGGTACGTGAAGGCTGTCTATCGAGTTCATCGGGTGCCGCTATTCCCGTCGGAACAGTGGCCATCGTGGGTGATCTGTTCGAACGAGCTGACGATATCGCAGACAGTGCCCTCTGGATGGAAGCAGGTAGCGAGGACTCCAAATCGCAGCGACGCAACCGTGCCCGGATGGCAGCCATCGCTGATTATATTGTGCCCGGACATGGACCGTGGTTCGCCATTGATCAGCAGATCAGATCGGAGCTGGAACGGCAGGCTGAGGAGAAGGAGGTGGTGGAGGAGGAGTTGCAACCAAAGGGCAAGGAATGATCCCAAAGAAACTGGAAAAGAAGGAGACGACGAAGCACGCACAGTTCTTTTTTTAAATTAATTGATATTTATTTTGAAATTTTGCCAAAATTTGTGAAGGTTTGAGTTTTGTGTTAACTGTTGGATTAATGGTTCAAAATGGTTTATTAGAATGAAAATAATTGAAAGGTGTGCTAAATTGGATTTGTTGCTTTCGTTGTGCTGAAAAAGAAGCTTTATTTCAACAAATGAAAAGAAAAGTGATCAAGTTTGCTTTCAATGTGTGTTTTTTTGAACAAATTTTGGTTTCACGAGTTTGTATCAGTTAATAAAAGAATTTTGCAGGATTAGGAATCCACAAAAAATATATTGAAACAAAAAAGAAGAAATATTAAACAAGCACGATATTAATATGCAAATTTATGATCATACATGTATGTTAGTGGAATTAGAGTTTCAAGTTTCTTAACAATTATGTATTTGTGACATGGTAAAAACACGTATTAAAAGAAAAAGCAAACAAAAATGTAGTAGATTTAAATGTTTAATCTTTGTTCGAAGGAAAACAAATAGTTCTACAATTGCAGTTGAACGGTACCAATTTCCAAAAAGGTTGTGCTGAAATAAGGAAACAAACACAGTAGTAGAGAACCATGTTTTGGACCCGTCCGGTTCTGTAGGAGCATGGGCGGGCCGTGCTTCAGAACAAGAATGCCAATGAACACAAAAATATGCAAACTAAAATACTAAATTATGATTGTTTATTTGTTTAGAGAAATTAGAATCGGTACATAATAATACATCGTTTCAACAGAAAGGCTCGCAATGGACAACATCTCATTCAGAAGCCGAATGAAAGTATCAACATCAACTTTCACACTATTTGGATCTAATTCGATTTAAAACCGGAGAATAACATCAACGAACGGAAGTAACATCTGGAAAAGAGAAAAGGAATGCTAATGTCACTTATATAAAGCAAAACACTAATCAATGTTGTTATGAAAAGACAAATGTTTTTCACTAACCACTAACCATTATACGCAGCAGAATGATCATTCATACCTAACTTCATGTATCAAAACTCATTTCAAACTTATTCTCTCTTCACCTCGAAGGAGCTCATTGAAAAATCTAGTGTTAGGCATAACCTCATGCAAAACTGATAACCGTTAGGACGGAACCGGGTCAGTAGGCAGTCAAGTCGAAAACCCGGCGCCAAATAAGCAAAGTTGAAAGATACAATAAATAATGCAAAAAAAAAAACAAAATTTACAGCAGCATGCAGCTGTATCTTTTACTAGCAGAGTATAAACTTATTAGCCGTAGAAGAGTGTACTGTAATAAGGAAATAGCTTTAAGACCTAATGTTAAGAAAGCAGCAGCATGATCATTCTTTAATATTGTTCATATTATGAAGAATATGGATAATATAATGCACAAGACGCAAAAAATTGATGTCTTGTTGAGAATATATTATAAATTGTTAAAGATAAAAGCAAACGCATATTAATAAGAAAGTTAAATAATTGATATGCTTTAAATTACCAAATAAGCAGCAGCATGATTTCAACTATATGAGCTATATCTGTATGGAAAAAGCGAAAAATATCATTATGCAATATAAAGAAAACATATAAATATCCAATAACCAACCAACCACTTGATTGTATTGCATGAAGCAAACTACAAGCAAATGGACCGCAACGGCAAATGAAAACGAAAAAACAAGAAAAAAGAAGAAAAAACAAAACAAGTCGAAAACCAATTAATTATCCTTTACAAAAAAAGGATGACACTCATTCTGTGCAGAGAAGAGGCACATAATGATTCACTGTAGAACTCGAAAACCATCTTTAACAACTATTCAAAAAGGGCAAAACAAGAGAAGAACAACTGTATGAATTTCGAAAATCAGCTGTGAGGCTAACTAAAATCTCAGCCTGCACAGTGGAACAATCTAAGAGAAGAACATCAAGATCAACCAAGAAGAAGAAGAAAAAACAACAACCACAACAGCAAAACAAACCTCTCGAGATATTCTTTTGATGCGAGTTGAGAACGGCCCTTGTACTGGAGTATTCTTTCCGACAGCCGAGAGCCATCAGCTAGGGAGTGGTGGTCTGTAGCTGTAGCCTTCCTCGTCGTGAGCCCCATTCACCTTAGTTTTTTTGTATTCAGTAGTTCGGCCCCCCGGGATACCGAGAAAAGTTGATGAAAACCAAGACCAAGAGTTATGATGTCCCACGAATAATGGTGAGTCAGTTACATTTTCTGTTGCTTCCCTTTAGACATTTCGAAGTTGGTTGCTCTTTCCGTTGGTCGCTTGTTGAAAATAAAATGCGCAACGGTTATCAATATTTTTTTTCTTTTAATGTATGTATAGGGACACGGCAGGTATTTCCGTCCATCGCCGTAGGGGCTAAAACCAAAGAAAGTAACGTTTATTAGCTAAGCTTACGATTTGGTACGGATGAGTTTGGCAAAAAAGTGTCTCTTTTATTGGTTTTCAATACTAGGACGGAAAAACGAAAATACCTTCCTTAACCCTATTTATCTTCCTGTTGTATATTTTGACACCTATAAAATTCCCGAAATGTGATTATAATAGATTTGTCTCCCAGGCCAGTTGGTGACGATAGCACTTCATCAAGAACTGTCTTGCTAAGTTGCAGTCTATCCAGTCGAAGCGAAAATGAAAAATTACTTTTATTATTTTAATAAGGGTACTATGGGGGTGCTATATATTAGAAATTGGGCAATCCACTTCCAGTGTGCATTGATGACAGATATACAAACATCATCCGTATAGCGATTCGGTTGTCATGTTTGTCATCATTGATTAGTGAATAGCAGGCCATGATTTTGCCTCTTTCATCGCCGGGCGACACGTGATGCACGCGTTGCTTCCGTATCGAGTAGTGTGCCCCCGAATACGCGAGCACTTTGAAACTTGGATTCCGTAAGGAGTGACCTTAACCCATTAAATCCCAAGGTGTTTTACTATCGGATTATGGTCTTTTTATGTTTTGAATAGTATTGTGTCTTGCAACAAAATGACAACTTTTGTGATCATTTTCCAAGGCTCTCATAGATGAGCAAAATTTATCCGCAGTGCAAAAAGCACGTACTATCGAAGCCAGAATCCACTACGTGGCGGCCAAATTTAAAAAAATAGTAGCTTTTTTTCTGGAGGTATGTTTTTTTAGGCGACCATCTGGCGCTTATTTTTCGTTGCGACTAAAAATAAGCTGTGGAGTAGATTTTATTATGAGCGGTACAATAATATTCCACTAGAATAGGACATATTACAACTAATCAAATCTTCAATGTGTTTCGTCAATATCCGAATGACATGATAAGCAGTGTTTTGTCAAAACGTGTATGCTATGAGACCCATACGATTATGAGAATTAGCAAATGCATGTCAATAGTCACAATGAAATGTTGTATCTGGACCAACTTTCGAAAAGAGCGTATAGGCCAACATGTAATGATTCCCGTTGAGTATCTACATATATAGCTAAAAATACATAAGAGAAGAACTGGAATGTTTACGTTTTGTCTGTTACGCTATTCTAGACTAGGATTTGAAAAGTGTGTAACAACCAAAATTTATTCTTTCAGATTTCTTGTCTACATCTCAACAAATAATGTATGCTGGATAAGCTAGTTTTTAGTTGAAGAAGAACTGGGAGGGAGATACAGAGAGCTCGCTTTGTATGCGGAGACGAGCGAGCCTAGGGCTGAAAGTCTCCCTAATAAAGACAAAAAAAAGCTCGCTTTGTTTACGTTCATCCGAATATCAGCACGAACCAGTCACTGCGAACCAAAAAAGTAAATACATCAATGCACCTCCAAATAGTCGTAACCCAAATTATCTGCTTGATAATTTATATTCATGAGTTTCGTTTATAATTATTACAGTTTATTGAACCGGTAACTATCAATGTTCATGATCCCGTATTATGAAGAATCATTTTTATTTCGTTAAAGGAAGTACACAACCATTTCAAACACATGCTTTCAAAGGAGTGTCAAATCTTGGCTACGACGTTATGAAATGTTCAGTTTTCAGTTTCCACAAAAACAAAGAAAAAGAAAATATAGTAAACTAGTCGACCCGGCAGACGTTGTCCTGCATAGTAGGCGAAAATGCGCGTTCTGAGCTGCCCATGCGAAGTTTCCATACGATTCTTAATTTTAGTTTTTCACGATTTACTCAACCTTACTCGATATTTTTGCATGAGGAACACGCTAAAAATGAACTACTCAAAATTGAGTCGAATCCGACTCATTTTCATTAAAAACGGGACAACTCAAAATTTGAGTAAAAGATACTACTTCAATAAAATGATGATTTCGCGAAAGTTAAGCTTGGCCTTCCATCAATTTTCAATACGACAGATGCGAATCAAGTTTATCTATCTATCTAAGTGCATTTTACGACAAACAGACTCCTAGTTTAAGTGCAATCATCATTTTATTGAAGTAGTATCTTTTACTCAAATTTTGAGTTGTCCCGTTTTTAATGAAAATGAGTCGGATTCGACTCAATTTTGAGTAGTTCATTTTTAGCGTGAAATAGCATATAAATCCGTCGGAAACAATAACGAACATATCTGCTGAAGGAATGAAGAAAATCTATCCAGCCGTTTTCGAGTTATGCGGATACGAACACAGACTATTTCATTTTTATTATATACACGGTTAGAAAAAAGTACCTAATTTTAGGTACTTTTATTCTCTTGCATCTCCCTCCCTCTTCCCTTTGTTGTCATAAAATGAAGAGCAAAACCGCTCAACAAGGGCATTTAATGTGCGGGAACCCAACGTTAAGTAATCTCATGTTTTGTGAGAGTTGAGTGAAATTTACCTAACTTTTAATTAGTTTCTATTTAAAATTCAGTATATTTTACCTAATATTAAGTGAATTCTATTTAATTTTGGATTCCCACGCTGAACCCCTGTGTCGTAGTACAGTTCTCCCAAAAACCTTGTTTCAATATTTCTTGACCCGCATGATGATACAATCCATTCTTACCGTCATAAATTAAACACTTACTCAGCGTAACACAGAAACCTACAACCAAATCCCTTACTTTTCAAACATGCAGTCAGTAACGAAACCTTTTCCTTATTTCCATAACCTTCTTAAAGTGCTTCCATATGCGCGCAATAAATAACACGCATATGCAAGACCCAAACAGTTTACCAAACAATGCTAGCGCGTCGTTCTTTCATTATTGTTTTAAACCATCAGCCTTCTTCCTATTTTCTGTTATGTTCAAACTTACTTCTTAAGTTCCCAGTGAAAATAAAGTCATTCCTATTCTCAACTCTAGATCGAGTAGTCGCTTCGTTAATCGTTAATTAATCGTTAATATCCGAAGTCCGAGATGCCTCACCCGATTTGAGTGAAAAATACCTAATGAATATTAGGTACTTTTTTCTAACCGTGTAGAAGATACTGTATAGATAAGATAACCTATCTGTCATTTGGGCTGGCTTCTTTCTCATCATACTATTATTCTTCAAGCGGCAGCTGCCACTCCAAGATTTTTTAAAGCTTTGTAATAATGAATTCGAAATCCCTCCGTTGATCCGTAGATCTGAACTCCAAGGAGCTGGACGATCTACAAACCTTGAAATTGATGATAAACCACCCAACGTGTTTCCACTGACGAGAATGGTGCAATTTAGCTTTAAGCTACACATCCGACTTCGCCGTTATGCTGATTGATCTGGTAGGATCATATTCCATGGAGTTTTGGATGAACAACTAGTTCGGAAATGAAGCTAAACAACCCAACGTGTATCCCTAGGCCCGAATGGGGATATCCCGATTGGATCTACAACTGCGACGTTCACCGTTACGCTGGTTGATCCGTAGATCTGTACTCCAAGAAGTTCTTTCATACATCTGAAATTGATGACAAACATCCTAGCGTGTTTCCATTAACCAGAATGTAGGGCCCAGAGCCTCGCCGCCCCAAATCCGGCCCTGAAGCTACACATGCGACGTTCGCTATTGCACTGGTTGATCCGTAAGTCTACACCCCACAGGAGTTTGCAAGCCCTGAAAGCTCTGATAAACCACCCAGCGTGTTTTCATAGACTATTTCGCTTGAAGCTAAAAATGCGACTTTCGTCATTACGCTGGTTGATCCGTAGGTATATACTACAAAGAGTTCTTGGATGACCCCTAAATCTTGGAAATTATTGTTTCCTCCACATTCCAAATGTGATTCCTCTTGCTTGATCAGTTCTCGAGTGATGCAAAAATGTATGTTCCATTTGTAAAGAAATCCCCGCCCATCCAGAAAGGGGAGCAGGCTTGGCATTTACTCGCACAATGAGCTCAATGACCAAAAAAAAGTTCATCAAAAATGAGCAACAAAACAGTCACATGCATAATTGTCGTCGTGTTAACGTCAAGTGCATATAGTCAATTAGCCGCTGCGTTGATATCATAGTATGTAATGTGTTTTGCGCCGTGAAAAACGATTAAAGTGCATGTTGATCGAAGAACATTTATTGTTGATTAGACACAAATATGAATGTTTAGAATTCGGAACGGTGTTCGCTTAAAAATCGTATTTTGATTTTGCTTGCTACAAGTGATCTACAAAACGTCCATTGTTATTGTTGTGAAGCCGCTCTTGCTGTTTTTTTTTTCGGAGCTATCAAACTTGCCCGACAATGAACTACTCGGGATGTGCGAAATGCAGGCTACCTCTCTTCGCATCGGACGAACAAATAAAATGCGATTGTTGCCATTCGAGAAAGTACCATTTGGAATGCACATCAATGAATGCCTACGATCTACAAAGATGTTTGGAGAGCGACAACTTATTTTGGATATGCGACGAATGCCTATCTACATTCAGCCACCATAAAGTTCAAAACGGATTGAACGACGAGAAGCAAGCTACAAGTACAGAAAGCAACTTGGAACTAACAGTACAACAACTACAATTGGAGCTATCTGAAGTAAAAGAATGTATTTCTGACATAAAGCAATTAGTCACAAATCGACCCCCTAAGACCAGTGAGGAAAATAGAATAATGCCTTCTACATCTACGCCTCGCAGCAAATCGAACGTTAGGAATATATCATCTTTAAATCGCAATCATCTACATGTGGGGAGAAATGCACAAAAAGCTTCGCCCTTCCACAGCCAAACGTTCTGGATTTTCTTCACGCGAATAGCAAAACATGTGTCCTGTGACGATATACGGAAAATGGTTATCGAAACGCTGAATCTAAGCGATCCACCTGATGTGACGAGACTTGTTCCTCAATGGAGTAATTTTGAAGATCTTCGTTATGTTTCATTCAAAGTAGGATTCGACATGCAGTACAAAGCAAAAGCTCTTTTGGAAACGACGTGGCCCGCTGGATTGATGTTTAGGGAATTCGTATGTCATGAGCCGAGTCGTGAGCCACTATACTGGGAACCGTAAGAAATGTGCAAATCTAGTAAATGTCTTATGCAAATGTCGATGATAATTCTGTTATATTTTGTTAGTATTATTAGATTGTTTTGAAAGTAGCTCTGATGTAATTCCGTATTTATGTAATTATGCATACTGTGAGTGTAATTAGTAATTAGGTGATGAGATCATTGGGGCTAAATGGAGTCTGTTGATCTATAACAAACAAATAAACAAATAAACAAATAAGGAAGTCCTCCCAGAATATGTAGAAGTAGTTTTCAATATTTCAATTGCCTCTTACAAATCCTTTATTACATCTGGTAGACGGGCCAGATATAATGAAGGGATTATCTCCTCTCTTTACTTTGTTACGGATAGACGTTTTTATGAATATTCATTTATTTCTTCCTTTCACTTAAGAACGAAAAATGGTAGGGTCTGCCAGCTTTGAACTGGGCAGACGCTACCATTTAAAGAAAGCATTACTTTTTCCTTCCCCTTATGCCGGGTATATTTGTTCTTTTAAAAAAGGTTTTTTCAACTTCTTTCGTCTTATACTGAGCAGATTCACCCATTCAAAGAAGGCGTTACCCCTCCCTTTGCATTATACCGGCAGACGCGTTTTTTTGAAAAAAGCATTATCAACTCCTTTCGCCTTATACCGGGTAGATGCATTCACTTAAAGAAAGCATTACCCCTCATTTCGCCTTATACTGGACAGACGCATCTATTCAAAGAAAGCATTATCAACTCATTTCGCCTTATACTGTGCAGATGCACCCATTTGAAGAAGGCATTACCCCTTCCTTCGCCTTATACCGGGTAGACGCATTCTTTTGAAGAAAGCATTATAAAATACTTTCCCCTTATATCGGGTAGATGCATCCATTTAAAGAGGCGCTACCCCTCTTTTCGCCTTATACCGGGCAGATGCATCCACTTAAAGAAAGCAATACCCCTCTCTTCGCCTTATACCAAGCAGATGCATTCATTTGAAGTAGACGCTACTCTTCCCATCGCCTTATACCGAGCAGACGCGTTCCCATCCTTTCACCTTATACCGGGAAGACCCATCTATTCAAATAATGCATTATCAACTTTTTTCGCTTTATACCGGGCAGATGCATCGATTTAAAGAAGGCGTTACTCCTCCCTTCGCCTTATACCGGGCAGATGCATCCACTTAAAGAAAACATTGCCCCTCCCTTCGCCTTATACCAAGCAGATGCATTCATTTAAAGTAGACGTTACTCTTCCCGTCGCCTGACACTGGACAGACGCGTTCTTTTTTAGAAGGCATTATCAACTACTTTCGCCTTATACCGAGCAGATGCATTCATTTAAAGTAGTCGTTACTCTTCCCTTCACCTTATACCGGGCAGACGCGCTCTTTTAAATAAGACATTATCAAGTCATTTCGCCTTATGCAACGTACACACCAGTCAAGCAGTTTGACGAACATTGACTCCGCCCCCAAGAAAACGCTTCGGTTGCTGTTTTGTTTGAACGTATATGAAGTTGTTCGAACAACCATTTGACAGTTGGCGGCTCGGTTGGAAAAAATTAAAACGGTTTGATTTTGGTTTGAGTTGTCGGGGGTGGAGTCAAGGTTTGCCGAACATGTTTGAACATTTGTAGTGAAGTTGCACAAACCCCCATATATTTTTCGATGGTTGGTGCTCAAGTTGGCGCTTCGGTCGTTCGTGTGTGATATTGTTGGTCGAATAAATTGATTGTTCGTGCCGCTGTTGGTAAAACTTGATGGATGTTTGAATAAACGAGAGGTGGAGTCAATGTTGGTCAAACTGCTTGACCGTGTGTACGTTCCATTATACGGGGCAGACTACAGATGGTCGGGTTTCGGGTTTTGAAACCCGAAACTCGAATCGAACCCGTACCCGACGAGTTTGAGTCGGATTCAAGTTTGAAAATTAGTGCAATATCGGGTTCGGGACGGGTACGGGCTTAAGAAATAAAATACTGAATATTATTTTATTCAGTTTTGTTGATTGTTAAGCTTGTTCGTTGTTTGGGCTTAAATTTTTTTCGATTTTAAAACAACCAGTACATATTTTCCGGACAAAACTTTAGTGCGGGCTTGAATAATTAAATTATGTCGGGTTCGGGTTATGTACAAGTTTACGAATACAAAAATTCTCGGGTACTCGAGTGAAAACTATTCCGGGTTTGGGTCGGGTCCGGGTTTGAAGGATATTTACAAATCGGGTTCGGGTTTGCAAAATGTGAAACCCGACTATCTCTAGGGCAGACGCATCTATTCAAAGTAGGCATAACCTTTCCCTTTGCTTTATACTGGACAGATGCGTTAATCCATAAAAGGGACTACCTTCTTTCGTTTCTTTATACCGAGCAAACGTGTCCATTTCAAGAAGGCATTGTTTTCTCACTTTGTGTTATATCGACCGGATGCGGTCATTCAAAGAAAGAATTATCATCTTTCATTATTTAAATCACAATTCAAAAGAATTTAGCCCGGATTGCATGTAATTAAGCAGAAATCTGTAAATATTTCAATGATAATTATTCTAACTGAATTCCGCCAAATGGCATTCCGCGAAATGACTTTCGATGAAAAGGTACATTCCGCGAAATGTCTTTCGGAAAAAGGTGCATTCCGCGAAATGTGTTTCGGAGAGTTGATACAATCCGCGAAATGTCGCACCGCGAAAAAAATTTCCGCGAAATGGTTTTCGGCGAAATAGTATACAACTTTCCAGGGACATCCCAAAGTTTAAAAAAAAAAATCAATTATGATACATATAGTTGGGATAGAATAGAGAGAAAAGGTGTGAAATGATGCAAAAGCAGATTCGATGGATACGAAGCCATTGTCCATTTCTATGAAAAGTTTTGGAAAAACCTGCGATCTTCTAGGATGAGTTTGAATTGTGAGTCTATATCGATTTCAATTTGATTGAAAGCTACTGGATTGTAATACGATACGAAGAAAACGTTCAGACTATCATGCACAACATCACCTCCACCTACTTGAGTGTTGGTATGTTTCAAACCAAGTCGTATTATATTTGTCTAGAGTTGCTTTGAGGAAAGGTCAGCACTCAATTGAGTAGTAAAATAATCTTGTTTTCTTCGTTTAATTTCTCGATTAGCTAGGATTTTGAATTGGAAAATTGATTATACATTGTTTGTGATATTGGTTTTGAATGAAACAATTGATTTTGATAATGGGTATGGTAACATGATTAATCGATTTGACTTGTTTTCATATCTCTCTAGATAAAAATGAGTTGACATTTCCTTTGAGACATTATAATTCACGAACGGATGGACCGATTTTTAAGATTCGTCACTGATCGGTTCGTCTGTGGATCAACTATGTTTATATGTACTAAGAGTTGATCAATTTGACGAGGGAAGTTAAGAAATATTCGATATATAATATTAGGACGAGTTCGGACAAAACCTTATGGGATCGCGCAAAAATGATCTAGAAATGCGGCGCCGCAATGAACTCAACAATTGACAGTTAGAACGCAAAATAAAACAACCCGAGCAAGGTCGGGTACGTTCAACTAGTAATGGATGAAATATTAGATTAGAATTAGTTTTTGTTTACTAGCTTGAGATTGTATTGGAAAAATGGACAGTTATTAGGTAGGAAAATTGGATATGAATATGAAAAATGCATACTGATAAGTGCTGGTAATGTGAAAGGACTGAATACCGATATGCAAATGAAATAAATGTCCAAGGTAAAACACGAACTGTTCCTCAGCAATGATATTTTGTACTAATATGAAGTATCATTCTATTTAATGGAAAATCGTTCGGTTGAAACCAACAACCGTAACTTTACAACATCAGAGGTACATTTCGTTTTTTTTTTTGGGAAGAATCAACGTCATGGTAGGTAGGTATTCAATGAACGAAAAATTGAATGAAGTATGCATGGAGCCGCATGGTACATCGTAGTTTGGATGTGAATGCGTTTTGCAGGTTTTATCTAGAACAGTCATTAGATATTTTATTCAAATGTGTAAAATTTCGGATTTGAACATTGTTTCATCTATTTCAATCAGTATCAGTATTGAAAAAAACTCTAAATTACAAAACTCATCGATCCTTGAATCAAGTCAAGTGCGAGTTGAAACTTTTTAATAGAGCAAAAATGAACGTTTCCACTTATCCTTTTAAATCATTGTTAAGTACAACAAGAAAAGTATTGATTTATACTGTTTGGAGCCCGTAGGTTGATAATTGATAATTTCGAAAAAGAAATATTTTGCAACCATTTATTTTTCTCCTAATTGATCCAACTATCTTCTTTATTTATAAAAATAAATTTGCATTTCTTTTAAGGCAATATAACTCGATTTGCAAGATTTTCTCACCAATCTATTCGTCTACATTTTGTTGGGAAAATTGAACAAATGTACAAATACTACGTCGCATGATTTTAGAAGATCACCATAAAGCTCGAACTGAAATCGATCTAGAGTGTGACACTCCAATCAACTAAACGATTGACAGGGCGAGAAAGAAAAACAACTCGAGCAAGTTCGGGTAGGTTCTTCTAGTAGAAAATAGAAATGTAGATTTCAAACTTTCGCTGTTCGTTGCAACACCACTGACCCACGCCGCCTTGTTGCCGCCGCTGATCATCAACGGCGTGACGCCGCCGCTGCTGGCTGAAAATGATCTGTCACGCCGCTGCTAGTAAAATTTTAATCGTTGCACAGTCCTAATAAAAATTGCGCAAATTTGTATTTTTATGGATCATTTTTCATGGAAAAATAGCAGGAATGATATTGTTTTTCTTAATCATCTTAAACGGTACACATTTTCTTATTAATTGCTCAATTAAAGCTACGTTATGTATTTTAAAATTACTATTTATGGATACTCCTGAACTATTTTATGGATTTATTGTAGCGTTTTATGGAACATTCGGATGTTATTTACGGATCGTTTTTCAGTTTTTTATGGAACGTTTTTGTACATTTAACGGTACAAAGTACGGGCTGCCAGATGGAACTGGAATCGGATAATCTGCAAATATATTAAGTAGCAACTCCTATTTTTTTCAACCCTTTTTTTTCCAGAAATCATTCTGAAAAGACTCAAAGCGAAATGCTACGAACACATCGTTAAGCCCCGATTATGTGTTGTCATCATGCGTGCATGAATCGTGGCAAAATACGACCGGCGACGAGTTTCCTGGAATGAAGTGGTTACTTCCTTCGAAAGGATTTCATTGCGCGCTCAAAGCCGTATCTATTCAACGTCGTCATTGTGCTACGCTCCGGACGAGGTTACCAATTTCAAGTCAAACACTTCACTTGTCTGGTAGCTTGATGGTGAAAAATGTTTACATAAATAGTGCGACCCCGGCTGGGGTACACTGATGGAGATACTGGATGAGATATCGTCAGGCAATCAAGATGATAAGAATTAATTTATGGCAGCGGAGGGATCTTAGATTTAGGGTTAATTTGGGAATTGTGTTCATCGCCCTGTACCCATTGAAGTCGTTAATCAGATGACGAGGAACAAGTTCTCATAGACGTTATTTGAAGTGGCTTTCTGTTATTAATGATATGAGATAAAATGTTTTCGTTAGACCAAGCCAAAGAAAAACATATCATACACACTTGGATTGGTTTATTTAGAAGAAAGTTATTAAAAGGAAAACCATACAGCCGTATGTTCGATTTGTGATACAATCGATTTTTCATCGTTTTGCCTTTCTCGTATACTAAGTATACGTAAAGGCTATATGTTCGCTCCAAAAATGAGCTTTTTATAGACTCAGTTCAACGAATTGAGGTGATGTCTGTGTGTGTGTGATGTTGCAACAAGTTGTATTCAACGAGGAATCCTGTCTCATTGTTTCCTATTGAAAATTGGCCAGATTGGACTATGGGCTCAGAAGCTATGGCCAAAATACATTTTAAATGCAACAAAGGCGTGAAAAGTCTAGCTCACTTTTTGACACCTACTCTCCACCAATTTACATGAGCATGAGCATGAGCATTATGGCCGCACAATTCGTAGTTGCTATTCCGCGATTGACTGAACTTGCGAAATTGTACAGAGAACACAATGAATGGGGCTTGGGATTAGCTACCCATTCTAAATGTACACGTTTCAGGCAAGGATGTTATCGATCATTTAGTAATCTGTCTTCGATCATTTAGTAGTTTGTCAATAACTCATTCCAGAGGCTAAATTTCAAAATGTGTTGTATGGTGGACTTCTAGTGCAAAGGTTCATCTACAACTCTGCCAAACAGTTCGTTGATTGAATTTCACTAATAACGGAGCTATAGCGCTAGTAGCAGTAACTTAGACTAAATGATTGCATATTTTGATATCATTTAGTATAAGTATAGCATCTAGCACCGCAACTCCTTTAGCAGTGGAGTTCGAACATCGACCTGTTCAGGAGAGTTGTAGAAAAACCTGCGCACTTAAAGTCCACCATACAAGACATTTTGAAATTTGGCCTCTGGAATGAGTTATTGACAAACTACTAAATGATCGAATGCAGATTACTAAATGATCGATAACATCCTTGGTTTCAGGAGCTCAAATATTTAAGGTCACTCCTGAAGGAATCCAAGATTAAAAGTGCTCGCGTTTTCGGGGACACACCACTCGATACGGAAGCAACGCACAACTGTCATTTTTTTTTCACGCATGCTGCGACGCAGCAAAGCTAAATCAACAAAAATGACAGTTATGCGCCGCCTCTGAATCGAGTGATGTGTCCCCGAAAACGCGAGCACTTTGGAACTTGGATTCCGTCGGGAGTGACCTTAAAGTCAATAACGGCGCCGGCCACGTCCTTACGGTCATATAGGAATGGAGGGATTGTGAGTCCGACTCTCGTTGCTACTAGAGACGGAGTATATGTCTTCATATCCACGATTGTTCTGGGGATAGGATATCGTTTTAGTTACAAAGGATAATTTATCTGGATTCACTTTGGTATGCGATGCGATCTATTGGATGGGAAATAATATTGATACGAGTTAAAAGTTAAGACATGCACGCCCGGTGGCATATGAAAACAGAGGAGATTCGTGTCTTGGACGACCGCACGGAAGCGCAGTCGTCTGTACTCACTTGCTCGATGGCTACAGCAAACTATTGTAGTACGCGCTTTTTTCGACCGCGCGCGACATGCACATGAGCCATCGAACAAAAGATAGATATTTTATTTCTTTCCCGACGAATAAAACACACACTGCACTTACTTGTTCGATGGCTACTCTTATTACTGGCCGCGCAATGCAGAACACAATATTTCGGCAGATCGCGCGATCGTTCTGCTGTCCGAAACAAGAGAAACTCTTTATTTATAGGGCTCAGTTGTTTTATATAAAGACTCTTCGGAGCCGAATACATTGAAAATAACATGTGCAAATCATTCTGAAGAAATTTCAGAAGTAATCCTGCGTGAGCTTTTCTTTGGTGGGGATCGGTCTATCGATCCTACTGAAACTAAATGGTCCCGCCGTTTACTCGTCGACTACGCTTGTTGCCTTCTTTCCTCTTCCTCTTTCAATTTTCGGTAGTTATCGGTGTAACCCATTATCCCCTTTTTAACAAACCAGATCCTATCTGTCTTATTTTTGAATTTCATCGTCTCCGCTACCTTTTCCCGTTCTACCATAGAGTTGGGAATTTCGAATACTTCCATTCGCTCAGTTGAGCCGGTATCCAATTCGACTACATCTTCCTGGGGCACTTCAAGTACGTTCTTCTTTGCTTCTGTTGATGTCCTGTCTGTAGCTGCTTCGAATCTGATAACAACACCGGGGTATGATTTCCGTGGTTCTTCTTTGCCTAATTCCTTCCTTTCCGACCGTTTGTTTCTTTTGCTGGTTTACTGTTTTCCATTGTGGACACGCGTCCGTCCGATGGCCTTCCGCTCGACACACGAAACATTTGTTCCGCAAACTCTGGTAAAACACCTTCCCATTCCAGTTCTAAACTTCCAGCGATGGTAGAATTTCCTTTTTGACATCTATATACACGCCTCTCACGCCGGTGTACAAATGATCCAGACCAAGGTTTGGTGGATTTTTTTCCCGGACTGCCCAATCCACTTGCCCGTATTCAAAAAGACATTGCTTTAATTCGTCGTCCGGCAACTCCAGTGGCAAGTCAAAAACTCAGACGTATTGAACATTGCCTCCGGCAACCATCATGTGCACCTCCACCGTATTCCCGTTGGAGTATTGTAATTTCGTCGGATCCGTGTTTTTCCTTAGCGACTCCTGCATTGCATCCATAGAAACGAATTTCACAAACAGCGAACGATCCATCGCTGTTTTATAAACCGTTCCGAATTGAGATACATCAGTATCCAATTGTCGAACAAACCCGGCGATCTCAACCCATGTTGGTCGGGGAACGGTAGATGGAAAGCGAAATTGAACGGTGTAGACGATCATTTCGTACGTTCCAACCGCACGCAGTAAAGGTGCCTAACCGTGCGAACGAGAACGATCGAACAAAACGAGAAACAATGCTGTCCGAAAGCAAACTGGTTAAACGTCCGCGCGCGACGGGAGCAAAACAACAACTTATTTCAATTGTTTATAAAACATATTGTATTTATTATTTGTATAAACGTTTAAAGAAATACACTCCCGGCCAAAAGTTTGGGTTCACCCTCGAAAAATATATAGGCAAAAGTTTTTGGCCGTATTTTCGCCGTCTTACATCCGCTTTCGGGTATTGTTAGCTTAATACAATCAATACACTATAATAAGAAGTTCATCATCGAATAAACACCTACCTGAAAATCGTCACAGTGCTCGATACAAATATTGCTTGAAGCTTTTAATCACCACAGAATAATGTTAAACACACGCACTTCAATCTTCTCTATTTGTTCGTATGACTAGAACTTATAGAAACATATTAGAATACAATGATCGTTTAACTTCACGTAGAAGTAATACACTCAAATCATTAATTAGTATATTAGAATCCAGCTTTTTACGCAGCTAATGCTATAAAATCTGAATCACCCCCTTTGACATTAGCGTCGTCCACTATAATTTTTATAATTGGGTCAAAGTGTGCTCTGCTATTTTGGAAAAAAAAAGTTTATTTACAGAAACGTCAAAATTTCGCAAATGATGCTGATTCCATACAGCTAACATTATTTTTTCAACATATTAATCTCAATTCAAATACATTATTACTAATTTTTAATTTATTTCAGCTCTCAATAGAAATCGACTGACTATGGCAGTTAATTCTGCTCGAGGGATCAAATACATTCTCAGGTGTTTTGATGTAAACAATTTGATACTGGAAATCTGATTCGTATGAGAAAGAGGAGAATTTGCAAATCTGTTTTGTTCATTTCCTTAATGATTTTACAAATTCTATGAAAAATTTAAAAAATTGTCTATCGGTATTTTTCCTGAGCTATAGGATTGATCGGATATCTAGGGCATATTTTTATCAGGATCTTTCCGGTTGTTAATGGTGATAAGTCAAAGCATTGTGATAAATTAGTAAAGACTCATAAACTATTGTTTAAAACCGAGAACGACGTTCATTTCGCTTTGTTCTAGAACCAGTTTGGGATAATATTTCCAAAATATCGAGAACGTTACCGAATGACACATTTGAGCTTCATCAACGAATAGAATTATGTGAGAAATGGTGATTGCGACTATTCTCACTCGAATTCGCGTAAATCGAGTGGGAATGGGGATTATTATTTCATTTGAATCATCTCAGTTTACTCTACTTTTAGAAAAATAAACATAATTATGGACATTTTCATCACCATCGCGTAGTGCTTACCCTCTGAGCCAAATTGAAAACCTAAAAGGTAAAAATTGTTGTACATGTTTTTAATAGATGATCATTTGGTTGAGAAATGTGTGCTTGGTATTTGAAACAATTAAATGTCTTCCACATCTTCTTTTTGTGGCATGCGCCGAGATTTTTCTGACTGTACGCTACAAAAAACGTTTTGAGCCCAATTCCAAATTAGTCAACTTCTTGGAGACTAGGCTCAAGTTACTCCTGCTTGAATTCTGAAAATAAAACATAAATTAGATGTCTTTTTACAATAAAAACCAAATCAAAAATCCTGAAAAGCTTGCACTTGTGATTTAAAAACATTTCCAAACGAAAAAATATGACAGTTAAATATTTACAGATAGATTCATGGTTACTTATGTCGTTTTCGTTTTTGAGGTGTAGCAACACCGATTAGTGCAGCATTTTGCACGGCAAAAACGAACGTTTTGAGTGCAGTTGGGTTTGTTTGTTATGGATACCTGTTGGATACCATAAAAAGAAAACAATAACAACGGGAGAAACTTGACAACAAACTACACTACACGGCACACTCTGATTTTTTCTGGTGCTACACTGCTTGTTTCAGTGCAAGAAAAATGCTACACTGGTGTAGCACGAAAATCAAAAACGAACATTTTTGGTGCAAAAGTGTAGCACGAGTGTAGCTACACCGCAAAAACGAAAACGACATTAGACAAAATTACAATATTCTGTCCACAGCAAGTGTCAAAATCGATTCACCCCTTGGAAATTTATAGCTAGCGTAAAAAGCTGGATACATTTGAAAATGTATCCTCAAACCGAACAAAAAATTGCCTCGGCCCAAGAACTTCTAGTGCTGCCAAAAGGCAAGGAGTATGAAAATGATCTTTCATCGTTAGTAGAAAAAGTGTCTAATACGTTGACGCTATCATGGTATCTATAATTTTCTTGATTTCAAAAACTGAAAAAAATATTGTTTTTAAGTGTTTGGAAGGAAGTTGGATGAGTGAATATATCTTCTCAACCAAATAAAAATGATTATGAATAATATCATCTGGCATCTTGTTGTCGTCGAACGTGCATATTTTTGTTTATGTCTACCTTCGTACCTACCTACCGCCCCGAGAGAGAATGAGAGATTGAGATGTTGAGCGATTGAGTGAAAATTGCTTCTGCCGGGAATTGGATTGAAGTGTGCCAGAATTCCAATCGCTATGACTGAAATACGTGCTACAGCTCGTAAATTTAAATCAAATAAAAGCTTTTTCAAACGATGTTTACCAAGAATAGCTATTTTTGGGCTAAAGTGAACCCCGCTACTTACACGGCCCACCAAATTCAGGAAAAGTTGCTTCGTGTCATAAACATTTATTAAATAATTCAGTCGTCCACATGAATGGGGTAAGAAACCCTATGTTTTGACAACAATTTATACAATTTAGTTATCGTTTCGTGAATTCACTTTGAAATAAAACTTAACGACTAACAAAAGAATTAAGATTGTTTACACTTTGCATGCGGAAAAAATGACGTGTATTCTTGAAAAAAAAAAGTAGAACGTGTAAACAGCAACAGGTAGTTGTTATTTTTACCATGTTCATGGTTGAATGTACGGTGTGGTACGGTGGCAGCATAGTGTGTTGAAAATAATTTTGATATTTTGACAACACAAGAAATAGTTTCTTTTAGTTTTACTACAAGATCATAGTTGAATTCACTGCATACTTGATTTCAGTTTGCTTGGGGGGTTTGGGGGATCAGATCTTTCAACCATAGATGCATCCTGAACAGAACGTGAGTGAGTTCTATCCGTTAGATGTCCACGTGTTGGATTACTAGACGAAAAATGTATGGCGTGCCGTCGCTTGAATTTGTTTTCCTAGGATACAAGTTGCTTTGCTGTCTTCGGTCAGTACTCTCGAACAGTGTGCTGTGCTCAAAGCCTAGGATAGGATGTGACAATTGAATTGCGACTGCCTTGTTGTTTCCTCAGTCTGTTGCTTCGACGAGGTGGTGGCCAGTGCTTCCGAATAATTTTTATGCAAAATCCACCAAACAATATATGTAACAAATTCATGTTTTCTCGTTCATTTCTTTCATTATTCGTAATACAAGATGCTATGTACTATCAGAAAAAGTTTTCACATGGAATTAGATGAGTTTTATAGTGAAATGGTTAAAAAATTGATAAATAATGCTTCAAATCAAGTGTTTTAAATAAGCATAACACTTGAGAAGCATGCATACAATATTTGTAGTCTAGCATAAATTAATTTTACTCAAAAAATAAAAAATCAAACTTTTGAATTTTTCCATAAATTTCAATTTATTTACCCAGCAACACGGCCAGGGTAACAACAAGCTGCCCTTTTGAAAATGTGATACCGCCGATCGAAGTAATCGATTGTCATTTTCACCCAATCAGCAACCGGTACGATTTTGACAGAAAATCGGTACGATTTTTACTGACTAATTGGTACATCTTATCCTAGCTCAGAGCGCTTTGATCAGGAACACGCGTTCTCGTGTTCAGAATGCATCTCTGCTTTCAGCACGAAATCGACATCATTCAGCTTATGCCATTCTAGCACGTTCTTCGTGTAGCGGCATAATGTCTGAAGATTGTCCGACCATTGAGAGCCTTCAGGAAAAAGAGTAGTTGTTTTTTGGGTGCACTCTTCTATATACAGCTGTCGATTCATGGTGCTTACTTTCCGTACTCCACTTTCAGCAAGTACAAATCGTTTTCTAAAATAAAAATTTCTTGCCAAACTTCAACATCTTCTGTGTCCGGAGTGTTGTCTACGCCCATCCGAGGCTGATACACCTATACGTACAACGCGTCGTTCGCAGACCTGCCGAACGTCTACCGTGAGCCAGTTGAAGTAAAGGTGATTGGGATGATTGATGACAACAGATAGCAAGGAGAGCGATTCCAAGCAACAGCATCAAAATTTAAGAAAATTTTTAATTCATGATTTTCTATTGAGTTGAAACTTTGCACAGTTTTTCAATTTCATCTAAATCGTCATTTTCGATATCAAATCTTCATATTGAGTCACGACTAACTTTTCAAAAGGGTGTATGTGAAAATGGTTCAAAAATATTTAAAAGCTGCACAGCAAAAACGGAATGTTCGATTGTTATGATTTTTCAGCAAAGTTAGACAACTAAATGGTGATTCTTAAGAAAATGTGCACAGTAAAAAAAATTTTTTGCCTTTAAAAATATCATTTTGTCACAAAAACTCAAATATCTCAAAACCCTATCTTTTTTCGAACGTAATTTTTTAGGAAAACGGTCCATTATATTAGCTATCTACCATAAAAATTTGGTGATGGTAAACTAATAAACAAAAAGTTATGACATTTCAAACATTTCACAATTTTCACATATAGTAAACAAAAAAAATTTCCGTGTATTTTTTTTCAAGAATCGCAGTTCGAAGCAGATTTTATTGTTTAGGGCCTTGCGTGAGTTAAACAAGTTGTTTGTATGATATTCCATATTTATGTATTCATCGATATTATGTATATTATATGTATAAATATTATATGGATAAATAAATAAAAATGAATTAATATTATCCCACGTATTAAATTAAATGTCGCATTTACATTATGTTGTTCTACAAACTCTAAGAGTTTTGGGTTTGAATTTTGGTATGGGTTATGATATCATGAAAACAGTTTATTAATACTTATTTTTATTTATTTTATTCAAATTTTTAAAATATCGAACACTTTTGAATTATTATCAGCACAGTTTGAGTATAGTTTTGCTTTAATTTTATTTTCCGACAATGGAATGAAACAGTGAAATTTTTGGGTTCCTTGGATCGTTTTCGCGTTATTAAATTGCTCGCTGAGCTCTGAAGCCTTTATTTCGTACTCTTCAGTAGTAGTAAAACAAAATGATAATTTGGTTAAATCTTTTCTTTTCTACGATTTGGGGAATCAAAAAGTTCTTTCGCAGTTTTAATTGGATGCTCACGTTCTTTGGCTAAACTTGCTCTTGTGGCCATGCGCTTTATTGTTCCTCCAATAGCATCACAAGGACCTTTGCCATGTGATGTAGCAAAAAATGCCATTCTGCATCAATTCCGTACATTGATTTAAATTGACATAGGCTCGAAAAATTCTTACGATTTTTGTACTGCGACGCTGCTCCATCAGACATGAAATATATCTTTTTGACTTCTTTATGCTTATCAACGCGTAAAAAGTTAATCATTTTTCAATGAACAAGTTTACGGATACTGAATCGTGTCTTAAATCTTCGGAAATTATAATAAAACTTAAGTGTTCAATTTGCGTACTTCCATTAAAATAAATAACGAATGGATGAATTGTAGCTTGTTGTACGTTCCAGTGATGGGACTGCACTTCATCTTGCAATACAAAGCTGTAATTTTCAGAAAAATCACAAATGACTAAAAATTCACCATTTTGTAATGTATTTTTCGTATTTTTAAAAAGCTGGATTGTTCTGTTTTAATGAAATCGTGAGGATTAAACTTTCTAATTTCAAGCAAAATATGACACAAACTCATCTACAGGTTTTACAATAGTTTCTATGTCACACCTATCCGTGGTCACCCATTGCTCAAATGATAACTGATCAATATTTTTTCTTCAAACTCAGCGAATAAAGTATTTTCCAATGATGAAGAATCTGGACAATCCGAACAAGATCGTAGATAGCAATTTGATGTTGTATTTTCACACAAAAGACTACCAGTTAACATTTTAATATCCTTTGTTAAATTGATTCTTTTCAAACTATGTAAAATAAGATTAATATTCTCATGGGTTGTGCACACACACACACATTATGTGTTCCTGAATTGGAAAGAAGCTTACATTGCCTTGGCCGAAGGCTTGCAAATGAGGAAAAACCTATTTTAATATTATCGTGAATTTCCTTGAAGCGTGTGTACGCTTCTTTCAAAGTCGTCATCATTAATCGTTTTTGGATTGCTTGACGCTTTCCATCTTTTTTACTGATACATAATCTTTTTGACCAGGCATAGCTCGACTTACTTCATCATCTTCAAAATATTGAACTACTATTTCTTTTGTCTCATCTGTTAATGCAGTACTAGACCTAGTATTTTTGGTTGAAAGACAGTTAGTTATTCTTCAATTGTTTTGCCTCTTTTACTGTATTTCTATTGGTTTTGAACTCATCAATGGCATCCTGAATAGACCACGAACTTGGCAGCATCGACAAAATCAATAATTTTTCTTTCCTTGTCGTGGCTGCATTCGAGAACCTTTCCTTCATATTTATAATTACCTCATCGTAGTCTGTATTTTCCACATCATCAGGTCCTAATTTGAAGAGGTTTCTTCGTACAGCTTCGTTTATTTCACGGTATTTTTCTCCGGGTAATAAACGTAGTCCATCT
The DNA here is from genome assembly GCF_024139115.2 of Armigeres subalbatus. Lineage (NCBI taxonomy): Eukaryota > Metazoa > Arthropoda > Insecta > Diptera > Culicidae > Armigeres > Armigeres subalbatus. The sequence continues at coordinate 287,493,686 of NC_085140.1, read as the reverse complement.
TACTCCATTTAATCGGAGTCACTTTTATCCCAGCTATGCCCTCGTTAAAGCGTTCGATGTTGACCTTTTGGATACACTCATCTTCCGATTGATTTGTTGAAACAGATTTCGCTGATGGTACGGTGGCAAGGCTCTCAGCACTTAATACTTCTGGTAATTCCTCAGTTGTTGTCGATACATCTGGCAATTCCTCAGTTGCTGTCGTTTTCGAACTTCCTGCGCTCTGCTCAACCGATGATATACAGATTGCTCTTTTGTCAACGTTTAGACGGCAGGACGTGCAAATGCGTAAATTTGTATTCAATGTGGACATTGGAGCATAACCAGTCGCTTTCAGTTTATCTATGGTGCTTTCGGTGAGATTTCGTAACTCTTTTGAACACTTTTTTCCATCAAACGGCCTACAACAGTTGAGAAAGCGGCTACTCATGTTGTTCGTAATATTTCAATAAACAAAATCACTTTTAAGTTTTTACTGACTAGTTTGGTGTCATTTGCTAGACTGAACAAAAAAAAATACCATAAGATCTTTAACAACCTTAGTGGTAGTAATTTTTTTGCTTTTTCGTGAGCATTGTCATGGTATGTACCTATCATGCATTTATTGTTGTTGAAGATACCCGTTTCTTCCCGATCATAAAGTCTATTCTCTAAGAGGTATATTTTTTGCAGGTAAACTATAGACGTACACGTGTATATAAATCTTTGATTTTGCAGCTTTTGTCTTAAAAATAACATTTCTGATATGTTTCTATCAACGTTATTATCAACAGGTTTCAACACTATTAAAAGAATTTTTCGCCAGTCACGTGCAATGAAAATTATGACACTATCAATACTTTTGATCACAACACTGGATCGTGTCTAAGTTTCTTATAGATGCTATGAATAATTAAATCAAAATATCATGAAAACAACTTGTTTAAATCACGTCCCTTAACAATAAAATCTGCATCAAACTGCAATTCTCGAAATAACTTAGGGGTCGTACACTTATTACGTAAGTAATTTTTCTGGGTTTTTCGACCCCCCCTCCCCCCATGTAAGATTATTTTCATACAAATGTTTTTTTATTTATATGGAGCGTAAGATATTGACCGCCCCCCCTCCCCCCTAAGTGCTTACGTAATATGTGTACGGCCCCTTACACAGAAAAAAATTTTTTTTTACTAAATGTGAAAATTGTGAAATGTTTGAAATGTCATAACTTTTTTGTTTATTAGTTTACCATCACCAAATTTTTATGGTAGATAGCTAATATAATGGACCGTTTTCCCTAAAAAAATTACGTTCGAAAAAAGATAGGGTTTTGAGATATTTGAGTTTTTGTGACAAAAATGATATTTTTAAAGGCAAAAAAAAATTTTTTTTTACTGTGCACATTTTCTTAAGAATCACCATTTAGTTGTCTAACTTTGCTGAAAAAATCATAACAATCGAACATTCCGTTTTGCTGTGCAGCTTTTAAATATTTTTGAACCATTTTCACATACACCCTTTTGAAAAGTTAGTCGTGACTCAATATGAAGATTTGATATCGAAAAATGACGATTTAGATGAAATTGAAAAACTGTGCAGAGTTTCAAATATTTTCGAAAAGGTCGCTCAGGATCGACTGACATGCCCCCGTGGAATGCCTCAGGAGAAATACTTATTGTTGTTGAGCAACCGGCCACGAGATCTCTATCTAATTGTTTAATTTAGCTATTGCTATTAATTATTAGTTATTAGTTAATTGTATTCTAAAATAGCATTGGTTCCGCCTAAAAGCCTTGTATCGAATATATAGGTATGTCCATCGAAACTATCTCTAAATTAAAATGAACTCGAACATCCGTTCCTTGATATTTTAGGTTAGCATAGAATCAATAACTGTTCGTTAATTCATATATCGTGGCAGTCACAAACAATTTTCCTGGAATCTGGTTGAAAATCGCCCTCACATAAGCCTCGTCATCCATTACGCAGCAGTGTGGGTTCGTTAACTTCTGGTCATGCAACTTCCAGGCACTGCTTTTTGCGACCGTGTTCTATTTCATGGACCTGTTTGGGGAATTCCGAACCTTAAACGTACATAGTTCAGCTCGGGTTTTGGTATTGTGCACAATAGTCTTGTTCCCATCCGGTGTTTTAGCTTAGCCATATCTCAAACTGTGGCATTTGATATCCGTTTAACGACCCCAACCACGCGATTGTGTTCATTTTTGTTGTCCTGACGCCTTTTCCTCGGAGCTTCGTTTCCGATCAAAAGTCAGACGTTCTTCGAATCAATTTATGATACGAAATACCGTCGAATTCTCGATTCTTAACCTTTTCTGATGAATGATCCTTATTCTCAAAGTACTTGTGCAAAACGTTTTCGCGCACGTACTGTTCTCTTGTCGCCATTTTGAAAACTATGCCACCTGATAAAATCTGATAAAATCAACTCACAGAGTATAAACATTACACTTTAAACTATGTCTACGCAAAATTTCAAATAATTTTGCAATGCGGATCAAAAGTTAGAGCAAAAGGAGAATGTGCGGATTCAAATGATGAAGCTCGTACTCTGGACCAAGATGAATACAAACAGGTGTTGCAGTATGCCAATTTCATGAATCAGCCATCTTGGATTTTTGTATGGAGCAGCCGCCGAGTTTGTTTATGTTTTGCACTGAAAATGAATTTTTCACCCCCGCGCCAATCTCTCTCATCTACTGTCGAAGTGGGTGAACCCTGATATAAGAACCCTGCTCTGGACTAGAAATGCACTGTCTATGTTATTATATGGTCGGGGTTCAGCAATACCACACTAAGCGCCTTTTTAACTGACTTGTAATATTTAGTTCGTAGAATGAAAACGGAATTGAATCCATATCAATTCTTTCGTACATTTGCTGTTGGATATCGTCAGTTGTAGGGTGGATGGATATCCGATAAAATTTGTGATCATATTTTATTGGCGCTTGGTGCGATTTGGCAGAACCCCGACCATATGGTCAAGATCAAGGTGAACCCTGGTCAAGATAAGTTATGGGCCAAACACAATAGATACGTTTGCGTGCGTTTTGACAGTTTTCCCAAATGCACGCAAACGTATCAATTGTGTTTGGCCCATTAGAATCATAGCAATCCTGATTTTCTCCAAAAAGAAACGTCATGTATTCCCATATTCAATCAAGTTCGGTCAAGTTCATTTCGTGATCCCTTTTTCATTCACGGAGCCGAAACCATGAGCGAAAGCGACGAAGTCTATTCTATTGCAAGCGAAAATAGTAAGGCTGAGCCGGAGGCAGGTCGAATAGACTCGAACGGGAGGGAAAGCTATTCTTTGGTGGCTATAATCGAAGCGTTGGTGCTACCCAACGTCCAAAACGATGACCCCCGGACATTAGACATTTGCTTGGTGCTAGGAAACGTTGAAACCAAACTGAATGGGACTTTGGCGGATTTCAACGGACAACGGCGTGGCACGGCTTTGGGGTAGCTATTTATACCGTTTCTTACGTAGTAATAAATCGTGTTTAATAAAACCTAAAAAATAAACTACAGTGAGGAAATTCGCTTCATCATAAGTACCCGAATTATCAATGAAAATTGCTCAACTTATTTTTCAGCGCTCCCGCATCAAATTCCGAGGAATTTCTACAGTTCCTTGTGAATAATAATTTGTTCATTGTATTCACCATCGATTCGGCTGAACTTGGACAAGCAACCATTCCGCTAGTGTCCACAAATCTAGCGTCATTCGCTCCTCCCGTATTTGAGCCAACGATTGTCAAAGGCGTGTACCCGATAAGCCTTGGCTCGTCGCTGAATGGAAACATAAGCCTCGTGCTCAAAACCGATCGTACCAAAATGTCCACCAACCTCAGTGGATCCAAGCACGAAGACGAAGACAGTATGCTGTACATCGTCAACGACGCCCCGCCTCGCCAATCAGCGGAGTATCAGGACGATGTAATGAGACAATTACTAACATGCAAAAAGTGCAACGCTCTCAAGAGCCCGAGCGAGATCAGCTGTAGATACGAGCTGATCGATGGGATTTTGGTGAACAAAGAATATCCGAAGAAGGATCTTGATCTGGAAACTATGAAGAAGAAAATTGAACGTATCGAACGGGAAGCAAAGTTGTATCCGGTAGGACAGGAACAAGAGTTGCCCAAAGAACCAACGAATGAGCGTTTCTGTAATACTTGCGGAGGGTTTTCAGTTACGGGGAAAACTTGCACTGAGTGGAAATCCTGTGGGATACCACTGATGGAAGCTGGATTCCGATATCCAGAAGGATCAGCGAAGCGGTAAGGGAAGGTAGTTACTTAAAATATTTCCACGTAATTAACGTGAAGTAATTAGTTTCAGCCAAACTGCAGCCATGGGAACAACGGAAAACGTTAACAGAATCTCCGAACCGAATTTCAACTCTACCAGGATTACAAGAGAAAGGTTAGTTATTGATTACTTTTCGATTCACTGCAGAATTCAATACTTTTAACGTGTGCATCTCTGGTTGAAAATTCAACGCATTAGTTGGAAGGGCTGTTTGCGGACCCCAAAAATCGATTTAAATCTTTATTTTATCATTGAATTTTTAAAGATTTGTTAAGATAAAATTTTACTGAAAGTGGCAATTTACTCACATTTCTCAGTTTTTGGGTATAGTTGGGTAAAGTAGATTCAATTCCTAAAGCAAAACGTTCGGAATGGAAATCGACCTTGTCAATTCCGGCTTGGGAGTACCTTCCCTTTGTCGACTTGATTATCTGAACCTATTGAGCATCAATTAATTGCATTTTATTCGGCAACTCGGCCATACGAAAACTTTTTTGTTTATTAAACGAGAGGATCGTACTCTATGCCCCCCACAATGAGCTGGGCGGATTTGTATAGAGTACGAATCAATCACACTCTGCTGTGCCAAAGGCTTGCTTGGCTAAAGCATTTGATGATTTTGATTCCCCTACGCCTGCGGTAGCGTGTACTCAGACGACTAATGATGGGGGAAGAACGACACTTGATTACAATAATTATTAATTATTAATTGCGTATGTGAAGATTGGACAAATTAAGCATCCGAAATATATTCAATTTGCAAAAAAGAGCTAACCGCGGTGGAGGTTGGTACTCGGATTCTGATGGTTTTTCCGTAAACGTAATCTTAACTGGTCTTGTTGTGTAGGGGTTATGACGCCTATCTAGAGAGTGGGAGGTTGAGGGTTCGAGTCCCTTCAAGACTAGTGGATTCTTTTCGCAAATTTCATATCAATTTGTCTATTTCGAAATATGTGCTGTGTATATGGACAGCCAAAATATTTACCAAAAAAAAACTAAAGATCATGTTTTAGTTTTTGAATAAAGTTCTCAAAACTATATTCACTCATAATTCTGTTTACGGACTAACGAATCTTTCAGAAAAATTCGTACGAATCGTTTACCATTTGATTGTACGCGTAAATGAGAATGCGTATCAATTTTAGTTCGAAAGTGCGTTCGTATGTAAACAAGACTACGATATATAAAGCAAAAGTCCTTGGATATGGTGAGAAAATGAAAATTTATGGAATCAATGTTGAGAAATCCATCGAAAAAAGGAGAAAAAGGAGAAGAGTTGACTGCAATCGAACGGCATGAAATAATAATATAGTTGTTTAGTTGATACAATAATGTTATCATAATCATAATAATCATAATATTTATATTTTAGCTCAAACTACGGACGATCAGAAAGCTTCCCCTTGCACTCTATTCAACCGCAAACAACGAACATTCTTTGTCCGAAGTCTGTTGGTCATAGGTACATAAAACGTATAACATGTTTTAGTTTGTCCATCAAATCTCATTTAATTCCATAGGTTTTGCGATCACTGCGGCCTCAATCTGGACTGGCTACCTTTGAATAGTGGCTGCCCAAAATGTGGTCATAAGTGTCCTACAAAGTACACCACCGATGTGAGTTCCACATTTCATGAAACCATGCCTAACCGTCTTAACTCTTGGATGGGTAGCTTGGAATTTCTGAATCCGGAACCAAGGCGTCCCTCCACGGGAACGCTTCGTTCAGCCTCAGTAAACGAAATGGCGAAACAATGTCCGATCTGTCGAATACGAGGGGGGTGCTGTCCAGATTGTAAGCAGCGAAGTTCTACAGCTCCAAACCCCATCGAACAGCACTCTACCACTCATTCGTCAACTTCCGACTCGGAAATGCTGCCGCGACGAGTTTTGGAGAGACCAAAAACGAGACCATCCCTGCGCGATCGGTTCAATGGATTTCCTAAGAAAATGGATAAAGCTACTCGGCTATCAGGACTTCTCAAAGCCTACGGTGATACAGGTGCCAAACAACTGGAATCATCTAAACGGCGTTCAACGGGCAGCTCGATTTTGTCGCTCAACGTTGAGGAAATTTTGCAAAAGTCTGGAACGCAAAAGACAAAAATTGTTTCTGGAGGTGTCGAAAGTGTTGAACTTCGTAAAGTGAACTCCAAACCGGAATCTTTCAACGGAAAAACGTTAAATAAATGTGAAACTCCCTCGCGGGCACAAATCAGAAAAAATCAACGCAGTCTATTACGCAGAATAAAGAAGCAGAATTGCGGCCGGTACTCTTACCGCTACGGACAACGATATCCGGGGATTGTCATTGGCCATCGGGAATGTATCCAACAAGGAAGACAAGTTCCTCCTCACATGGGCTGGATGTGGAATGTAAAAACGCCAGGTATCGGAAAAATTCGAAAAGGTTGGAGACCCGGCGCTGTGAAAAAACCGATCAAGGAACTGATGCAACACTTTTTGGTTAGCTATCCGTTGGATAATATTCCCGTTAGCAAAAAAGGTGGCCGCAACTTGATTATTGCTGAGAAGGGATCGACCTCGACGAAGCAGAAACCGACTCTTCAAATCGTGAAAAAGAATGGAGAGTACTGTATCGTGATGAACCCGTTGAAAGATTCGGAAACACTGAAAACTGCACAAGATCCGTATTTGTCCTGCGAACCGATACGCTTCAAACTGGCCAAAGATCCCAACGTGGGAAAGTTGTACCAACTTCGTAAGGCTTTGAAAGTGAAAGGCTTCACCATGTGCGGTTGCCCGGCGCTTGAATCCTGTGAACACAGATCTGAAAAGGAAAAGAAATTGCTCAAGAAAGAAATACGCAAACTATCGAAATGCTTGGGTCTTCCGAAGTCAATCGAACTTAAAGATGTCCCCAGTGACAGTGAATCCGAGTTGGATCTAGAGTTCACTCCACCATCTGCCATGCTGCAAACTGGACTACGAAAGCCCGATGTCGTGTGCACAGAAACGCAGTACTCGGTAGACGACTACAAAGTGCAGGTGCCAGCTGATAAGCTAAAGTGCAAGCCAGGTCGGGAAGATTCTCGTGATATTGGTAAAGGTGTTAAAGGCAAAGGAGGACTTGGCATGAGCAAAAATGGCAAAGATGGAAAAGATGGAAAAGGAGGAAAAGATGGCTCTAAAGGTGGTGCAGGGGGAAAAGGAGCGGGTTCAAAAGGTGGTGCAGGGGGAAAAGGAGCCGGTTCAAAAGCAGGAGCAGCTACTAAAGTTGGAGCTTCTTCAAAATCAGGAGCCGCAGGACGGAACAAGTGATTATTTTTTAATTTTGTATAAATACAATTAGAAAGAAGGAATGAATATATCCATAGTAGATCTGAAGGTCAAGAGTTTTTTTTTCTTTTATATAAATGTTTTATTTTTTCAGAGCGCCAGTTCATCGCCCGGAAGGAGGTCAAGTTTTGATCATGAAAGACGTTTGTAGAAGACCGAACCCATGCGCTCCCAGCCAGTATTGTCCAACGGCCACTGCAGTATGCGGTTACCAATCGACCAATGTTTGTTACACGCCCCAATGTGCTCCCGCTGTTGCTTGTTGTGATCCCTGTTATGGTTGATGTGTGCAACACCGTACTATTAACTAGTTCAAAAAAATTACTGTGCTGTTTGCCATGTTATTATTTCAGTATTTTGGTTAAAAAAAATCAAAAATCGGAGCCTGAAATTTGAGTTTTATTATTTACTGGCTTTTACCCGACGAGTTTTAATACGTCTCAATTATATGAAATAAGAAAACTTAACATGCTTCTAGATTTATTTTATTATTTAATATGTGTACCAAATTTAGTTGAAATCGGTTCTGGATCTGAGTTGTTCAAAAACCATATGAATTAATTCTTATTGAGACATTCAGGCTCGATACTGGCTCGTCTCATTTTGTAGAAATACATTTAATTACATACATCAACTAGTGTGGGGCGGGCCGGAGGGGATCCGGTACAAAGTAACAATAACAAAATAATTTGCACTGAATTTGTTTCAAGAATTTCCGAAAGGGTGCATTTCCCAAAGAATGTCAATTAAGATTTTTGCCAGGGTTTATCAAAGCATTGGAAGTTCGTGGTGTCAAAGTCAGTGAGACAATGGACAATCCATTATACATAGCCGAGACATTATGTCATGTGAATGGTTCGGGGTGGAGGAGATAGTTAATTTTCATTGCCGAGTCACTATACTTTGCCAAACAGTTTGGCATCTTCGAGGAAGTTTATCAGCCTTCGCTCGTCAACGGGGTTGTTTCTTAGAGCCATCACTGGGTTTTGTTTTTTCCTCATAGCCAATTGAGTTTTGCAACACAGAGTAGCGGTGACCCTGTGCCGGAAAAAAAGCAGACTGGCCATTCTGACGGAAGGTGACCATATACGATTCTGATAGACCGATTGTACGTTGGAGCTAGAATGAATAGGAAATTGACGAAACTCAAACAAACCTACTCCAATAGAATCTAGGCGGCTGTTGATTACAGCGTTTGCCAGTCCGAGCCGTGTAAGTCGTTCGCTCCGGGTTCGACGTTGTGGAATGCTTTTGATTATGTTTATTCAGAGTTTCCCAGACTTTCCAATTCCGGTTGAAATGCTCCTTGAAAATCATGTGCCAGTTAGCAGTCATCCCCAACGGGTATACTCCGTTAGGCATAAGTACGTTAGGCATAATTACGTTAGGCATAAGGACGTTACACGCACAGAAATAAATTGTAAACTTTACAAAATGCAGCGTCAAATTCGACAAACTTGTTTGTTATCTCAGGGCTTACAAACATTTTTGTTGAATTCAACCCAATATGTTTGTTGTTCCAACAATCATGATGGTAATAATTTTTATTTTGACGTTTTGTCGTTTTAACAATATTTTTATTAGTTTTACAAACGTGTTTGTTAAAACCACTATATTTTTTGCAGAATTGTCAATATTTTTTCTTTACATTCGAGGTTAAGTTACGAAAACACAATTATTTTACAATACAGTATTTTTCAATTTTTATTTGCAAACTAGTTCATGCTATTATTAATAACATTTCGGTTTTTTTTAGATTGCGTATCCATTACAACAGGGCCTCATTAACCTCGGCCCCAATCATCTTTTTTCCATTCGTCTGATGAGAAAGATAGACCGGGATAGAACTGGGGCATTTGCTGAAAGATGAAATTTTTATATTTATAAAAACAATATAGATATTTGGCTTTTTATTTTTATAGAAATACTTACTTCTACGTATAAAAAACAATTGTGATATCCATTCCTCTTTCGATTTTTATCTTCCTTGTCGCTTTCCACTAGAAAAAATGTCACGCGGAATCATTTTTCCCACTGCAAACTGATTTGGCACGCACAAATTTATGGTACGCTGTTAGCAGCCATATTGGTTTTCTTTGACTAATAATATCAACAAAACAATTTGTAAAAATAAACATGATCTATGGCAAAATCAACAAAATTGGTTTGTTGACATTACAAATTTTGATTTTCATTAAAACAAACGGTTATGGTTGAATTCAACAAACCAATTTGTTGAATCAACGTAACAAAATTTCTATGCGTGTAGGCATAATGGACGTTAAGCATAACGGACGTTAGGCATAATGGACGTTAGGCATAAAATGACCCAAAGAACAGCCCATGACATAAAGAAGGCAGAATTATGCCAAACGTCCATTATGCCTAACGTACATTATACCTAACGTCCGTTATGCCTAACGTCCATTATGCCTAACGTCTTTATGCCTAACGTACTTATGCCTAACGTCGCGGATCCATCCCCAACAACTTGGTGATCTTCTTTGTAGGGACAGTACCCAAGCAACCATAAGTTCGGATAAGAAGAGATGTTTTGGCTTCATCAGCCGCATTTTTAGTATTTTTTTTGTATGTGGAAGCGCAAAAGTGAACTTTGAAGTTCCGTTAAGGTGCTTGGAACTAAATGTGAACCAATTGGTTCGCTTAGGTACAAATTTAAGTACATTCTGAATGTCTTGTTGCTTGGGTAGATCCGTCTATGGTGCCAGGCTGGCGGGGAGGTTGGTAGTTGGATTCACAGACCTGTGTCCTGGTGCTTTTTCGGCGGACATTTGAAATCCGGTAAAATAAGAATTGACTCATTTGGCGGCCTGAATCTCTCTCTCGACAAGCTTTGGGCGCTTCCTAGTCGCGATCAGAAGAATGTTATCGGCTTATACCAAGATGAAAATACCTTTTGGTAACTTTGGGAATACATCCTCCATCGCGACCAGGAAGAGCGTGTCTGCGATGACAGATCCTTGGGGGAACCCGTGTTTCCTCTTTGATTCTAGCAGAAAGTTTTTTTTTGTAAATTGATGTAGATTTCCGGATATCACATAATAATGTTTTATTTTCCTTAGTACGCCTGGAGTCAACCCATTCAACACAAAATCGTATATGATGCAACATAAGATGCTAAATTGGAGGCGCTATACGTACATGTTGTATGGGTAATAGAGTGGGGCGTCATGGTAATTTTTTCAAATCAATGGTTTTTCGAAGCCATTCTGGGTCCTGAAGAACTGTGCAGAATTTGGGACCGAATGGTTGCTTTCTCGCTTTCCGCATCGCGTTTGAAGTTTGTATGGAAATTAGTATGGGAGAACGTATATTTTTGCATTTCTACTACTAGAGGTTTCAGTTCATCGTAAACCAAGTGGCACATTGCGTTAAGGTCTGAGGGAAGGGTTTTCCGTTAAAAAAGCCCGTGGTAGCACTCTCTGAGAGAGAAAATTGCCCAATTAAGCCCGCCAGAATGATGCTGTCAGTGTCGCCAAAATTATTTCATCATTATGCAGTTTACAATTGCTTGAGAATATGCCGTAAACGGAGAACAAAAGGAATTGGCAACAATGGGGAAGAAATTTATCACTCATGCAGTGGTTCGGCGAGAGTAGGGATCCTATATTCAGAGATATGCGAAAGCGGCCATCTTGAGCCAATCGAGCATTGAGAACTGTCAAAGTCTGAGCCAAATGAACATCGTTATTGTTGCAGATCGAAAGGTATTGCGATTTTGGTGAAATAGATTTTATGAAAAGTTTTATCGAATAAACAATTTGTTTTGCTTTCGTAAGTAAAAGTGGTCTAGTTGATGCCTTATATCGTGTTCATCCGTATTGCTCTTTAATTTTAGCGAAAATGCACTGCTAGAGGATAGACAAAATAATCAAAAAGTGTCTTCGAATGTAAAGTCATGTGCAAGCCTAAACATTTTTCACTGCGGCAAGTGCTGGCAGCATTTGTTTACGAAAATAACAGCGTTGCTAAATCGTCTGGAAAAGTATTCGCACATCTCTTAATATAGGATCCCTAGGCGAGAGAACAGCAGCAGCGCCGACCAATCACGCAAAGAGGAAATCAAAATAAACAAACTCCAGCTGGTTTTGGAAAATGAACACATGAACTGTTTCTAGAACAACATTAGAAAATATCGTAGGAGGATTTCTGTACAAGGTTTCCACACAAGTTTTGAAAAGTGTTTGGGTGATAACAGTGGTGCTGGTGTAAGTAAGACAAATAAGACAAATAAGACAAATAAGACAAATAAGACAAATAAGACAAATAAGACAAATAAGACAAATAAGACAAATAAGACAAATAAGACAAATAAGACAACAAGACAAATAAGACAAATAAGACAAATAAAGACAAATAAAGACAAATAAGACAAATAAGACAAATAAGACAAATAAGACAAATAAGACAAATAAGACAAATAAGACAAATAAGACAAATAAGACAAATAAAGACAAATAAGACAAATAAGACAAATAAGACAACAAGACAAATAAGACAAATAAGACAAATAAGACAAATAAGACAAATAAAGACAAATAAGACAAATAAGACAAATAGGACAAATAAGACAAAAAACAAATAAGACAAATAAGACAAATAAGACAAATAAGACAACAAGACAAATAAGACAAATGAGACAAATAAGGCAAATAAGACAAATAAGACAAATAAGACAAATAAAACAAATAAAACAACAAGACAAATAAGACAAATAAGACAAATAAAACAAATAAAACAAATAAGACAAATAAGACAAATAAGACAAATAAGACAAATAAGACAAATAAGATAAATACGACAAATAAAGACAAATTAGACAAATAAGACAAATAAAGACAAATAAGACAAATAAGACAAATAAGACAAATAAGACAAATAAGACAAATAAGACAAATAAGACAAATAAGACAAATAAGACAAATAAGACAAATAAGACAAATAAGACAAATAAGACAAATAAGACAAATTAGACAAGACAAATAAGACAACAAGACAAATAAGACAAATAAGACAACAAGACAAATAAGACAAATAAGACAAATAAGACAAATAAGACAAATAAGACAAATAAGACAAATAAGACAAATAAGACAAATAAGACAAATAAGACAAATAAGGCAAATAAGACAAATAAGACAAATAAGACAAAAAAGACAAATAAAACAAATAAGACAAATAAGACAAATAAGACAAATAAGACAAATAAGACAAATAAGACAAATAAGACAAATAAGACAAATAAGACAAATAAGACAAATAAGACAAATAAGACAAATAAGACAAATAAGACAAATAAGACAAATAAGACAAATAAGACAAATTAGACAAATAAGACAAATAAGACAAATAAGACAAATAAGACAAATAAGACAAATAAGACAACAAGGCAAATAAGACAAATAAGACAAATAAGACAAATAAAGACAAATAAAACAAATAAAATAAATAAAACAAATAAGACAAATAAGACAAATAAGACAAATAAGACAAATAAGACAAATAAGACAAATAAGACAAATAGGACAAATAAGACAAAAAAAAACAAATAAGACAAATAAGACAAATAAGACAAATAAAACAAATAAGACAAATAAGGCAAATAAGACAAATAAGACAAATAAGACAAATAAGACAAATAAGACAAATAAGACAAATAAGACAAATAAGACAAATAAGACAAATAAGACAAATAAGACAAATAAGACAAAAAATAAGACGAATAAGACGAATAAGACAAATAAGACAAATAAGACAAATAAGACAAATAAGACAAATAAGACAAATAAGACAAATAGGACAAATAAGACAAATAAAACAAATAAGACAAATAAAGCAAATAAGTCAAATAAGACAAATAAAACGAACAAGACAAATGAAACAAATAAGACAAATAAGGCAAATAATACAAATAAGACAAATAAGGCAAATAATACAAATTAAACAAATAAGACAAATAAGATAGATAAGACTAAGAAGAAAAATAAAGTAAGTTCCTCCAGGAGTTCCTTCGGAAGTTCCTCCGGAATTTCCTCCAGCAATTCCTTCGGAAGTTCTTCCAGGAATTGTCTACGAAAGTTCCTCCAAGAAATCTTTCAGAAGTTCCTCCAGGAATTCTTTCAGAAGCACCCCCAGAAATTCTTTCAGAAGTTCCTCCAGGAATTCCTTACGAAGTTCCTCCAGGAATTCCTTCGGAGTTCCTCCAGGAATTCTTTCAGGAGTTCCTCCAGGAATTCTTTCAGAAGTTATTCCAGGAACTCCTTCGGAAGTTCCTCCAGGGATTCCTTCGGAAGTTCTTCCAGGAATTCCTTAGGAAGTTCCTCCAGCAATTCCTCCGTAAGTTCCTCCAGGAATTCCTCCGGAAGTTCCTCCAGGAATTCCTCCGTAAGTTCCTCCAGCAATTCCTCCGTAAGTTCCTCCAGGAATTCCTCCTTAAGTTTCTCTAGGAATTCCTCCGGAAGTTCCTCCAGGAATTCCTCCGGAAGTTCCTCCAGGAATTCCTCCGGAAGTTCCTCCAGGAATTCCTCCGGAAGTTCCTCCAGGAATTCCTCCGGAAGTTCCTCCAGGAATTCCTCCGGAAGTTCCTCCAGGAATTCCTCCGGAAGTTCCTCCAGGAATTCCTCCGGAAGTTCCTCCAGGAATTCCTCCGGAAGTTCCTCCAGGAATTCCTCCGGAAGTTCCTCCAGGAATTCCTCCGGAAGTTCCTCCAGGAATTCCTCCGGAAGTTCCTCCAGGAATTCCTCCGGTAGTTTCTCCAGGAATTCCTCCGGTAGTTCCTCCAGGAATTCCTCCGGAAGTTCCTCCAGGAATTCCTGCGGAAGTTCCTCCAGGAATTCCTCCGGAAGTTCCTCCAGGAATTCCTCCGGAAGTTCCTCCAGGAATTCCTCCGGAAGTTCCTCCAGGAATTCCTCCGGAAGTTCCTCCAGGAATTCCTCCGGAAGTTCCTCCAGGAATTCCTCCGGAAGTTCCTCCAGGAATTCCTCCGGAAGTTCCTCCAGGAATTCCTCCGGAAGTTCCTCCAGGAATTCCTCCGGAAGTTCCTCCAGGAATTCCTCCGGAAGTTCCTCCAGGAATTCCTCCGGAAGTTCCTCCAGGAATTCCTCCGGAAGTTCCTCCAGGAATTCCTCCGGAAGTTCCTCCAGGAATTCCTCCGGAAGTTCCTCCAGGAATTCCTCCGGAAGTTCCTCCAGGAATTCCTCCGGAAGTTCCTCCAGGAATTCCTCCGGAAGTTCCTCCAGGAATTCCTCCGGAAGTTCCTCCAGGAATTCCTCCGGAAGTTCCTCCAGGAATTCCTCCGGAAGTTCATCCAGGAATTCCTCCGGAAGTTCCTCCAGGAATTCCTCCGGAAGTTCCTCCAGGAATTCCTCCGGAAGTTCCTCCAGGAATTCCTCCGGAAGTTCCTCCAGGAATTCCTCCGGAAGTTCCTCCAGGAATTCCTCCGGAAGTTCCTCCAGGAATTCCTCCGGAAGTTCCTCCAGGAATTCCTCCGAAAGGTCCTCCAGGAATTCCTCCGAAAGTTCCTCCAGGAATTCCTCCGGAAGTTCCTCCAGGAATTCCTCCGGAAGTTCCTCCAGGAATTCCTCCGGAAGTTCCTCCAGGAATTCCTCCGGAAGTTCCTCCAGGAATTCCTCCGGAAGTTCCTCCAGGAATTCCTCCGGAAGTTCCTCCAGGAATTCCTCCGGAAGTTCCTCCAGGAATTCCTCCGGAAGTTCCTCCAGGAATTCCTCCGGAAGTTCCTCCAGGAATTCCTCCGGAAGTTCCTCCAGGAATTCCTCCGGAAGTTCCTCCAGGAATTCCTCCGGAAGTTCCTCCACGAATTCCTCCGGAAGTTCCTCCAGGAATTCCTCCGGAAGTTCCTCCAGGAATTCCTCCGGAAGTTCCTCCAGGAATTCCTCCGGAAGTTCCTCCAGGAATTCCTCCGGAAGTTCCTCCAGGAATTCCTCCGGAAGTTCCTCCAGGAATTCCTTCGGAAGTTCCTCCAGGAATTCCTCCGGAAGTTCCTCCAGGAATTCCTCCGGAAGTTCCTCCAGGAATTCCTTCGGAAGTTCCTCCAGGAATTCCTCCGGAAGTTCCTCCAGGAATTCCTCCGGAAGTTCCTCCAGGAATTCCTCCGGAAGTTCCTCCACAAATTCCTCCGGAAGTTCCTCCACGAATTCCTCCGGAAGTTCCTCCAGGAATTCCTCCGGAAGTTCCTCCAGGAATTCCTCCGGAAGTTCCTCCAGGAATTCCTCCGGAAGTTCCTCCAGGAATTCCTCCGGAAGTTCCTCCAGGAATTCCTCCGGAAGTTCCTCCAGGAATTCCTCCGGAAGTTCCTCCAGGAATTCCTCCGGAAGTTCCTCCAGGAATTCCTCCGGAAGTTCCTCCAGGAATTCCTCCGAAAGTTCCTCCAGGAATTCCTCCTGAAGTTCCTCCAGGAATTCCTCCGGAAGTTCCTCCAGGAATTCCTCCGGAAGTTCCTCCAGGAATTCCTCCGGAAGTTCCTCCAGGAATTCCTCCGGAAGTTCCTCCAGGAATTCCTCCGGAAGTTCCTCCGGAAGTTCCTCCAGGAATTCCTCCGGAAGTTCCTCCAGGAATTCCTCCGGAAGTTCCTCCAGGAATTCCTCCGGAAGTTCCTCCAGGAATTCCTCCGGAAGTTCCTCCAGGAATTCCTCCGGAAGTTCCTCCAGGAATTCCTCCGGAGTTCCTCCAGGAATTCCTCCGGAAGTTCCTCCAGGAATTCCTCCGGAAGTTCCTCCAGGAATTCCTCCGGAAGTTCCTCCAGGAATTCCTCCGGAAGTTCCTCCAGGAAGTCCTCCGGAAGTTCCTCCAGGAAGTCCTCCGGAAGTTCCTCCAGGAATTCCTCCGGAAGTTCCTCCAGGAATTCTTCTGGAAATTCCTCCAGGAATTCCTCCGGAAGTTCCTCCAGGAAGTCCTTCGGAAGTTCCTCCAGGAATTCCTCCGGAAGTTCCTCCAGGAATTCCTCCGGAAGTTCCTCCAGGAATTCCTCCGGAAGTTCCTCCAGGAGTTCCTCTGGAAGTTCCTCCAGGAATTCCTCCGGAAGTTCCTCCAGGAGTTCCTCCGGAAGTTCCTCCAGGAATTCCTCCGGAAGTTCCTTCGGGAATTCCTCCAAAGGAACGGAGGAATTCCTAGAGGTACTTCCGGAGGGATTCCTGGAGAAATGTCCGAAAGAATTTCTGGAGAAACTTCCGAAGGAATTCCTAGAGAAACTTACGAAGGAATTCCTGGAGAAACTTCCGAAGGAATTCCTGGAGAAACTTTCGAAGGAATTCCTGGAGGAACTTTCGAAGGAATTCCTGGAGAAACTTCCAAAGGAATTTCTGGATAAACTTTTCCTGCAGTAACTTCCGAAGGAATTCCTGGAGGATCTTCCGAAAGAATTCCTGGATAAACTTGGGAGAAATTCCTGGAGAAACTTCCGAAGAAATTCCTGGAAGAACTTCTGAAGGAATTCCTGGAGAAACTTCCGAAGGAATTCCTGGAGGAACTTCCGAAGGAATTCCAGGAGGAACTTCCGGAGGAATTACTGGAGGAACTTCCGGAAGAATATCTGGAGGAACTTCCGGAGGAATTCCAGGCCGAACTTCCGGAGGAATTCCTGGAGAAACTTCCGAAGGAACTCCTGGAGGAACTTCCGGAGGAATTTTTGTAGAAATTTCCGGAGGAATTCCAGGAGGAATTACTGGAGGAACTTCCGGAGGAATTACTGGAGGAACTTCCGGAGTAATTCCTGAAGGAACTTCAGAAGAAATTCCTGGAGGAACTTCTGGAGGATTTCCTGGAGGAACTTCTGGAGGATTTCCTGGAGGAATTCCTGGAGGTACTTCCGGAGGAACTTCTGGAGGAATACCTGGAGGGACTTCCGTAGGAAATTGTCTTGTTTATCTTATTTGTACTGTTTGTCTTTTGCTTTATTTGTCTCTTTTATTTTGCTTATTTGTTCTATTTGTCTTATTTATTTAATTTATTTTCGATTGTTTATCTAATCAAATTCCAATATTTGATTTCAATTTATATATTTGGTATCCTCGTGTTCACAAATAGGAATACGCTTATAGTTGACGGACTTTCTATCGCTCTCATCGCTCCTTTCCTGTCGTGCGCCATGGCACAAGAAAATGCTGTTAGCTGCTCTCCCGAAATGGTAACTTTTGTATGGAATTTAAAAAACTTGGTTGAAGTAAAAAGAGCTTCCTGCAAAATTTATTGCGGTGACATATACTTTTTATTACATCAAAATGATCGTTGGAAAAATTCAAAACTTTTGTCAGTTGGGTTTTGCGAAATTCGGTTCCTTTGTGCCTCAAATCATCGGAGAGAAGTACTGAGAAGCGAAAATTTCAGTTCTACAATAGTTCAGTATTTAGAGCTTAATTCAAATTTGGGAAATAGTAGGTCCATGAAATTTTGTAGGAACATTCCTTGATAAATTTCAAAGAGATTGTCAGTTGGGATAAGCGAAATTCGTTCCCAATTCCGAGTTATAGACATTTTAGTACGAAAATAGCGCTCTACCGCGAGAGAGCTTCCCTCAGACCTTAAAGTATAACCCAAAGGATGCCGAAAAACTTTGCTGAAGAAGGCACGTTGCTGGAACGTCCACGAAAAAAGTTATAACGCTTCGAACATTGAGTGTTCAAATCATATGCAAAAAATAGTTTATTCTGCCAGCACTGCCGTACTACGTAGACCAATAACTTAACTGAGTTTTATTTCAAAATAATTGATCTTATAGGGCTTAAAAGTTAATGGGAGCTATGCGGAATTATTTCACAAAGAAAAAAAATCCGACAAGAAGGAAGATTGGTTTTGCCCTTCGATAACCATAGGTTGTCCGGTAGTGCTAGCAGAAACATTGATTTCTTGCATATGGTTTGAACAATCAATTTTCGAAACGTAATAACATTTTTTGTAGACCTTCCAGCTTCGTGATTTCTTCGGCATCTTCCAGACTATATGCTAACGTATAGAGTCACGTGATTGGTGATAAATTGAAGCCGCTAAGAGTAAAAACGTAAAATAGTACGTTTTCCCATACGAATCTCCATGTAAATTTGAAACGCGATGCGGCATACGAGGTTGCTACCAGTCGAGCCCATATTTTGCACAGTTGACTGGGGTCCTAAAACGATTCAGAAAAACCTTGATCTCACTTGATCGGACAAAGTTTGCGTTTTTCCATACAACTGCGCCTCACTCTAATGGGTAAGTACCTATATCGCCTCCACTTTAGCATCTTATACGGCATCATATACGATCTTGTGTTGACTGGGAACGTTCTGTTGTATGTACTAGAAATGTCTACATAGTGGGACCAGCTCCTCATTGTAGCCGAAAATGTTTGCGTCATCTAGGATCTGATTCAGCGATGCGAAGTACGAGTTGTAAGCATAATCGGTATATCGAAAAATTTCTTTTCAGGTGGTTCGAAACGAAATTCCGCGGAATTTTGCAGAATTTGATTATGGCGAAATCTGATTTCTTGAATTCATTTCGTTTCGTAAAATTACAAAAAATACGCTAGAAAAAAAACTAGCTTTTAACGAAATTTAACGGAATTTCGAGACAAATTTAAACTTAAACCATACTGTCTTTGATAGGCTCCGGTAATCTTATACATTTTTTTTAATTATCGCTTACAACATAATTTCATTCTGAGTCGACAAATACGTATTTAGCTTTCTTCTATAAAACATCTTCAACGTTTTGTTAGAAATGTCAAACAGAAAATGAAAAGTGTATCTTTAACTATTCTATCTTATTTTATTCATAAGTGGGAGGCAGAACACGAAGTTCACAAAAAAAATGTCTGCATCGAAGAGCACAACATTATTTAGTGCAGAATCGATCGTGATGTTAGGAGCCTATTAAGTGAAGCACATTAATTTTGCGTTGGATTGATTTGAAACACGATTTTCGTCTTCGAGTTTTCAAAATAACTTTGTTTACTACTAATAGCAGTTCGTCGAGCTGACTGTATATAAGACTATGGACCTTCGAGCTTCCTATAAAAAGGTTGAATTTTGTTTTGACGCTCGAATATTCCTCTGAAGACTTGCAACTTGCTCCCACAGTCGAACTCAGCTGCACGGAACGAATATAACGTCACACAATGTGACTGGACTGGACGTATTTGACAAACATCGAAACGGTGGATGATGCTGTGTCTGTTTTTTATGACAATGTTTACCAAATAATTCGTGACAATGTCCCGCTGAAAACCCGAAGAATGTTTACAAAATGCCAACAACCATGGTGGAACCCACCGCTGCGCAAATTACGGAACCATCTACGCAAGGCCCGTGAACGTTATTTTCGTTCCCAATAGTGTTACTGGATGCATCGAGAAGCGGCAACAAGTAGATGCTGTGTATATTGACTTTTCGTAGGCATGTGATAACTGAACTGAACTGTCTTGG
Source organism: Armigeres subalbatus (assembly GCF_024139115.2). Lineage (NCBI taxonomy): Eukaryota > Metazoa > Arthropoda > Insecta > Diptera > Culicidae > Armigeres > Armigeres subalbatus. Next base: position 287,473,632 of record NC_085140.1, on the reverse strand, counting down.
TTTACCGTCGTGGATCGTCAACTGGATTCATTCGTACTTGACTTCAAGAAAAGCCTTCGTTAAGGTTCGTGACGCCACTTCCGATGAATTCCGTCTGGCGTTCCACAAGGGAGTAACCTAGGACCTTTAATTTTTGCGCTATTTATCAACGACGTTTGCGATCAGCTACACTCGGGCAAGCTGCTTTTGCGGATGACCGGAAAATTTACCGAGTCGTGAAGTTAGCTTTATATTGCTGTGCACTCCAAGCCGACGTTGTGCGCTTTTCATCGTGGTGTCAGATAAACGGAATGCAAGTCAATGCCACCAAATGCAAAATCATTACTTATGAGAGTTAACCGCTTATGAGAGTTTACTACATAAAAGATCTTGGCCTTACCTTGGGCAGTAAGCTTCGGTTCAACGAGCACATCTCAAAGACAATCTCTAAAGCCAATACAATGCTTGGTTTCCGGCACCGCAACTCAGCACAATTCGATGATGTTTATGCTTTAAAAAAAATGTACTACTCATTGGTCCGCAGCGTTCTTGAGTACGGAGTTCAAATAAAGGCTCCTTACCATGCGATTCATGCATCACGCTTAGAAAGTATCCAGAAACGTTTCGTCAGATTCGCATTACGACAGTTGCCATGGAAAAAACCTATCCCAATAAACTGGCTCCGTATGAGCACAGATGTACGCATTGTATGTATCATTGGTTTGCAAACACTCTCCAAACGCCGAACGTATTTACGACGTTTTATTTTTGACATGATCCGTTACAAAATTGACTGCAGTAGCATGCTCCGGGAAATCAACTTCCAAGCACCTAGCCGCCGATTACGCAATCCCCAATTGCTTTGGACCCCGGTACACCGCACTGCTTACGGTTACAACAAACCACTTGACAGTTGTAGATTGTTTAACGATGTATGTGATATGTTTGATTTTAATGTTAATAAACTTGTCTTCAAAAATAGGATTAAGATACTTTAGTCTGTGTGGTTTTGAACCAAAGATGAAATAAATAAATTTAAAAATTAAATAAATTTGGAAGGAAATTATAGCCTTTTAGTACAACTTTTTGTATAGGAAAAGAAAAATTATTTCTTCATACCTGGCAAACTGCAGCCGTGCATTTTATAAAAATATGCAGAGGATTCTTGTAGTGAGCAAATGTATGATATTAACAATTCTATATCTTCGTATACGCCTAGCAGATGTGGACATATAAATGAGTATCACACTAGATAAAAAAATAAAATATGTTAATCTGGGTACATAATGTGAAACCAAATCAATAAAAAATGCGCGAAAAAAAAATAAAATTTTGTTTCGTTTCGTACATGTTTGAATTATATGGACATAGCTTTCGTTTCGTTCCAAAGTCTCGAAGGTAAATCTATATTTCGTTTCGTTTCGAATCAGTATCATTTTAAATTTCGTTTCGTTACGTTAGGAAAAAGTGTGTTATCGCATACCCTTAGCTTTTGCGTACTTTAAACATCTCCTATTCAAGAAAATTGAGTTCACATGATGTGCATGTGCTTATTGTACCGGATTGGGGATATGCCGACGATAAGAACATTGCAAAAGCCTTGGTAGATAACTTGAGTTGAACCTGAGAACCAGGTTCACGTTTGCGAGTTTTAAGGCAGTAGATTTTAAAGACTGTTCAGTTCAATACCTCTGGAAAAACCTGATCATTAGTATACAGTTGCAGCGTCCCTTTTGCCTCATTTTGCTGAACCGTCTATTTGTTTGTACCGAGGTGTGTAGTTGCCCAAGGAACTACAGTATTTTTAGAAGCTTCTAGTAAAATTATTGATTATTTTGGCGCGTTTTTGTTGAGTTGAGTGAAAAACTCCCACCCCATATGCTTAGGATGGTATTATTGTGGAAAAAACATTCTCACACGATCAAGGAGAGTAAATAACGAAGTTCACATTTCATAGGGTAACCGGCGGTAATGTTGGCCCTGGATGTAACATTGGCTCATCACGCAAATTAATCAATATTTCAGCGATAATACGTCGATTTGTAGGGAGATATTAACCACTGCTTCTTTAGAAAAGTGTATCAAACATATATCTGCTTCATAACTCTAGATTTATACACTTCTTAAACTATTAAAAGCAATTATCTTGCGTGAAAAATCACTTTGGCTCGGTTTTTTAGCAGCCATGTTTCGTTGACTTATGCAGGCTGGCTGTGTTAGAGTTTTTCTTTTGCCCAATAAAAGAGTTTTCTGAATGAACATACCTGCTTTCGCACATCAGATGAATGGATAACAACCACACTATGTCAGCTATCATTTTTATTTCACAATTTCCATTAGTATAGCGACATAATTAACCGAAACTTTTTTGGACAATACTGGGGGCACCCGTAGCCAAATGGTGGCATGCGCTTTCGATTTGTAGCACTACGTTAGTATAGGTGAAACTCTCAAATCAAAACATTCTCACCAATAACCCGTACTGGAGAAAATAACCGAAAGCTGCAGATAGAATATCCGATGCTTGCGATTAGGTTGCTAAGAATTTTTGTAAAAACAGGTTAATCCACTCAGCGGTTAAGTTTCATTCGCAAATTACTTAACGCTAAACTCAACCCACACCACGCCTCTAGTAATGCTTCATGTATGGTAGGATTCTAAAATTTATAAAGTCCTTAACGCTCAGACAAGAACCTTCCCACAACCTAAAACGTCATGTAGTAAATGGGCCCTCATGATGCTTTTCTCGAATCACGATATAATCGCTTTCATTCGCAGAACATACCAAAAATAATTGCCTACCTTACGGCTTCCAAACACGATTCAAGCAAAAGCGATTCAAGCATCAACCTTTCGTGGTTCGATACACCATTTTCTTCATAATTTCACAAATAAATTATTCAATTAGTATAAGAATATTTAGTTTTATCATCTTTCGCACGAATCTTACAAACATTTTCTCATTTAATAATGGAAAGATACAATGGATCGTATGTTTTATTAGATAAACTTTCAACGTCATTTCATGGGAATAATTTCAAGTCAAATTACTTGACAAATACCTTCATCATAATTTAGATTTATTATTGCTTGCAAAAAGTATTCTTTCAACTCGGGAAGTTGAAACACGTGAGAGTTATGAGAGGATTCACAACAGCTGATCGATATAGAGAGGAGTGGAATCAAACGCACGTACCAATCATGAAATTTCAATGCAGGCAGAGTTAAAAACAAGCATCCAATAATTGTATTTATGAATAATTGTGTAATAAAATCAGGTAGTTGGCACAGTTATAACTGTTTATGCACAGTACAAAGCAAGGAATTGCCTAGAATAAGTTTTACAGTTGTCTTTACAGTTTTACAGTTTTACAGTTCTTTCGAAGATTGTTGATCTACGTTGTGGCATGTTTTTCATTTTTTAATGTATTTGAAGGCTATGAGAACAAACGGCCTTCTAATAGGAGACCTACAAACATAATATTAAATACCGTAATCGGGAGATAACTAAGAATCTCAAAAACTTCTTGGAGAACGAATTAAAGGTAGGATCTGAAACAAGTGAGAGCCATGTAGTGTTAACTTTTTTGTTTGAACTTTTGCCGTATTTATCACACTACGTAATGGTGCTCAGCATTACGGGTTGTTTCGTTAACATGCGTAATAGCTACAAATTGAAATCAAGCCCATCTGATTTTTATTTAGTTTTTTTTTATACGACAAGAACTTTGAGATATAGGACCGGAAAAGTAATGCTCTTTAATACCGTTCAATATTCAATGTTTTAAATACGTGGCATTGTACCTAGTTCGTAGATTGCAGACCTTGGGTTTCAAGACCCCTTTCTCGGAAGCAACAAGAACTTGCTATGATGATACAGGGGACACTATCATCCTGAAAATGTTTCTGCAATCATTGTCTCGAAAAGTCATGACGTTTGAAACCCATATTTGCAATATGTCAATCTGTGATTTCATTATATTCCCGGAACCGTTTCCACGGAAAATGTTTTATTTCAGCGTATTCCTGATGGATTTTTCCTCTGCAGCAAGCATTGATCAAAAATTAGTTCTAGTTTATGGGAAAAACATAAAACATGATGAACGTGAACGTCACATTAAATGACAAACAGAAGAAAAAAATCAATTATATTGCAATCAGCAAAAAACGTTTATCGCTAAACGCAAACTCTGTAAGTGAAAAAGTAATGTAAAATAATGCGCACAAGAAAAAGTCAATCATCCAATTCCAGCAGGGAGATAAATCTTCAAAACCAAGCGTTACCAGACCAAAACCAGGCAGTTGGACAGTGTTTCAATATTGTTATAATCTTTATTCACTTGTATGTAAATTTGTTCCAATAACTTTCTCAAAGTTACGGGTGGACCTGTAAAGTTAGTATTTGGAATAAATATATAATATCTATCTTTTCCATCGTATGCTTCGTCGCCGCCGTCACACGGATTTCCACGCTATCCGTGAAGCACCACGACCCGGGACTTACATGCATGACCTGGTTTTCCTTTTTTTTACCCACTTCCCCGAACAATAAAAACATGCAACGAGTATAAACTGTGTTAGAAGTTGTTTCACACCGTAGGATATACAATCTGTTTGATTTCCGTTTATAGGTTTGATCTTCAATTCTGGACACGAATATCTTTTCTTTTTAATCTCCCAGTTCGCCGGACTTTTGCTTTTTAAATTTCCAACAAAATAATACTGCTGTACAATCGTTCATTCTTTACTAAGTCTTCACACACGCCACACTCGCTTATAAAAATAACTTTTGTTTTCCATTAAGTATCACGAACACATTTCTGATCATCTTATTTTCAGCTTATCTAGTAGAAAATGCTAATTTTGCTTCGAATGGCAGTGTTGTTCAAAGAGATTGGTTTTCCGTAATTAAATTTCGTATGTCTTGTTTTCTGTTTTTTTTTTGGCAGCTTTCATATCATCGTTCAGACTTACGTGTAAAATATACAATATAAATGGTGTTGGGGCTCGAACTTTCTATATCCTGCGCTTTTGAGTTTTCCCCCATGATAATAAACGCAAGAAAGCTTTTACTTGCTTCGTTTCCATCATCGGGACACAATGTTGAGTTATTGTCTGTGGACGGTGATTTTCTCACGAGTTTATTTTTTATCCGTTCTATTTTCGCTGCTTTGAACTGAACGTTGAGCTTTATCGTACTTTTGTGCTAGCCTACGGTGGTGGATAGTTTTGGAGCCTAGGAAATTGCGGTTCCCCCCGTAAGCGGTTTCGTGCCAGGAGAAGTCAAGACAAATTTTTCAAAACGACTTATCTGCTTTTGTAAACAAAGATTCAAACGACGATTTGACCAATCTGATAGCTCACCCACGCAAACCAACACCATCAATAGGCAGGGGAAGGATTTCGCTACCTGTTGATAGTGTTGGTTTGCGTGGGAGAGCTGTCAGATTCGTCAAATCGTCGTTTGAATCTTTGTTTACAAAAGCAGATAGGTCGTTTTGAAAATTTTGTCTCGAAGTGATTCGCTTTGAGCATCCGAGCGAAAAGCTTACCCTGTTACGTTTGGGTGCAAGTGATTGCACGCAAGGCAACTTGTGTGCAATCATACTGGATTTCGTGATGGTTTTGACTAGATTTTACCGCTTGCACTTAGATCGATAAAACATTAACCGTACGATGTTGACAGTTTTGAAGCATGTTTTTAAAACTGTTATCCTTCCAAGGATCACAGCATATTCACGATTTCCTTCGGTAAAAGGTTTGCCTATAATTTTGATTATTCAAATTCTCCTAAGCCACAATTATTGGGAAAGCAATATCTCTTCACGTACCATGCGTCCCCATCATAAGCGTGACTTTCTTGTAACAAACATTTTTATAAAAGCTTGTCAGTTGATTCAAAAGTATAAAATTGCTAGTGTCGCTCCTATTGGCGTAATCAACATATGGTTTGCCTCGTCAAGCAGCGAAAGTACTGGATCTATAAATGTCAAACCTGTTGTTGGTCGAATGAGACATTTACTACAACATGATACATTGTAAACAGCGAACTTCAGTTTAAAGCCTCAACATAATTTGACAAAACATTATTAATGGCTTCAGCGCCACTAGCGTTCTAGTAATTATGCTTCTACGCCAATGCAGAAAATATTCCTGAAATCATGGAAACTATTTAAACCACTTCTTACATTAACAGTTTTGTTTTGGTATTATTTTATTTATGTGGCGTTATTTCATTCATGAAATTTCATTAAAAACCCAGATTATTCCACCTAGCAGTGATGATGCCTTTCTCGTGCATTATAAAATATATTGAAAGAATCACATTAGAAAGGTCAAAAAGCTCTTTAGGAGAATAGATCACATTTTTTCGATCATTTTGCATGTTTTTGCATTAGTTAAAATGCATCGCCATCATTTTCGGAAAAAACATTTTTTTTTTGGTTTTGATTTTTTTTCCAAGGGGAACCCTTGGGAAAAAACAATGATTTTTCAATAATTCCGAAATGCAATGTCCGATCAAGCCAATTTTCAATAGCAAACAATGGGACAGCATTCCCCGTCGAATGCAACTTGTTGCGAGTAAATCGGATAATGCTAAGTTCCAAAAAGTGTGCTACAAAAATAGTACACATACACACACACACACACACACACATACATACATACACACATACAGACATCACCTCAGTTCGTCGAGCTGAGTTGATCGGTATATAACACTATGGGTCTCCGGGCCTTCTATCAAAAGTTCTTTTTTGAAGCAATCATATAGCCTTTCGGTACAACTTTGTTGTACGAGAAAGGCAAAAATATTTATTTTCAAATATTCTTTTACAAATATTAGGGTGCTTCGCATTTCCCTGACCGCTTGAAAAACACTACACAAGGCATAAGTTTTAAATAATATGTGCAACGAAAAACCACTGATTATGACATTCCTTTTTTTCGTACGAAGTAACTTATTTTTAGATCACTTTCTAACTAATATTCTGTTTCAAAAATTTATAGGTTTTTAACAATTGAACAGTTTTAATTATTATTGGTGAAAACATGACATGATACCCATATTCGAAGATTTTCCAGAGTTTCGTAAGCTTCATGAACCGAAAAAACCATGCAAGCTGAACCAGTATTGTGTTGGAAATCTTGAAAATATATTTTTCATGTTTTCATTCAATGTTCAAATGCTGTACTTTTGGTGGCTTACACTCGAGAAACACGCTGTTGTAATTTGTACTGCGCTGTCTAAATTTTTTTAGTTGTACCCAGTACGCTCGCAGTTGCAATTGTGACTGAGAAGAGGAACGCGCATGTTGAAAAGTAAATTACATATTTGGCATTAATTCATACGCACCTTCTCTGAATTTGGGGTCCAGTTTTGCGATCTTATCTCATCCTATCAAAAACTGCAGATAGGTCTGAATGAATAACATCCTGCTGATCCTGTCCTGTCATACTGTTTATAGAACAAGACGTGAGATGCAGTACTTTAAAGGAAGTTAAGCAACCGACAGTAGCTCCATGCTGATCTTCACTAAGAAGTAGCTACTATGCGAAATCAGTATTTTCATGATAATAAGTTCGACCAGCTTCAAAACGGCAAGAAAAAAAAGTTCGTTTCTATGAACACCATAGAAGAAGATACGATTCAAGGTACTACTTGATTCAAACAAGAACAACAACCTACGCGACGATGAAAGGATCACGAAATGAAGTTTCAATTCACTACGAAAAATCACATCTCGTGAAATGACTAAAATAAAACTCTAAATAAAACAAAAAATTGAAAACTTTCCACGAAAAATGGTAAAGATATAGAGCAATAATAAAATATGAAATTTTCCACAAATAAATATAAAAAAAACAATAATACTGAGCATTTTTCCATAGACGACCACTTCTCGAAAAGCTTTTAAAGTTAATGGAATATTTTATCAATTTTATGCAAATAATATAAACTTTTTTGCGTAATATTTTACCTCTTTTCATAATAATAATGGCAATCTGATGAATAAAAATAAATTGATAAATCATGGAGTAGAGGTGCGCGCCGGTTGCGGTATTTCGAAAAATTTCGTTTCAAGTGGTTCGAAACGAAATTCCGCGGAATTTAAGCATGACGAAATCTGATTTCTTGATTTCGTTTCGACTCGTTACAAAAATTTCGCTAGAAAAAACTAGCTATCAACGAAATTTAACGGAATTTCGAAGCAAATCTAAACTTAAACTATATTGTGCCTTGCAACAAAATGACTACTTTTGTAATCATTTTCCAAGGCTCTCATAGATGTGAAAAATTTCTCCGCAGTACAAAAAGCACGTGCTATCAAAGCATTCATCGCCACAATCCTCCACGTGGTGGCCAAATTTTCAAAAATATTAGCAACTAAAAATAAGCGGAGGAGTAGATTTTTTAATGCACGGTACAATACTTTATATTATCAAAAATTTCGGCTGCGCCACTGAACAAAATCATAAAGCTGTTTTCAAAATTTTATATTTTACAATTTTGTCTATTAACGTCTACTATATAACCTCAAGACGAGCTCGGTGGTCTAGTGGCTACCGCTTCTGCCTTATAAGCAGGTGGTCGTGGGTTCAATTCCAGGCTCGTCCCTTTCATACTTTGTATTTCTATCATATTTCTTTCTGTGTTTCACGTTCTACCAACACGATTCCTACTGTTATAACTTTAAACACTAACAATCCCAAAACCTCCCGTGGCACCTATGAGAGGTCGTAGAGTTCTCTGCATCTCTCTTAACCCTTTTGTTACCGACAGGGTACCCGGGTACCTTTTTCGTTTTCAAGTGAAATTTTTTTAGGGTTCTGAACATCGCAGGAAATTGAAACTCCGTGACATCTACAAACTCGGCAAAATTAAGGTTTGGGTGGTACGAAAATGAAAATCCAGTAAGGGGGGGTTTGGGGAGGGGCTTCTGAATATTTTTACCCCGTAACGTACCGACAGGGTACCCGGGTACCCACGTTTTGGTATGACCATAACTTCGTCAGTTTTCAACCGATTTGGACGATTCCGTTTGCTATGGATTAAGAAACTCATCCTCTATCCGCTCCATGTCATATAGGACCGATCCGGATCACCTGGTTACCGGAGTTCCGGATTTGCTAGACCATGTCTCAAAAATGGAGAAGTTGATCTTATAGAATCCAAATGATGATTTCGTGTATCCTGAGCTACCAGTTTCGTAGAAATTTCGAGGATTATGACTTCCCAACGTATTAGGACCACGTGATCATATGGACTCGGAACGGACATCCCGTGGGCCCTATAGTTCCCGTGGGCCCTATAGTGGCCGCAAATTTATTTCTGGCAATATGGGTATCAAAATTCTTGAAATTGTTTCGGGAACATGTTATTCATATAGTTGAAACCATAGGATGGATATGAACCGGAACGGTCATTCCGGAACAGGTTCCCGGAGGGCCCGTAGTGGCCAAAAACTCATTTTGAATAAACCCTAGCAATATGGGTATCAAAATTCTTGGAATTGTTCCGCAAACATAATTTCCATGTAGTTGAGACCATAGGATGGATATGAACCGGAATGGTCATTCTGGAACAGGTTCCCGGAGGGCCCGTAGTGGCCAAAAACTCATTTAGAATAAACCCTAGCAATATGGGTATCAAAATTCTTGGAATTGTTCCGAAAACATGTTTTCCATGTAGTTGAGACCATAGGATGGATATGAACCGGAATGGTCATTCTGGAACAGGTTCCCGGAGGGCCCGAAAGGCCCGTAGTGGCCAAAAACTCATTTAGAATAAACCCTGGCAATATGGGTATCAAAATTCTTGGAATTGTTCCGCAAACATAATTTCCATGTAGTTGAGACCATAGGATGGATATGAACCGGAACGGTCATTCTGGAACAGGTTCCCGGAGGGCCCGTAGTGGCCAAAAACTCATTTAGAATAAACCTGGCAATATGGGTATCAAAATTCTTGGAATTTTTCCGGAGACATGTAGTTCAGACCATAGGATGGATATGAACCGGAACGGTCATTCTATAACAGGTTCCCGGAGGGCCCGTAGGGGCCAAAAACTCATTTAGAATAAACCCTAACAATATGGGTATCAAAATTCTTGGAATTGTTCTGGAAACATATTTTCCATGTAGTTAAGACCATAGGATGGATATCAACCGGAAAGGTCATTCTGGAATAGGTTCCCCGAGAGTCCGCAGGGGCCAAACACTCATTTAGAATAAACCCTGGCAATATGGGTATCAAAATTTTTGGAATTGTTCCGGAAACATGTTTTCCATGTACTTGAGACCATAGATTGGATATGACCCGGAACGGTCATTCTGGAACAGGTTCCCGGAGGGGAGGGCCTAAAGTGATCATTAATTCATTTGGTAGAATCCCTGGCAATATGGGTATCAAAATTCTTGGAATTTTTCCTGAAACATGTTATTCATAAAGTTGAAACCATAGGATGGATATCAACCAGAACAGTCATGCTAGAACAAGTTCCCGAAAGGCCTTTAGTGGCCACAAACTCATTTAGAAGACACCCTGGCATCAAAGTTCTTGAAATATTTTCGGAAACATGTTTTTCCAAGAAGATGGGACTGATGTTGGGTCATCAGGCTGAATGGCTGTTAGGCCGAATGGTTATTGGGTCGAATGAGAAGTGAGGAGTGAATAGTGAGAAGTGAGCAGTGAGAAATTGAAAGTAAAAAGTGAAAAGTGAAATGAGGGAAATGAGAAGAGAGAAGTGAAAAGTTACACAGTGTTGACCCGATTTTGTCACTCCCCGATTTTATCTACCTCCGACTTTATCACATTTTCGACCCGATTTCATCACGTTCCGCTTTTGTCACGTTTTTGACCCATTTTGCATCCATAAATTTTTTTTAAATTTCAGTCGCTCTTTTTATTTTTGTAAATTATTCAGCAAACACCAATGATCTTAATGAAATAACTTACAGCGCATGTGGTTCATTATAATTCATTTCTGAGTATCTGTCAAGAATTTGTAAGTCTTATTGACAAGAAATAACGGAGGGGCTCTTCTAAATGAGGGAAACCTGTTTGAGAATGACCGGTCCATTGTCAACCATCTTATGGCCTAATAACCCAAAAAATCATGCTTCCGAGACAATTTCATTAATTTTGATACCCTTATTGCCAGGGTTCTTCAAAATAAGCTTGTGGCCACTTTAGGCCCCACGAGAACCTGTTCCAGGATGACCGGTCCGTTGTCAAACCATCCTATGGTCCAATTACTTATCAGATCATGCTTCCGAAACAATTTCATGAATTTTGATACCCATATTGCCAGGGTTTCTTCAAAACGAGTTTGTGGCCACTTTAGGCCCCACGGGAACCTGTTCCAGGATGACCGGTCCGTTGTCAAACCATCCAATGGTCCAATTACTTATCAGATCATGCTTCCGAAACAATTTCATGAATTTTGATACCCATATTGCCAGGGTTTCTTCAGAATGAGTTTGTGGCCACTTTAGGCCCCACGGGAACCTGTTTCCGGAATAACCGTTCCGGGATTAATTCATAGAATGGTCCTGTAACGTAGTTAAGTTATATTCTTTAAATTTCCAACGAAGTTTATTAGTCATCACGCAAGAAATCTTCATTTGGTTGAATATATATCTTCAATTCACACATACTTTGGGACTTGGCCCAGTTAATCCGGAATTCCGGTTACCAGGTAATCCGAATCGGTTCTCTGTAACATGTATCGAATAGCGGGTAAGTTCCTGCATCCGTAGCAACCAAAATCGTCTAAATCGGTGAAAAACTGACTATGTTATGATCATTTTAAGTCCGTGGGTACCCGGGTACCCTGTCGGTAACGTAAGGGTGTTTTTTTTGTCGGTAACAAAAGGGTTAAGTATGTGTCCGACTAACCATCCTTCCCCTTCCTCAGCATTCGGGAGGACGTTGCCAGGACAGATCTCGACTCTTGAAGAGTGCATCCATCGAAGAGATAGTGATTAATTTCAAATGAATATCTGTGGTAACGGGTGAAAGTGATGCTTCTTTCATAGAATAGCCCAGGCTTGTACCACCCACGAATTTATGCGAATCGCTCATATTTATTTTTAATTTTTTCTTTAACGTCTACTACATAACCCCACTCTAGGTCGACAAATACGTATTTAGTTTTCTTCCATGAATCGTTAGAAATTTGTAAGAAATTTTTAACAGAAAACGAAAAGTATCTCAATTTTTGGGATATCCTATTTTTAACAAAAGTGATCCGAATCAATATTTAAGAAGTCGGGCTTAGAGTGTTTATGACACCAGATATAAAACATTGATCAAATTCCGGAGCACTCGCTCCACGATGAATTCCTTTGAAAGCACTAAAATTGATGGTGTTTTGCTTTATCGCCAATAGTGTATAAACGGGAACGCGGCGATTTATAACACCCTACTTCTTTTTTTAAATATAACTCTATTTGTAGCAAAATAGTTATTTGACCTCGAAAAAATTAAATCAGAATTGCGTACTTTATGTAAAATCAATTCAATAAAAATTCCGCGAAAAAAAAATAAAATTTCGAATGAAATGGCCCTTGATTTTGTATCGTTTCGAAGTATGAAAGTAAATCTATATTTCGTTTCGTTAAAAATGTGCGTTATCGCATACCCTGAATTTTAACCGGCGGCGAATTATTAAAAATTATGTTCGTATTTTTCACAGGAACTACTTTGAAGCTCTTTATGATTCCCAAGGAAAAAGTTGTTTGGAATTTCAGCAGAAAAATATTCGGAATTTACATGAGAAACTATTCAGAATTTTCACGAGAAATTGTTCCAAATTTTGTACATGAAATTATTTGTAAAATTCTCGGAATGTTCCTGTTGAGTTTTAGTTGAGTGTTTTGTGAAATTTACACTGAACATTTTTCGGAACATCCACGGGAGACTCTGAGAAGTTTTAACAGGAAACTCGTTGGAATGTTCATCAGAAACTTTCCGCGGTAGATTTTTCAAAATGAGGAACATTTTTTGGATTTCAATGGAAATTGTAAGGATTTTCCATAGGAAACTCATTCTAATTCGCACGGGTTTTTTTTAAATTGCTTAAAATAAATTATTCCTGGGGGAGTTCACAAGATGAGTCCCCGAGACAATTCCTGGAGGAATTCCTAAAGTTAATTCAGGAGGAATTTTTGAAAGGTTTTTATAAAAGAATTCCCACAGGAGAACATCAAGGGATATTCGTGAAAAACAATTTTTTTAAAGGTATTTTCGATGGAATTACGAATGGATTTTCCAAAAGAATTTCTATAGGTACTCTCCAACGAATTTTTAAAAAAATTCCCAAAGAATTCCTTAGAAGGATTCCAAGATGAATTTATAAATACATTCCCAAAGGAATTTCGAAATCAATTAGGCCGTTACACATATTTAATTAACTTTTTGTCCTACTGGTCTTCGAGAGGTAAAAGGGGAGGGGTGGGGTATAATAAAAAGTAAATATAAAAATGAAAAAAATCAAAAAACTCCTCGGATTTGTTGAAGAATGTTTTGAAAATCCTCAAAATTATCCGAATTTTATTCTGTTGCCCCCTCAAAATATTATTCATTGAGCATGAGCATTAGCATTATGACCGCACAATTCGTAGTTGCTACTCCGTGATTGACTGAACTTGCGAAATTGTACAGAGAACACAATGAATGGGGCTTGGGATTAGCTACCCAATCTCAATGTACACGTTTCTGGAGCTCAAATATTTGAAGTCAATAACGGCGCCGGCCACGTCCTTACGGTCATATAGGAATGGAAGGATTGTTAGTCCGACTCTCGTTGCTACTAGAGACCGAGTATACCTCTGCATCTCCACGATTGTCTTGGGATAGGATATCGTTTTAGTTACAAAGGATAATTTATCTGGATTCACTTTGGTAAGCGATGCGATCTATGGGATGGGAAATAACACTAATATTTCGGCCGACCGCGCGATCGTTCTGCTGTCCGAAACAAGAGAGATCACGCACTGAACTGATTAATTTTTATTACCGGCCGCGCAATGCAGAACACAATATTTCGGCCGACAGCGCGATCGTTCTGCTGTCCGAAACAAGAGAAATCACGCACTGAACTGATTAATTTTTATTACCGGCCGCGCAATGCCTGTTGCCCCCTCAAAATATGATTAATTGGCAAAAAAATCCGAGGGGGGGGGGGACAAAATATTGTTTACATATTTGTACCGGCCTTACTATGGAAATTCTAAACGAATTTCCGAAGTTTCAAAGGAATATGTAGAAAAGATGCTAAAAGAAACTCTCTAGAAAAGTCCGAAGGGAATTCCGGAGAAGTTACCGGAAATAATCTCCTCTAGAAATTCCAGAAACTAGTGGCGTAGCCACGGGGGTGGTTTTGGACATAAAATTCTCTCTTTGAAGGAGTTTCCGATTTCATTTCCTGGAGGAATTTTCGAAGGAATTCCATCGGACCTTCCTCAAGAATTTCATTTAGAAATTCTTTTAGGGTCCCCTTCGTAAAATACTTTGGAGATTCCTTCAGATATTCTTTAAAATTTAATCATGAATTCCCGGAAATTCGTTCGAGGAATTTTTGATTGAATGATTGAAGCAATTTCTGGATGAACTTGGCGAAAGAATTCTTGGAGGCATTTCCTAAAGATTTTTTTAAGTAATTTACGAGTCAGGGCAAGACCATGCAGAAGCTACAGATGAATAGACACTTTGTTCCACTAAAATTCTTCAGAATTTATAAGTGAAATTTTCAAATTTTCATGGAAATCTGTTCGGTATATCAACGGAACATTTTTGGGGTTGTACCGTCAGGTCGCCATTCACCGTGGGTGCACCATTCACCGTGGGGTTCAAAGTAATGTTCGTTATGTTTACGAAAATATTGAAAAATACTTTATTTCAAATAATCCTCTCCGAGTAATAACTGTAAAATTTAACTGTTCCAACAGCTGTTTTGACGTTAGAGTTTGTTAACATCCTGCGGCTGTCTGCTTCCACCTTTGTTTTCAGTCATCAAGTATATTCTTCGCTCGCTCAATATCAGTGGAAAAATGAATGTTTTATTGTTCTTTACATTTTATGGTCAATGCAATTTAAGTGTCAGGTGTATATTTTGATTTTACTTATAAAATTAAGCCGAAAATATAGGGAACACTTCATTCTCCACCAAATAAAAATGCACGGCGAATGGATCCCCCAGAAAATAACTGTGTCCATTCACCGGCCATTGAAATCGTGAGTACTATGAATGATTCCGCCATTATATTGTACAGGTTGAGCAGAAGCAATGGTTTTGCGGGGATGACTTGTTGGTCATAAGAGTTACGTGACGCTAATGAGCATTGATTTCTGCATCTGCAATAATAATTCTATTGATTGATTATGTCCTTTCTGTGTTACACTAAAACACATGAACTCCACATGTTTATGCTTAACTAAATGAAAAACACTAATAACATTTTAAAATCAATGTTCAAATTTATATTTTAATTAATTTAAATGAAAAGTTCTTATGCACGGTGAATGGTGCCCTAACACGGCGAAAGGATACCCTAATACAGCGGTTCTCAACCTGGGGTACATGTACCCCTGGGGGTACCTTCGCTGGCCCTAGGGGGTACCTCGGACAAAAATGCGTAATGACGGACATATTACAATTCCCATCAAAATTCATTGCTAAAGTTTTGATAAGGCCGATACAAAAATTTAAAACCTATTTTGTCTCCCTCCCTCGGATTTTTTTTGCCAAAAAATAATATTTTGAGGGGGCAACAAAAATAATTTCGGAAAATTTAGAAGATTTTCAAAACACTCTTTAACAAATCCGAGAAGTTTTTTTGATTTTTTTCATTTAAATATTTATTTTTTACTATCCCCCCCCCCCCTTTGACCTCTCGGAGACCAGTAGGAGAAAAAGTTTTTTTTTGTCTTTATTATCGAGACTTTCAGCCCAATGCTGGCTCGTCTAGCGGACAAAAAGTTAATAAAATATTTGTAGCGGCCTAATTGTGTATTTTCTATTTCAAAAATTTATATTGTACATAATATGTAATGCGATCAATAAATCCGAATTGAATCATGCCTTCCACAACCAGCATGATGTATGAAGGGCTGCGGAACAAAAGATCAATCGAATGAACAAAATGATTTTTTTTCATTAACACTTGGTTGCTTCATTGCAAGAGGATTAGAAGCATTCTTTTACGCCTCTCGGAAGCCTTCTTCCAAGCAGCTCGAAGGCTTCCTTTCAAGAGGTTCGAAAGACTTCTTTCAAGAGGTTCGGAAGCCTCCTTTCAAGAGGCTTGGAAGCCTCCTTTCAAGAGGTTCGAAAGCCTCCTTTCAAGAGGTTCGGAAGCCTTTATTCTAGAGGTTCGGAAGTCTCCTTTCAAGCGGTTTGGAAGCTTCCTTTCAAGATGCTCGGGAGGCTCCTTTTAAGAGGTTCGGACGCCTCCTTTCAAGAGGCTCGGAAGCCTCCTTTCAAGAGGCTCAAAAGCCTCCTTTCAAGAGGCTCAAAAGCCTCCTTTCAAGAGGCTCAAAAGCCTCCTTTCAAGAGGCTCAAAAGCCTCCTTTCAAGAGGCTCAAAAGCCTCCTTTCAAGAGGCCCCGAAGCCTCTTTCCAAGAGGCTTGGAAGGATCCTTTCAAGAGGCTCGGAAGCCTTCTTTCAAGAGGCTCGGAAGCTTCTCAAGAAGCTCAAAAGCCTCCTTTTCTAGAGACTCAAAAACCTCCTTTCAAGATGCTCGGAAGCCTTCTTTCAAGAGGCTCAAAAGCCTTCTTTCAAGAGGATCAGAAGGCTCCTTTCGAGAGGCTCGGAAACCTCTTTTCAAGAAGTTCGGAAGCCTCCTTTCAAGTGGTTAGGTTGCCTTCTTTCAAGAGGCTCGTAAGCCTGCTTTCAAGAAGCTCGGAAGTCTACTTTAAAATGGTTCGGAAGCCTTCTTTCAAGAGGCTCGGAAGCCTCCTCTCAAGAGGCTCGGAAGCATCCTCTCAAGAGGCTCGGAAGCTTCCTCTCAAGAGGCTTGAAAGGCTTCTTTCAATAGACTTGGAAGCCTCCTTTCAAGAACCTTTTTAGAGGCTCGAAAGCCTGTTTTCATGAGGCTCAAAAGCCTCTTTTCAAGAGGCTCAAAAGACTCTTTTCAAGAGGCCCCGAATCCTCTTTCCAAGATGCTTGGAAGGATCCTTCCAAGAGGCTCGGAAGCCTCCTTTCAAGAGGCTCGGAAGCCTTCTTTCATGAGGTTTGGAAGCCTCCTTTCAAGAAGCTCAAAAGCCTTCTTCTCTAGAGGCTCAAAAGCCTCCTTTTCTAGAGACTCAAAAACCTCCTTTCAAGATGCTCGGAAGCCTTCTTTCAAGAGGCTTAAAAGCCTCCTTTCAAGAGGATCGGAAAGCTCCTTTCGAGAGGCTCAGAAGCCTCTTTTCAAGAGGTTTGGAAGCCTCTTTTCAGGTGGTTAGATTGCCTTCTTTCAAGAGGCTCGTAAGCCTGCTTTCAAGAGGCTTGGAAGCCATCTTTCAAGTGGTTCGGAAGCCTTCTTTCAAGAGGCTCGGCAGCCTCCTTTCAAGAGGCTCGGAAGCCTCGCTTCAAGAAGCTCAGAATTCTTCTTTCAATATGTTTGGAAGCATACTATCAAGATGCTCAGAAGCGTTCTTTCAAGATGCAACGGAAGCTTTTTTTTAAGTGGCTCGAAAACCGCCTTAAAGAGGCTCGGAAGCCTCTCTACAAGAGGCCCAGAAGCCTCTAATAAAAAGGCGGGGAAGCCTACTCTAAATGGACTCAAAAGCTGAAAGGAGCTTCCCTTCACAGGGCTCGGAATCATGTTTCCAAGAGGATTGGAAGCCTAATTTCGAGAGGGGGTACCTCAATTAATGCAAAAGTTCGAAGGGGTACCTCTCAGGAAAAAGGTTGAGAACCGCTGCCCTAATATATCACTGAAAAATTATCTACATCCATCTATCTTGTGAAAAACAGATAGTTTCTGGTTTTCATTCGAATTAAAACAATTATTCAAGGTTCGTGACGGTGTTCTGGACTATAATTTTCAATTTAAATTATTTGGAGAGCTCTAATATTTGCTAAATTGCCTAAGATGCACGTTGAATGGCGACTTGACGGTATAAACTTTTTTTACATACCGTATGATCACACACCACCGTTGGTGATGGTTTTCCGATATAGAACCATTATTGATGGCATGATTTTCTCATAGAAGAATAGATACTGGCACAACTATCCCATTTATGTAAATTGACAATCATGAAAAGGTCTATTCACTAACAGCAATCACACCAATGCTACGATTTTTAGGCGGCGTCCTTACGATGATTCTTCGCCAAATTACTACAACTTTGAAAATATGGATGATGCCTGGATCAGACTGAAAAGGTGAGCTAAGCTGACTGTAATAATCATCCAAATTTAGAAAACACAATTCATGTTAGAACAATGTTAGTCACCCCCACGAGTTTTATCGGTGGTGACAAACTCGAGGGGATAATTTCGTTAGTTTAGGTTATGGTTAGGTTCACAGGTGACCACCAAAAACAAACCGGCAAGATGGATCGTGACAGGAAATCGCACTTACTTTGGATTCTGCGAGACATTTCAATCAAATGGAGATCGTCGTCGTACCGAAATTGCTATATCTTAAAAACGCTATTTCAACCGGCAGTCCTCTATTGACATAACGAGCAATTGGAATCATTGAATGAAAGTACTGTATACCAACTATGAACAGTTCAAATGAAAGACGGTACATGATAACGAATTAACCATAAATATAATTAGCTAAAGGGCCGTTTAGCTGAAAATCAATCAGCAGAAGGGCAATTGGACGAACAAACTCATCTGGCCGAAAATATCATTTGGCCTAAAGAGACAACAGCCGAAAATGCCGTTCAGGCAAACTGGCCATTTTTCTTTCGGGCCTCTTGAATGGATGCATTCGGGCCTCTTGGGCGAAGCCTTGCAGGCCTCTTGGAAGGAGACTTCCGGGCCTCTTGGAAGGAAACATTTTGAAGGGAGTATTCTGTGCCTTTTGAAAGTCGAGTTTCGTGCCTTTTGATGCTTCCGAGAAACGTAGAAGGATGCTTCCCATCCTCCCCCATGCAACCCAAAAGTTTAGGTTAGACATGAGGATTGAACTAAGAAGTTCGCATTTAGTTCGAATATAGCTCCATTGTTCATAAACCGACCGTTCTTCTTCTTCTTATTGGCATTACATCCCCACACTGGGACAGAGCCGCCTCGCAGCATAGTGTTCATTAAGCACTTCCACAGCTATTAACTGTGAGGTTTCTAAGCCAAGTTGCATTCGGATATCATGAGGCTAACACGATGATACTTTTATGCCCAGTGAACAGCCTGGAGACCCTTTATCATCCGCTGTATGAAAGTTACGAGATCCTTTGAGGAGGTCTCAGTGAGAAGTATTTAGTTTTTTTCTTGCACAAACATTTGAGCATAATCATATTCATACATATGCTCAAACTCAAGGGGGTGAATGAGATGCAATGCCTCATAATTTTCTTCATGTAAATTATGTCCATTTCATTCGAGCCTAATGCTCCTTGTTCTGAAACAAGTGTTGCATTTGTGCTGGGAGTGCGTTATAGTTGCCGTGGGGGCAACCATACGCAAACTCCATGAGTCGGGATTTTTATTCGCTTCAATTTAATTGTTCTGTCTCCGCTGTTGCGGGGCATAGAACAAACCAACACCGCGCACGATGACCCGGTGACGGTGTAGTATTTCGACCGGAGCATATTATTTGCTGCGCTGGTCACAGTGGTCGGCAACAGCATATGAAATGTGCAATTCTTTTTGTATGCTGAAGCAATGAATTTATTGATTTCGAAAGTTATTTAAGGAACTTTCGAAGAGTCTTAGGGGGTCAGTTAGTTTTAGAGTGTGCCCTCGGTTGGTAGGGCAGTTAGTTTTAGTGCGCTGATCATTGAGGTTTAGTTTAGTTCCCGACGACGGAAGTTGCCTGTTCGTATGCTTGAAGTTGAACGTGTGTGCCAGAAAAAGAAAAAAAAACCGTTCCCAGTGAAAATTGTGAAGTGCCGTAAAGGAAATAAGTTTTCCACGAAGAAAAATCAAAGTCGAGATATTGTGTAAAGGTTCTGAAAAATTTAAAGTAAAGAATCAGATTGTTTTCCAATAGAGTAGCCTCAAGTGTAATGAAAAGTAAGAGAAGAATAATAAATCCTCTTTATGAGTTTCTAGATTGTTAACAAAGTGAAGATTTGATCGAATATCACAAAGTTCCCTTCCGCTTCACCAGGGAAGTCGAGACAATTTCCAATCCGAAAATTGCCTAGACCGGCACCGGGAATCGAACCCAGCATGGTCTTGCTTTGAAGCCGTGCGTCTTACCGCACGGCTATGGAGGGCCCCGAACGTTACTTCCAATTAATAGGGAAACGGTTCAGCACTTCATCTCATAGCTACCATTTTCATCCCATCAAAAACAAACAAGGAAAAGGAATTTGATTTTTTTTGTGATTTTGTTCAGCACGTGCTCACTGCTGAAAGTGGGGTAAGATCGCCATAAGGGGCAAGACAGCCAACGTTAAATATGACTTGAATGAGCATTATATTCACATTATTATTACGATGGATGATTAACAATAATGTAAAAGAGCTATATAACTGAAATACGCGCTTTGACAATATCACTTGTACTTGTAGTATTGATTTGAAGATTGTTTAGTTGAAATTCGATTTTTCTTATAATTTAGTAGTTACATTATTTAAGGATTGAATTACCTAAATTACTCATTTTTCAGCACAAATTGATATTTACCAAGACTTTTGTATAACTGTAGCCTATCTACAATAATAATTTGAGGAGATTCACAGTAATTATGATCGATCGGATATAAATTTTTATATTGGAGCGGTGTTGCCAACTGTATTAGAAACAATGTCATCTCCAGGATTAAGAGTCGCCTAACCCTTAAATGCATTTTAAAAATGATCAAAAGAGTATCTGCCTGAATCAGGGATGATTTAGAATAATGAATATGGTTTTAATCGTGAAAATCAGCTTTAGGAAAATTCGGATATTGTCGTAGAGCCAATGGTCAACAATTCAACATGGAATTCGACATTTTCAAGCGGAACATCATTTGAACATAATCCATAGAAGAGCAAGAAAAGAGTCCCCTGTTCTAAATAAATTTACCAAATTTTAATATAATTTATAGTCCTTGCTCGTCTTGCCCCGAGGAGGTGGTCACATCGCACCATATGGTAAATATAGGCATCATAAAAACACCTTTTTTAAAACCAGTTTATAAGATACTGAAACGTCATTAATCCGTGTTTATTGATACTTATGTTAAAGAAGGGTCGTCATTAAGGTGTTTCGTGGACAATGCAGCAGATTTTGAAAGAGTGTCACTATTTCACAAGGGTTACCGCTTAGGGTGGCCATCTTGCCCCACTTTCCCCTATGTTAGCTAGAGTTCAATACTTGTGGTAGGCGCATCGTCTCGCATCCTAAATAAGAACAACGAATAATCATTGAAAAAATAGAAAATAGCTCTTACATCTTGTGGTTTTTATTCTATTTCAAGTTCACTGTCTAGCTGAATAGCATGTTATACAGGACTCTCACCGAACTTTTTGTGAACTTTGATGTCCACTTTAAAAGCTGAATAACAATCTGTTAGAACTTGTAAACAACTTAATGTGAACTTGATAGTTCGGTTAATTACTTAAAAAGTGAGCTGAATAGAATTCTATTCAGGATCCCTCTTGGAGCGGATCAAGCCAGAAATGTACTCTGCCGTGAATCGCATATCTGTCCCATCTTTGCTGGGTTTCCTATTCATATGGGACAAATATGTGATTCACGGCAGTACTGTTATCCGAACTTTTTGTTGCTTGGGTTGCGAAGCAACTGACCTATTTGAGAAAAAAGCCTGCCCCTAAAATGTAGGCTTCCAAACCTTAAGATCTTAAATTTTAGTTCAGAAGCATATTATTCAATATTTTGTTTCGATTACGTTGATTGCATTGAAAAGGGCAAGGTAGGATCCAATTGGCTTTGATTTATTGATCATGCATATTATATACAAAACAAAGTTTTGAAATAAAAAACATATACCATTATCAAAACTTTTTCAATAAGTTTTAATTGGAACTGTAATTGTACATCTGCCATTCCGCCTTTTTGCCCCGGATACGAGCCAGCCTCGGGCTGAAAGTTTCACTAATAAAGAAAATAAAAAAAATCCGCCTTCTTGTCCGAGGTACCCTCTGAAGCCATCGAAGGTACCCCCAGGCAGGGGTACATGTACCACAGGCCTATACGAATACTTGGTATACGAGAAGGGCAAAAAGTCATTTGGGTCAAATGATATGGCCAATAAAACATTCGACCAAATAAATCGTTGACAGAATAAGTCATTTCAGATTAAACTGTACATGTTTGGTAGAAAGAGTGAATTAATAGATTTGGTTAAGACCAGATTAAACTAAACACATTACAAAAGAAACACGAATGGCGCTTCCTGCCAAACGACCATTTTCGACCAAATGACAAATTTCCAGTAAAATGCATTTGCAGCCCTACCATCCGTTCGATCGAACGAGATTTTCCGCCGCATGGCTACTCGCCCTAACGACATTTTCGGCCGTGCAACTTGTTCGGCTAAATTACTTATCCGTATTGAATGGCTTTTTCGAGCAAATTTCCTATTTCCTAGTTTTTGACTTAAATTCCGTTTCGACCAACCGATCAAATCAGAAAAATTAAATTTGAGTAGATTAATTTCGGTTTAACGTGTTATTCGGTCAAATGGCGAGTGGCATTTGGCTAAACGATCCTTCCCGGCTCGTCGCAACCAGAATGTCGGACAATAACCAAGTGAAAATGCTTCATCATAGCCCAATCGACTGATCCTGCCAAATAATCAAAATATTGGTCAAAAATGGCAACGCATGGTTAACAAATCACGAGTTTTCCTTTCAAATTACAATTCGATGAATTTTACTATTCGTAAAGTTTTAGCTATCTAACAATGCGGCTCGAAATGTGTCCACCATGGATGAATTAGTTTCCAGCCATATTTGTTTTAGTCATTATAAAATAAAGGAAACTTCTAAGGAGTGATAGCCATTGGCTAAGCTGAAATATTGACACGCATTTAAGTTACCACGAAAAAGGCTAAGGAATCTGAATATTTTTTGGAGGTTTCCTTATAATGCTAATGAAATAAATGGTGGGCCTGAAAAACAAGAATTGCAGTGTAAAAATATAAGTGAATTTGAGAATCAATATATTGTGGTAAAGGTAAAATGATGGCCTTCAACATCGTTCAAATGCTTTTCGATCTAAGATGCCTTGGTGACCGATTTATTACCCACGCTGCCTAAAATATCCACACTCTGTTTCCGTTTCTATGAATGCCCCATTTGTCATGTAATTTGCTAACCTATTTTATACAATAAATTATTACAAATATATCCTATGAGTAAAAAGTATTCTTCAAGTATCACACTGGTTCGGATTTTCTTTATCGCTAGTAGTAGATAAAAATTATATCGATCGTTCAATAGTCGTGTCGAAAGTAAGCTCCACTTCGAGCTCTCCTCCATCGAAATTGATGGAAATTCAATTAATGAGACCTTTTTGACTAATTAAACATCTCTGAGTAAGCACTTTAGAAACCGAAACTTTCTATAAAGAGAGATATAGAGTGAAAAGATCAATACTTGTTCTAGCGGATGGTTCTTAAATCTAAAGCTGTTGCCCGACCGCTCACGGCGGCTTGGTTTTATCTTTGAGACTAGAGACAGTGGCCTGAGGATTGTCCCCGTGAAGGATGGCATAGAAAGGGGCGGGGGATAGGTTTTGCTGCGGTTGCGATTGATTACTTCCTCCGCTGGGACCGGCACCGGCTGCTTCCACATCCGCACCGCAGATAGCGGGCTCGCTGTGGCACGACGAGGGACTCGATTCCGCTTCCGCCGACTCGTCGTCCAGCTGTATACTGCTGTCGGCTGCCGACGGGATTGTAGGCAGGAAACGAACGCCGAGCCGAGGTGGCGAACACGACAGCTCCTGCGAGTAATCGTCATGTACGGCTGACTGCCGTACGAGACGGGGTTTGCCGCCTGGGATTGATTGACGAGCGCCACCTGCAGAAGGGAAAGGCATATCAGTGGGACGATGTAAATTGTGTTTGTTGAAAACATGAGCACCTATCTCAGTCTGCTAATGTTATTATTGGCGTAAACAGATTTGAATTGACTGATCCTACTTCCAAATAAGTTATTCTAGTCCCAATTGTTTTGATTCGTAGGCTGTAAGCTATTTTATTTTGTTTTTGAATGTTTCATCAGCAAATGGTATTGTCGTTTTTTGCATGTCGTTTTAGTGTTAACGGAGAATATTCAATGACGGAAATTATTACTTTGTTTAAAAGTAATACCCGCAAAAGTGTCTCTTTTGTAATTTAAACACGTAAGCACCGCGAACATCCTTTTGAATCGTTTTATTGAGTTGAGATTGAGTTATCAAACAAATGACGAACTTTTATTAGTTTACCTCGGGTAATTTTCATTGGCATCCTAAAAATAAATCATTCGAAATAATTGAAAACAGGTACTTACTAGTATAATGTGCATGTGGAACGCCATCAATTTTCACACCGGGCAGTACAACCGAGTTGCTAGCGCTGGAGCGTGATATTCGCCACGTCCCGGTGCTCTGCGTGGCAGTTGACCCGGAAGAGTCGTTCCTCGAGCTGGAGAGATTGGAGTCCTGCGATGTTTTTCTCGTAATCAACCACGATGTGTGTCTCCGCCGTGGATCCAGAAGCCGCAGAGGTATTCCGCAGTGGTGCTGAGCATGTCGCCATGAATCTGACCGGGAGGAGCTGAAATTCTCACTGGACGATACGGATCCCGCTCGCTTGTGTTGCTTTTGTTGGATTTCTGCTATTTGGTACGCATATTGGTCGCCGTTTCGCCTACCTCGGCGACCATCGCCTTGTTGGCCAAGATTGCATAATAACCTGCGCCACGTCTTGGAAAAGGTGCTTTGCTGTTGAAGACGCCGACGTAGATTCTCTTGCTCCATCAGCTTCGCTGAACAATTACAAGTTTGGCCAGGCAACAGCGGCGGAAGCTCACGAGAGGATCTTTCCACCAGCGAATTCGTATTGGCCGGTGTGTGGCGATTACTGAAATTTGAACTATGGCGACAGCGACCAATACCTCGGGTTACCCGAGACTCCTCGATCGCCTTGCAGATGAGGACGCAGTCTTTCTTAAACTGTTTAGTCAGAATGGCATACAGGAACGGATTGCAACAGGAGTTGAGAGGTAGGACGAAAACAGTGAATACTTTGGCTTGTTCTAGAGAGATTAGATGCAGACCGAATACGGCTGTCAGTGAGAAGAATGCTATCGGTGACCAACATATGAAGTCGGTGAAGACCAATAGTGCCATTCGCTTGGCTATTCGTGAATCGTTGGAGTTCCACGCTTGGGAGCCTCGGATAGCGCAGTACATTTTCAGGTAGCATCCCATTAATATAAGAAAAGCTACACCGTTGATGAACATCAGAAACACGACGTAGGCCAAGCTACCGGTCCCACTGGTAACTTCGAATGGAAGACATACGGCGAACACTCGGTAGTCCGATACTCCGAATAAGGGTAGTATTGCCATCGTAATGGCAAAGGCCCACCCTATTGTCATTATGTATCCGGCATGCCTTAGTGATAGCCTTTTATTCAAATGCATGGCATGCGTAATGGCGTAGTTCCGTTCCAGCGTGATTACGGCCAATGTATAGACCGACAGTTCCGATGACAGCACCGCCA
Source organism: Armigeres subalbatus (assembly GCF_024139115.2). Taxonomy (NCBI): domain Eukaryota; kingdom Metazoa; phylum Arthropoda; class Insecta; order Diptera; family Culicidae; genus Armigeres; species Armigeres subalbatus. The sequence continues at coordinate 287,447,818 of NC_085140.1, read as the reverse complement.
GGAATCCAGACAGTTTACATCCAGCACTCATCTGCCACGGAATTGCGTACATACGGAACTCCCCCAGTGTAGAAGCGTCTACGACCGCCAGAAACCCCAAATAGATTCCCATGAAGAAATCCGCTGCTGCCAAGTTACACACCAAGAACCGCGGAACGTCCATTTTGGATCTGGAGAATATAAGCACGAACACAACCGTCCCGTTGCCGAGCATCGCCAGTAGAAAAACAACCCAAACGCCGCAGCGAAGTGTCCACCAATCGAAAAGGTCCTGACACGGCATAAAGGGCCCCGGCTCTGGCACGCACTGGACCGTACCCGGTAGGGATGTGGGTATCGCATGGCTGACACCGCCTTCCTCTTCAAAGTACTCCTCCGGGTAGGTGGGCATACCGCCTGGGAAATATTCGGGCCCGTACGCATGCAGCAGGTCATTGATCTGCGTTCCGAACTTTTTGCTTAAGTTGTCTGTGAAAAGAAAACAAAAAGGAAGAATTAACCCGCCGTTTGAAATGTCTTCAGGGTGAAGCAATTGTAATGTCACAATAAGGCGAGATTAGTACTGGAATTCGGGGGAACATTGATCACCGGGGTAGCATTGATCAGTTTCACTATTTTCAAGACATAAATAAAATATTATTTCTTGTTATCACAATTACTAATTGTGAGTTTGGTATCCTAATCTTGACTAAATTTGCTACTGAATGATATAATCTTCGAATGAATTTGCATTTATTTTTTACCAAAATTTTTAAAATAAAATCAACATTAATTTTTGAACTCACAGCAAGTTGCCAAGAAAATTTTACAATTTTCTTCATAACTTTTAAAATAAATGGCCGGTAGTTTAAAAATTCAAAGCAACTTGTTACGAGAATATCGGGTAAGGGGTACTACACACATACACATACGTACACAGCAGAAAGACATTTGCTAAGTTCGTCTTTTTTTTTTCTTTTTTTTTTACAAGGGAGAATGCATTTACACACTAACCCAGTACACGTGCATTGTGGTTGCCAAACTACCACACGGAAGTGTACTGGAGTGTCGGACTCGACCATACCGGTAATACCGACTAAACTCCCTTGGGCTCCACCATAGTTTCCCCCAGGAACTACCTCCCAGTACTACTTCTGGGGAATGGCAGTACTAAACGTACTCGCTCATTCTCGCTCACACAGGCACCCGTCCCATGCGAGTCTGACTTGGGTGCTCGCTCTATCGCATCCTCAGGTTCCGCTTAGGTTCCCACTTCTGACATACCATGTGAGTCTGACTCACCTCGTTCATGCCATATGAGACTAGCTCAACTCGACTCAACTCATTCCTTTCATACCATGTGAGACTGACTTGGATGCTCACCCACACTCCTCTGCCACGCCGCGAGGTATCAGTAGTCACCGGAACCAACACCGTTACTCCCAGCGCGGTGTGTGCAGTCCATACATACACCTATTCATTCACACTTCTGCCATGCTTCGAGGGGACGATCTCGGTTGCCACCCACTGCGCCAATACCTCTGCATGGGCAGACCATTCACACCCTTCTCCGCGTTCGGCACTTTCGCTTTAACTTACCAATCACAAGTTAGTCATGCTTGTCGATTGTTGCTCGGCGCGCCAGATTCTCTGCAAGCTGCAGGCAATCTGAGTGGTTGCAGTCGAGACTGCGTTCCACTTCTCCACCGCTTGACACATCCTTTGGATAAGATTATCCGGAGTTGTGTCCCGGCCGCAAACGTCTAGCATTGCTCTTCTTTCGACGTCGAAACGAGGACATACGAACAGTATGTGCTCTGCAGTTTCGTCAACACCTGGGCAGTCAGGGCAGACGGGGACCTCCGCGTGCCCAAACCTGTGGTGGTACTGTCGGAAACAGCCATGGCCTGACAGGAATTGTGTCAGATGGAAGTGAACCTCCCCATGGGGTCTCCCCACCCAGCTTGATATGTTAGGAATCAACCGGTGGGTCCACCTACCTTTCGAGGAGTTATCCCACTCGCGCTGCCATCTGGCAACCGAAGTCACCCTGGTACGCTCGCGGGCTCCTCCTGCTAAGTTCGTCTAGCTGAGTCGATTGGTGTATAACACTATGGGTTGCCGAGCCTTCTATAAAAAGTTCGATATTATCGTAATATAGTTTAGTTAGTCCTGCTCATGATATTTGTAACACTCGCATTTTAGTTCATTTTGTAAAAAGGCTGTGCATTGTTCAGAAAGCTCAATTCACTGCATATAATCACTGGCGGCGCCAGAGTTCTGGTAAAAGTGGGTCACCAGCATTTTAGGCGTAATTGGTTCTGTTATAATTTGGCGTCAGTAGTAACAATTATAATTGTAGGCGTTAATCAGTCAAGCAATAAATCAATTTTTAAAAAAATGTCAGGTGCCGCCATCGGGGGTGACAAGGGGTTGGGGGGTGATAATGGGTCATCGCTCTCACCGGCAACTTGGAGGTCGGATAGCAAAATCGTTCAAAAAGGACTCTTATATTTTAGTCATCTTGCCCTTAGATACATTCAATCTATTCTACAAGCATTCTAAGTACTTGAAACAGTGACCCATTCTCACCCCCGACGACGGTAGTTTAAATGTAACGAGATTTTAATTACATTTTATCGACTATCATTTTCCAAAAACTTGCAATTCCAGTGTGATGATGTATAGACTGTAATTGCGATTTGCTAGCAAGTAATTCCAGAGTCAAAACCGGGGTTAACTACTGACCTGAATTCTTCGCATGTTCTTAAGAATTCCTGGGGAATTAACTTCTGACATTTTTTCGTAAATAATTCTTCAGGAAATACTACCAAGATTTTTCCAAAAAATCAGAAATTCCTATAGAAACTCTTTCGACAAATTATTTCAGGTCTTCCTTCGAAAACTGACGGAAATTCTATTCTCTCGAAAATTTCTCTGGCAAGAATTCCTTCCACAAGTCTTGAACAAAATTTTCCTCTTGTGGTTTCTCCAGAAAATCACACGGAAATTACTTAGCAGATAAATCCAGAAATTCCTTTGGAAATTCAAAGATGGTTATATGAGAAAATTTCGAAAATTTCTTCGTTGATTCCTTCACGAGTTTTTTTTAGAAGTTTCTTCATAAATTCCTTTGAGAATTCCTGTAGGAATTCGTTAGAAATTCAAATTAAAATTCGGATATTCCTTCAGGAATTGCTTACCTTCGAAAATTACTTTAGAAGAAATCCTTCTGAAATTGCATTAGGATTTTTTTTGGAAATTCCTTTAGGAATTCTTTCAGAAATTCTTTTGAGAACTCCTCCAATAAATTACGCAACGAATTCCTTTTGACCTTTCTTCGAAAGAAATCACTGAAAAGACCTTGTAAATTTAACCGGAAATTCTAAGGAAACTTCTTGCAAGAAATCCTGCGGAAATCATCTTAGTAAAACCATACGAAATTTCTTCAAAAATTCCCGCAGGGATTATTCCAGAAATTTAGATGGAAGATTTTTCCGATAATTTATTGAAGAATGAAATAGGAAATACTAAAAGAATTTTTCGAAGAGTTTCTAAGGGAAATATTAAAGGAATTTTCAGATGAAATTTCGGAAAGAATTCTTAACGTAATTTCCTAAAGATTACTAAAAGAATTTTTGAAGTGATTTCCGTGCAAAATCTTGAACGAATATCCGAAGTCTCAAGGAATATCCAATTCAATTTACGAAGGAATGTCCAAAGGGATTCCTGCATGAAGATTTGAAGGAATTATGAAGGACTTTCATCTTCCTAGAGGGATCTATTTAGGAAATACTGGAAGATTTTTTTTTAGAAATTCCTGAACTAATTGCTTAAGCAATTTCTTTAAAAACCTCCTCCTATATAAACCAATTTCCGGGATTGTATTCCCTGATACAATTTTCGAAGGTATTTCCGTAGAATTTCCGTAAGAATTCCGATCAAATTTCCAAAAGAGCTTCCGACGAAATTCTTATAAAAATATTCAATAAAATTTTGAAGGATTCTCTTGAGGAATTTCCGAAGGAATTTCCAAGATACAAGTGTTCTTTAAGGATTAAAAAAATTCCTTTCGTATTTTTTTAAAGGAATTCTTTAGGGAAACTCTGAAGGAATTCCTAGAATTCCTTCTTTGAATTTTTGAAAGAATATCTTTATGATTTCCAAAAGAATTTCTGTATCTATCTCCGAAGTAATTTCCTGAGAATTTACCGAAAGAATCCCTGGAAAAAAAATTCGAAGAAATTCCTGGTGGGATTTTCAGAGAAATTCAAGAAATTCAAGTTCCTTTGGAAATTTCTTTAGGAATTTGTTTGGTAATTCCTGAAAGTAATTCCAGTGAATTGATAAAGAAATTCCTTAAGGAAATTCCGGAGGATTTTCCAGAAGAATTCTTAGACAAATTTTGGAAGAAATTTTCAAAAAAAATCCCATTCCCATGTGCATGCCTTTAATAGTTCTTAAACATTTTTTCGTTAGACATTTTCGTTTTCGTTTCGTCAGAAATTCGTTAAGAAAATATTTTTGAAAATGTATTATAAATCTTTGTAAATTTATTCAAGAATACATTCTGAGATTCCTCCTGAAATACATTTGGAAACTGCTGCCCTAATTTCTTTCAAAATTTCTCCAGAAAATCCTTCAGAAATTCTTTCGGTAGTCCTCTAGGAATAATTCATGAAATTCCTACAGTAGTTCATTTGAATATTCCTCCAGGGACTCTTCCGTAGAACTTTTATAAATTTCTCCAGAAATTTATTTAGTAAAACAATGTTATATTCCTTTCAAAATTCCTGCATGAATTATTCCGGAAAATTTGTTGAGAACATTCTTCCTGAAAATTATTGAAGAATGAAATAGAAAATTCTAAAGGATTCTCTAAGTTATTCCCCTAAGAATTTGCGAATGAAATTTCCCAAGGATTTCTAAAAGGATTTCTGAAAGATTTTATAAGAGATCTTTTATAAGAGAAATTCCTTCTTTGAAATTTCGAGGAATTTTGAAAGGAATCTTCCAATTTATTTTCGTAATTACAATTTCGATCCTTTAGGAATACTTTTTTGAGATCCTTTAGATTTTTTTTGAGTTCCTACAAAAACACTTCAGAAAATCCTTTAAGAATATCTACGAAAATTGTTTCAGGAAAACCTTCCAAAATTCTTTAAGGAGAATTATTTTTATGAGTTCTTTTGTAGATTGCCTCAAGAATTCCTGCAGAAATTAAATTAGGAACTCTTTATTTTTTTAAAAGAAATTGCATCAACAATTTTTGAAGGATACTCTCAAATAAAAGCTTGCAGTAATTCCTCATAAAATCCTTTCCGAAACTCTAGTAAGAAATTCTTGGAAATTCCTTGGAAGTTCCTGGAGACAATTCAAAATAAATTATCAAAGAAATTTCCAAAGCCTGAAAGATTTTCAGATAGATGTTGCAAAGGAATCATGTCATGTGTTACCGAATGGTAACACTTTGTGTATGGTGTTGGAATGCAGGGAAATAATTTGTCAAGTTAGTGTCTAACCGTCGTTTCAAAACGGGCGGGCGATGAATCAATGGCAAATGAATACGGTTACCAAAATATGAGCTCCAGAGGCTTCGATGAAGAAGGCAAAAAACGGAGAAAGCGATCAGTCGAGGTACGAGAGACTAGGAACCTACAGCCAATTCGCATCTGTGAAGTTTTTTTTTTATTCCTCGTCAAATTCGGTAAGTTCGGTGAATCAGCCCAAATAGACTGTTCGACAGTGCGACGTTCACGACAGCCATCCGCGTGCTTAAGTATCCCTCCGGTGCGAATACCGCCAGGAATTACCATTGGGATAGCCGGCGTTTGATTATTGGTTTCCGCGGTTGACAACTGTTGGCCCCCGTTCTCCGGGACGACTTCCGTAGACCAAAGCTATCCGGCCTGCAGACAACCCCCAGTGAGCAGTGCGTAGGGTACAAGCCGGTCGTCCTCGAGTTTGGCAAGTCCTGCCGAGTGAGAACCACTGAGCCTGCTAAATCCTGCCCTGAGGTGCCGGGACTTCTACGTTTTCCCTGAAGGTACTTTCCTGCCCAAATCGACGGGCGGTACTGCGCCAATAACGCCATTTTGTCATACGGCGTCCTGACAACGACAGCTATTGTTCGTCCCAGTTCCCACGCATCGTGCCAACGAACGCAGTGTTATCGGGTTCCGTCAACGGTTGGAAATTCCGGAATTTACCCCGGCCATAAGATCGTCCAGAAGCAACGCCACCGGGTCATTCGACGACCATCCGGCCGCACTACACGCCAGTGCCTAGCGTCATCCGCCATAGTGCCGCCGTTAATCGACCAAGCCATCACCACTGTATATCATCGCCGCCCATACCGCTCCGGGTCATTCGACGACCATCTGACCGACGACCGCCGGGTCATTCGACGACCATCCGGCCGCACGACGCGCCAGTGCCTAGCGTCATCCGCCATACGGCCGCCGCTAACCGATCAAGCCGCTGTATCTCATCGCCGCCCATACCGCTGAATAAACCATAAAGGTAACATAGTCTATGGTTAGCAGTGTCTGAAATTCAGATTGCTAAAGTAGTTTCGGTATGCATCGAAATGCATTGAAACACATAGTCTTGTGGTCAGAACCAGAATGTTCTGGGTTTGGAACCTGGGTTCCTTTTTATTTAATTTTCCAATCAATCGGTTACAATTTACATACTGTGCTAGAAAGGGATAGACGCCTGGGACGGCGGTGACAATATTTCGGTTATAGCTTTTGGGTTGAAACTTGATCCTTAGCCAATCAGCAAAACATGTGGCGCACTCGAGTGCCTCGATGCAAACTGCTTACGCATGTTGCACCGAGGCCATCGTTCGCGCTCATGCGGACCTGACCTATTCGGTTGTAACAAAACATAATATGCATTTTATTGCTAGTGCTGATTTACGAGGGAAAGATGTTTTGGGTCGATGCGTGTATAGCACACTTCCACCCTTGAAATGATGTAATGGAAAGAAAGTGTAATGGAATCATTCATTTGGTTGCCGGTCCCAGATGCCTTTACAATATTTTGAGTTTTACATGAATTTGGGTTTTTTTCTAACACTACTTTTTCACTTTATATCTAGACTAACCGAATTTTGCACTCCTCAGCATAAAGCTGGGAACTTTCACCTACCTCATCATTTTACTTATTTTTTGAATTTATTATTTTTTGTGTGAGGTTAGGCTCGGTGGGACTCTAGTTAAAGTTATATAAACAAACTAATTTATGCTTTGATTAATCTATTTTCGTGTATATTTGTAGTTTTTCCTGAAAGTATGTGTTGGATTTCACAATTTGGTTCTACAATTTTTATTATTTTATATGGTCCAAGATAAAAGGAATCTAATTTGCTCCTGTTTTCATTTTTAGATAAACTATGTCATTAATCACAACAGAAATGGGATTGAGGTTGTTATCATATTGCTGTTTTCTTTGATATTTATGGTCTAATAGTTTTTGCTTTACTAATTCGTGAGATTGGCTCAACTTAAATTTCAATTCGTTTTTATAAGACTCGTAGTTATAAACTGGTTCGTTACTGTTTTCTAATACGTCTTGGGGAAGGTTAGCTTTTCTGCCAAATATCAACTCAAATGGGGTGAAACTATGGTCCGTGTGGGGGTTGTGTTGTACGAGAATTCGTAAAATTTTATCCAATCATCCCAATCTGATTGGTGCGCATTGGTGAATGATCGCAGATACTCATTGAGACATCTGTGATTTCTCTCCAATGAACCAATTGACTGTGGGTGATATGGTGTTGAAAATGTTTGCTTGATTTGGAGTAATTTGCTAATCTGTTCGAGTACTTCATTGTTGTATTCAGTACCTTGATCAGAACGCAATTCGAGGAAATTTCCGAACGTCAAAATAAAATTTTCGACTAACGCTCTAGCTATGGTGTTTGCTTCTTTGTTTGGAATAGGGATTATGGTTATGTTATTGTGAGATCGCATTGGATTGTAATGCAATAACGGTTATTTTTATTTGACTTGGGTAAAGGTCCAACAGTGTCTATGGATATTACTTCAAATGCCTTTGATGGAGTTGTTGTTATAATCATTGATTCTTTTGTATGCTTGATAATCTTATTTCTTTTGCACAATTCGCAGGCCTTAACGAATTGAGCAATAGGCCTTTTCATATCGTGCCATTTGTATTTTCATGAAGTCTGAGGTACAAACGATGTTGACCTACATGACCTCCGACGGGTAAGTTATGGTGATTATTTAAAATAGTTTGTATATCATTAGGGTTATTTACGAAGATAGGTTCTTTGTAAATTACTATTTTTAGAGTTTTCAAAATTTTATTTGCAATCATTTTGAATAAGTTCAATGGTACCATGCTAAAAATATAATCGTTTGTCGACAGCGCTAATTTTTTCATAATTTTTTCGATTTCTGGGAGAGCACACTCGAATGTGTGACTTCCATTTCTAACGTCTTGATGCACTTGTGCAACAATCGTTTTGCAATTATTTTCAATATTATAAATTTCAGAGTATTGTCCACTACGGCTGTGCACAGCTTCATCATTTTTCTAGTCTCCGTAGGGCATTCAGTTTCATATGCATAGAGGTGATCAGTCTCCTTATTTTCAATAGTAGTTTTGTCATTCTTGATTTTAGCTAAATTATTTTTTACTAGACTTTTGTACATTTCGGGTCATAGACCTTGTATTAACTAATAATATATTACATTTTTTTAATTCATCAGACGTAGTAGCTATCCGCGATAATGCGTCAGCTGCCACGTTTTCCTTACCTTTTATATATACAACATCGTAATCGAATCCTTCAAGATCGATACGAATTCGAGTCAATTTTGATGTGGGTTTTTGATTCCGAACAGATACACAAGAGGTCTGTGATCTGTACGTACTGTGAAACGTCTTCCATACAGATAAGCCTCAAAATAATTTATGGCCCAGTGTATGGCTATAAGTTCCTTTAATATAGTAGGTTTATTTTTCTCGGCTGGTGTGAACGTTTTGCTTGCAAAAGCAATAGGTCTATCACCTGCTTCTGAAACTTGAGACAACACGGCTCCGCATCCAATATCGGAAGCGTCTGTAGTTAATATGAATCTTGGTGACATCAAATGCTGTCTTAACAGATCAAATGCGTTTTGACAATTGTCGGTCCATTTAAAAGTAGCATTTTCTTCAATAGTTGGTTTAGTGGATAAGCAATATCAGCAAATTTTTCGACAAATCTGCGGTAATAATTGCAAAAAGCAACAAATCGTCGCACTTCATCGGCATTTTTCGGTATGGGATAATTTTTAATGGCTTCGAATTTACTGTCATCTGGCAATATGCCTCTATCTGTTATTTTATGACCCAGATAGGTCACTTCGGTTCTCAAAAATTTACATTTAGATAAATTTAATTTTAAGTTGTATCTTCTCAAGCGTTCAAATACTGATGCTAAATTAGATAAATGATGCTTTAAAGAACATCCAATAACAACAATATCATCAATATAGATGAATGCACGTTCAGGTGTTAAACCTGCCATAGCAATAGCCATCATTCTTTGAAAACTATTTGGACTAATATTTAATCCAAATGGTAATCGCTTGAAATGATAGTGTCCAGAGTTGGAAGAAAATGCAGTAAATCTTTTTGAATTATTGTCCAAGGGGATCTGATGAAAACCTGACATCAGATCCAACGTGCTAAAATACTTTGCTCTACCAAGTTGATCCAAAATACTTTCAATCCTTGGTAGTGGGAATTTGTCGGGCATAATTTTTTTGTTTAATTGTCTAAAATCTACGACTAATCGCCATTTTTTATCAGAATTGTTCGATTTTTTCGGTACAAGTAATATTGGGGAATTGTATGACGAAACTGAGGGTTCGATGATTTCGTCATTTAACATTTGTTGGATTTGCTTTTCGATTTCTTCACCTTGGGCATGAATGGTTTTGTAATTTGGTATGTATACCGGAACATTATCAGTAAGACTTATGTTCTGTGTATAAAAGTTATTGGTTGACAGCTTTTCGTCTTCCATGTTAAAAATATCTTCGTACTGAATAATTAATTTTCAAGTTCGCATTTAGCATGTGGAGTAAGATGTTGAGTATCCAAATTTTTCAAAATTTTGTTTCGCCGAATGGTTTTATCAATTGAGTAATTTTGTGTGGTATTATTTGAAAATTACTAAGTGGTTCCATGTGTGGTTTGAAATCTGAATATGCAACATAAACTGCTTTATTGGTTGTATTAATGAATTTAAGTATTGGTTCTTTAGCTGATATAATCGTATTTCCACAAAAAAACTCCAGGTTGGATTTCTTGTGAATGTACGACCATATCCTCTTGCAAGTTTTGATTTGGAATGTAACGGGTAACTTCATATCGTGGAGGTAAGAAAAATTTGTTTTGAAAATTGTCTTCAATAGGTATTGAAATGGGTAGGTTGTCTATGGTAAATGATAAAATCCATGGTTCATAGTCGATTTTGCATTTATAATTTGATAAGAAATCTCTTCCAATGATTCCATCTGTTGGAATTGGAAAATCATTTTGGACTATATGAAATTTTTGTTGAAGCTGTATACCATCAATTATTATATTAGCGAAGGTACTACCTAAAGAGTGAATTCCTACATCACCTATACCTGATATGATGCACTTTTCTTCGGGATAATAAATTTGACTAGGTTTTACTTTTTGACTTTTGATGACAGATGTATCAGATCCTGTGTCAATAATAAAATTACACTGAGTTTCTGATAAATCTATATTCAAAATAACATAATTAGAGGTCGAGGCATTTATGGTAAATGCCGACCAAACTGTGTTCCTAAAAAATTGGTGTTTTGTATTGGTTGCTGTTGTTGTTGTTGGTAGATGGGTTGTGGTACCTGTTGGGATTGTTGCATAACTGGTTGTGCGGTTTGTTGTATTGGTTGCATGAAATACGTGGAAGGGTATGAAGACGATTCATACCTTCCTCGTCCCCTACTCCATTGTCCTCTCTGATTAAAATTTTGTCCTCGGCTGTAATTACCTCGGAAAGTCGAAAATCAGGACGATCCAGTGTTGGTGGGTCTAGGTGGATGGGAATATTGGCTGTAGCTTGAAGAAAAATTTCCACGGTCGTTGGTAAATCTACCACGACCACGTCCACGTTGAAAATGATTATTTTTGCAATGTAAACTTGTGCTTGCATACCGTTTGGTGAACGACTTTTTCTCCATTATCATTTTCCTGTAGTTTTTGTATGGCATCAACTATTTTTGTAAACGTACCTGCTTTGAGAATAAGTTTTGTGTCATGGTTAGATATTCCACCAATCAAAGCTTCCACACCACTCTTTGTGGCCATCTGGTTAGCTTTGTCGGCTGGTATTTTTTCCTCTACATACAAATTTGAAAGTTTTTGCGTTAAAGTTTGAACTTGTTCACAAAAATCATCTAGGGATCCTTTTTGTTTCAAGGCAATCAATTTTGCCTTTATGTTGTCTGAGTTGAGTTTTGGCGCACACTGTTCCTTCAGATTAATAAGAGTTTGATCAAGATCTATTGCTCCTCCAATTGCTTGGCGAGCAACCCCAGTGAGACGTGTTTTAACAAATTTGAAAATTGTTTCCCCTGCTACTTGTTTTTGCGCGGGTGTTGCCGCTTCAAATTCCGTTTCTGTTGTAGATTTGAATAAATCTACCGCGTCTAGGAACGCATTTAAATTATCGGGATTTCCATCATAAGTTTGGACCAGGGCTGTCCCTAACTTAATGTCAACAGTAGGCATTTTGATGAGTTTACTTAAACGATTTTGATTGATAATGGATTTAACAGCTAATTTAAAACGATTTGGATTTTTGATTAACTTGGACTCTTTGAGAATTTTTATACAAGATTGGAATGTAGTTTTTAATTCTGCGTATTTCAAACACTCATTGTTCCACTCATTAATTGAAAGAGAACTCTCTAGTTTTGTTAGAATTATTTTATAAGTTTTTAGTAGATTAACTAGCTTCTGAGTTTTTTCTTGAACATTTTCGGTTGACCTAGGACGATTTTTATTCTTGTTTAGATTTTGAAATTCTTTGTTAACACTTTCTACAATAATTATTAATTCTTCTTTGGACATGTCACAAATTTATTAGAGAAAAAAAAAATTTTTTCGACTCACCACCTTAATAAATTACCGCCAGTATGCGTCCTCCTGCGTTGATGCTGGCTGCTTCTCGGTGCGTCATCAGGCCCTTGTTTGTAGATATCACCACTGCTCCAGTGATGCTCGGCAGAACCTCACTTGCGAATTCTAGAACGGACTTCGCTTTCATTGGTCTTCGATCGACCACCACTATGTTGTTGACCATCACTTTCTTGATTTTGTATTTATTGTACGCTACTTTTTGCACTTCGACAAATTCTTCTTTGATTAGTAGCTGAAGAAATTGCTTAGACAATCGAGAGTTCGTTATGGATATTGTCCCATTGTCTCGTTTCGCAAATATCTCGTTAATTAGTTTCAACATTTCTGCCATATCGAACACTTTTCTAACATATCACGTTCACTTTGTCTTCTTGACCAGCGCGGGATTCACGTTGGCCGAATCTTTCCACTGCATCGAGAACATCAATTGACCGTTATGATCAGTAATACTAAAAATCTTCTTCGACTTCAAACCTCTATCGAAACCAATTTTCTTATCTTCTCTATCGATGCACTTCTTTCATGCTGCGGGGCTTTATCATCTGCAGTTCTTTGGTTCACTAAAAATCACTTGCGCATAATCATAGTAGTCACTTGCGCTGTTGGATGTCCACACTTACACTGTGTTGATGCTGGCCACGCGAGCCGCTCTTTCAACCACTCTTACTGTGTGATGTTTGTTCGCCTTTATTATAGCCTTTATCACTATGTATGCAACAGCAATACCTGCTAGTACGCAGAGCGCTATTGCCTGTGTCAAGTGATAATTGTCTTGCGGGGGACAGGTTGCGTTATTGGTGACGATCTCGTCACTCGAGAACCATCCCATCTTCGGCACTGGATACACACACTTTTTTTTATATATATCTATATATATAAAAATGAAATGGTCTGTGTTCGTATCCGCATAACTCGAAAACGACTGGATGGATTGTCTTCATTCCTTCAGCAAATATGTTCGTTATCGTTTCCGACGGGTTTATATGATATTTCCTCATGCAAAAACTACGAGTAAGGTTGAGTAAATCGTGGAAAACTAAAATTAAGAATCGTAAGGAAATTTCGCATGGACAACAACACTTTCGCCTACTACGCAGGACAACGTCTGCCGGGTCGACTAGTATATATATATATACGACCGGCGTGCCTTTTTTCACTTATAGATCTTTTTCACTTATAGATCTTTTTCACTTATAGAATTTTTCACTTATAGAACTTTTTTTTTTTACTGTTAGAACCGCGCGCGAAATAATCGTGGTACTGTATTCAGGTTACTAAGTCACTGGTCGCCATAACATAGTCTATGGTTAGCAGTGTCTGAAATTCAGATTGCTAAAGTAGTTTCGGTATGCATCGAAATGCATTGAAACACATAGTCTTGTGGTCAGAACCAGAATGTTCTGGGTTTGGAACCTGGGTTCCTTTTTATTTAATTTTCCAATCAATCGGTTACAATTTACATACTGTGCTAGAAAGGGATAGACGCCTGGGACGGCGGTGACAATATTTCGGTTATAGCTTTTTGGGTTGAAACTTGATCCTTAGCCAATCAGCAAAACATGTGGCGCACTCGAGTGCCTCGATGCAAACTGCTTACGCATGTTGCACCGAGGCCATCGTTCGCGCTCATGCGGACCTGACCTATTCGGTTGTAACAAAACATAATATGCATTTTATTGCTAGTGCTGATTTACGAGGGAAAGATGTTTTGGGTCGATGCGTGTATAGCACAAAGGTAAAGTGTAAAGAATAAAGTTTTATATAGATTCCTCACCATTCGAAATCTCTCCTCGCTTACACGCCCTGGGACCCGGGAAAAAAGAGGCCTTTCGAGCCCACCCCGGAAGTTGCCGTTGGTCAGACCAGCAGCTTGGGGTCTAGGCTAGTCCCCTAGACATTTAATTCTGGAAATGGGATACTACAAACTCGTATTATGACAAGTGAAGACGTTCGACTAAAAGCTCAAAATAATCTTCTTATGTTTGATTTTGTGGGTCACGTGCCCCATGGTGTCCAGCTTAACTCGGCCAGTGCATATAATCCCACAAAAGTAAAATAGGTTTTACTATGTTGCTTATCTGTGGTAAGCTGGAAATGATGGAGTTTGTGGGGAAGATTGACTAACGATTTACAAAATCAACCAAAATGCAAATGTTACAAATATGCGATCATAGGCAGTTAAAGCTGAGGTCGAAATATGTATCTGTAAAGATTACAACGTGGTGGAATTAAATATAATAGTACTGACTGATGATGTCGTTCCACTAAAAGAGCTTGGATCAATTTTAACTAAAAAGTACGGACTGGATCATCTAATTCGTTCTGTCGATATAACTTAACGATTTGAACTCAAAGAAGAATTTCAGTACCTTGAACATTAAAACAATACGATTCTTCATATACTATCATTTTTACGGTTCTTATAGTGAAGCATTTAAGGTAATTTTTTTGTTAAAATGCGGTGTACAAAAAAGTAGCGAATCGGTTGAAACCCCTGTGTCCAGCGCCGTAGCGTGCGGTTGGCCGGGTCGGCTCCCGCCAAGAAGGGAGCCAGCCACCAGGAGGGCGTTAAAATCAAGGTAAGAGAAACAGAACAATTTTATTAGTTGCGGGGCCAAGACAAAGTGAGAAACCGACTACAAAGTTCAAAGGTCTATGGTGAGGATGGATCGAGTTGTTTCCATTTTTGGACCCTATTATACTAAGGATGGGATGTTTGTACCATGGTTCAAGGCGACAGAAAAATAATACCAAAATTATCTTTGGTGAATAATAGATATGGTTCTCAAATAAAGATTTTTTTTCCCATTGTACGTTTTCCAAGCATTCATCGCCTCACTTCAACACTAGGCCCTCCTGCTTCCGATGGTGATTCCGACCTCGTCAAAGAACTTTATTGACCCAACAAAGTACAACAGTACCTCTGACAGACCCATTCTAAATATGGAAATTTCTTAATCCGAAATGATGTCTTTTGTGATTTATTTAATTCATCAGCTAAATATTTCTCATACAATGACTTTTTTCTTCAAATATGGTCCATATTACAGAAGATATATTTGAAATTATGCCTTAATCATAAAGCAAAATCGAAGCAAAGTTCCAGAGTCGAAATATAGGTGCATACCATTTCGACTAAAGAATGGGTTCTGACGGGTGTCTGATATCGTTATCTGCATATTTTTAACAATGGATGCATACCTCTATTGGTCAATCGATTATATTTCATGAAACCAATAACGATTTTCAATTTCCAACATGAGCGAAATTAGGAACACTTTTGCGGGAAATAATCCTATTTTCATGCGCGAAATAAGGAACATACAATGGCTTCAGATTCATACCGCAATGTTTTTAAGTAGCTGCAAAATTTGCAAATAACATTTTTTTGACAACCCAAAATAATTCTACTACGTGATGCAGTTTCAAATGTTCCCAAATAGACCCTACATGTTGTTCTATGAACGTTTCAACTTTGTCAGATCTAACGAGCCTGGATTAAAAACAAAGAGACGCAATACTCCTACCTTTAACAACCTTGTGCTCGATTGGAACAACCGATTTGACAGCAAATGCGCTGTTTCAGTTTTGACACTTCATCTCTTTGTTATGAGTGCAGCCTCTTTAGTCAGATCTTAAGTGCGTGAAATTAGGGTAGGGGAAGGGGGCAATATGCCCTAGCTAAGCAAACACTGCTTTATTGTCTTATTTGTAACGCTATTCATTGGTATTTTTACATTATGCAACAGTTAAACAAGATAGCTAGTTGATGCCATTCAAAAATTATCAAAAATCTCAATCATATTGATAATATTCACATTTCAAAAAAGTGGTAATATTCTGTTGCCGGAAAACTCATGAGACAAAACGCCTTTTAGTTGGCAGCTTCTAGGGAACAAAGCACCACGCGTCGGCGAATCAGCATTCTGGTATGGATGGAGCGTGGAGACGCAAGTACATTGTAGGTTAGTGCCACTAGGGCGTTTTGCCTCGCCAAAATGTTAGATTTTCTTCAAAATGTGGAAATTTTCGGTTTTTCCGACCTTTCCATACACTATTTTGAAACTTTTTTTGCCTAACCTACATAATTTTAGATCTAGTTTTTTTACGGCCATCTTAATGACGGTAAATATGAGGGAAACCACAAAAGGCGTTTTGCCTCGAGGGGGCGTTTTGGGGCCTCTTCCCCTACTTCACGGTAATTTTAAAACGTCAGATCTGTCATCTGTTACCGAACCTTTTTTTATAGTGAAAATTATACTTACGCAGTTGCGGCCAGATGTCATTGTAGCTATTATTCCACAAGCTCATATCGAACTCGTTGTCAGTCGGAAAGAGCACCTCCTCCTTGATGGGGTGATGTTTAGGAACTTTAGGGGCACTGGCCACCAGAGGCAGGAACGAACAGCAATGGTACGCGTAGGCAAGGGCAAGCGTCTGAATGCGGGGAAACGATTCCGGTGGTGGGAATTCTCTCAGATTTCGATTGTTGAACGTCTTCAGGTGAAGCAGACGGCCCAGCCCTGCCGTAGGGAGGTTGGGAAAGATGTTATTTCCCAGGTTTCTGACGGTTGAAAAAAAAGGTGGAAAATAATCAGTCAAGAGTGTTGTGGTTTGTTTTGATACTACTGGTAGAGAACGAGAGTAAATGAGCAATAGTAAAGATCAAATAGACGAACACATACAAATCTTCCAGCTTGACTAGCGGCCTGAAGGCGTCCTGGTGGATGAAGTAGATTTGGTTTGCTTCCATGTCGCTGTCATAGTGGTCCCGGTGGCACCAGAGCGACGGAAATTGGCGTTGGTGTCAATGGAAGGAAAGAGTAACAAATAAGAAGAAATTCAATTTAATTTCGCTTGGTTCGCGCGCTCGTTTCCTTTTCTCGGGTTCATGGTGGAGGTTTGCTGTGCTACTGGGTGTGATTTATTTGCTTACTTACAGGACTTGCAATCGAAAGAGGCCAACGAATGCATCGTGTGGAATCGATTCGATTTCGTTGTGCGATAGCAGCAGATCGTGCAGTTGGCTGAGACTAGAGAAGGGGGCCCCGTGGATTGAGCTTATTCTATTACCGGCTAAATCTCTGAAAGTAGAACAAAGATGACGGTTTATCACCCTCTTTCTTATTCTGGTCATGACGTCGTGACATTTCCTACTTACAAAACTCTTAAATCACGACAGTTTGTCACATTTGGAATGATTCTCAATCTATTGGATTTCAAGTCTCTGTGGGAAAAGAATTAAAAGGTAGATTGGTAGATTGTCAATTGAAATAAGTTTACATCTTAGAATTATATTTATTTTGTTTGAAACTCTCGCCGATATATTTTGACATGTAGATTAGATGTTATGCCTCGTGCCGAGCAATAAGACACGTCTTCAATCACTATCAAGCACAGTATTCTAACCTGACAAAAATTCGAATTGCAGACAATCATTTTGATAAGTTATTTGAAACCTATGCCATGTCGATTGGTTGAAACACTACTTAGCGTCAGTATATTGGAAGTAAAATACTTACAAACTCCTTAAGCGTGGTGAAGTCTTACAAATATGTTCAGGTAGTTTGGTAAGGTTGGCTCTGTCGATCCGCAGCACTTCCAGCGAAGTGCAGCCATCTAATGGAGGTAGTTCTTGTAGGCCTCGTACATCGGAAAGTATTCTGAGAATGAAATGTCACAAACAGTTTTTTTTTCAGTCGTGAAGAACAAATCGTTGAACTTACAGCCTTCGGAGTCGTGGCATATTCTGCAGCGCACCAGGTTTGATGCCAACTAGCGGATTAGATTTGAGCTCAAGCGTGACTAGACTTTTGGGAAAATCATCCTTTGAGATCCATCGGATACGATTACCGGATGCTGACCTGCGTGACGTAAACGAAATGTTATTGCTATTGTAATTACTGTCTGCTTTCAAACATAGTAAAATAAAAAAAACATAAGTACAAAAAAAAACCGAGAACGGTTTCAAAGTAGCTGATGAAGCAGTTTTTATATTTCCTTGTGGCAACCCCAATTTTCCTCCACTCGTTAAACAAAAGCCCCAAGATAAATCTTTCAATGGAAAAGAAAGCTTATGAATAATGAATGAGAAGTTTCGCGCTTAAACTATCCGGTATCTCTCGACTTTGATCCAAATGTACGACGATGGTTGACCAGTCCACAAACGAAGCATCTAACTCAGGTTCTGACAGTAAATTCCTTTAT
This sequence comes from Armigeres subalbatus, assembly GCF_024139115.2. Lineage (NCBI taxonomy): Eukaryota > Metazoa > Arthropoda > Insecta > Diptera > Culicidae > Armigeres > Armigeres subalbatus. Next base: position 287,429,434 of record NC_085140.1, on the reverse strand, counting down.
TCTTGGTTAATAGTAAAGAAAAGATATCGCCGTCAGGAATCGAGCCATAGTTTGCTTCCTCCGCTCAGGGGCGGAAATAGAACCAATCGAGGAAAATTGTACCCCTGACCGTGTAGTTTGCCGTAGGGTCGGTGGCATAAATTTCACATAAATTAAATTTAATTGTACCATGCTGACTGGCTGGTTGGTTGCAAGGCAAGGACAACGTTGACTTGAGAAAACGGGAAACATCTTTCGTGCCCGAGGCAGAACCGACTGCCATCTCACAGGAAGATATTGGCGGGTTAGGTGGGCAACAAAAACAGGTCACAAGTTACAGACGCCGGTCGGCTGATGCAACAATGTTTCCATTTTAATGAGATGGTAGCCCGAGGCGAATCAGTTTAGAATTGTGCTACAGCGTAGGTGAAAATTGATTCTGTGCTCATCTCTATTTAAAATCGCTGTTGTTATGTTTCCTGTAACATTACACAAATAAGGTTAAGTAATTATAACACGGCAGCTTCGATTAGAATAAACTATATATTTGCGTTCATCATCATCATTGCATTATATTACCGGTGAACCGGTGCCGGTTCAGGTAATTTTCTGATTGGAAATTGTCTCGACTTCCCTGGGCATAAAAGTATCATCGTGCTAGCCTCATGATATATGAATGCAAAAATGGTAACCTGGCTTAAAAACCCTGCAGTTAATAACTGTGGAAGTGCTTAATAAACACTAAGCTGCGAGGCGGCTCTGTCCCAGTGTGGGGATGTAATGCCAATAAGAAGAAGAAGACTGCTTCTTGAATTATAACATTTTCAAGAAAGAACCCTACGATGTATTTGAATGTTCATCAATCATGAAACAATAGTTTTTCTTGCATCTCACTGCGAGGGTCTTGAATGACTTTTTGGTTCTTCATTAGTTATTTTCTTATTTTTCTTATCTTTCATTTTTACAAACACAGCCGTGCGCCTCCATTTGGTGGTTCAAGAAAGACTTCCCCTACATTTTTTCCTTGAATCAAGCACCGCCGATCGACAGAGGAGCGCTACCAAGCAACAGCATTAAAATGTAGGAAATTTTTTAATTCATGATTTTCTATTGAGTTGAAACTTTGCACAGTTTTCAATTTCATCTAAATCGTCATTTTCGATATCAAATCTTCATATTGAGTCACGACTAACTTTTCAAAAGGGTGTATGTGAAAATGGTTCAAAAATATTTAAAAGCTGCACAGCAAAAACGGAATGTTCGATTGTTATGATTTTTCAGCAAAGTTAGACAACTAAATGGTGATTCTTAAGAAAATGTGCACAGTAAAAAAAAAAATTTTTGCCTTTAAAATATCATTTTTGTCACAAAAACTCAAATATCTCAAAACCCTATCTTTTTCGAACGTATTTTTTTAGGAAAACGGTCCATTATATTAGCTATCTACCATAAAAATTTGGTGATGGTAAACTAATAAACAAAAAAGTTATGACATTTCAAACATTTCACAATTTTCACAGCAAAGACGTGGGCGAGAAACGCAAACATACTAAAGCTGAAACTGCCCCGCATGCAACAGATCACAACTCTAGCGATGACGTATGTAACAAATAGGACAATGACGATACTACACAGTACACACATCGAGCCACAATCCGGAGCCACGGTGAAGAGACGGCTGTCGACTGGAACTAGGGATCCTATAATGAGAGATATGCAAATACTTTTCCAGACGATTTTGCAACGCTGTTACTTTTATTTGCAAACGCTTCCAGCACTAGCCGCAGCGCAAAATGTTGAAGCTTGTATATGACTTTGCATTTGATAACAACTTGGAACATGTTTGTCTGTCCACTAACAGTGTTTAAATAAGCATTATCACTAAAATAAAAGTGCAATATAAATAAGAGAAACACGATACATAAACTAGACTACTTCTACGCGCGAAAGTAAAACAAATTGTTTATTCGATGAAACTTTTCTTAAAATCTATCTCAATACCTCTCAACCTCGTCTCAATCTGCAACAGTAACAACGTTCATTTGGCTCACGTTTTGACAGTTCTCAATGCTCGATTGGCTTACAATGGCCGCTTTCGCATATCTCTCATTATAGGATCCCTAATTGGAACGAACGAATCGAACGAGAGCCTCAGGGGAAAGAGGGGCAAGATGGCCACCCTAAGCGGTAATCTTTATAGAATCGTGAAACACTTTCGAATTCGGCTGGTTTCAAAAAAGGTGTTTTTATAATGCCTATATTTATCATATGGGAGACATGACCACCCCCTTCGGGGCAAGATGACCAAAAATTATATTAAAAGTGTTCTGAATTCATTTAGAACGGGTGACACATTTCTTGCACTTCTAGGGATTATGTTCAAATGATGTACAAATCAACAAATTGTATTCCATGTTGACTTGTTGACCTCTGGCTCTACGAAAATATCTGAATTTGCCTTAAGCTGATTCTTACCATATCCATTGTTTAAATCATCTCTTATTCAGGCAGAAACTATTTTGATGATTTTTGAAATGCATTTAAATGTTAGGCGACTCTTAATCCTGGAGATGACTTTGTCCCTAACACTGTTGGCAATACCACCCAAAGTCGACGTATACCCAAAGATGTATATCCTATCGATCATAATTACTGCGAATCTCCTCAAATTATTATTGTAGATAGGCTATAGTTATATACAAGTCTTGGTAAAAATCAATTAGTACTAAGAAATGAGTAATTTTTGCTTCAAACCTTAAATTATGTAACTACAAAATTGTAAGGGTGCGCGACGTTAGGCATCAATACAAAAAGCATCCTTTTTTGCATAAACAAAGTGGGATTCATGCCCATGCGGTGAACTACTACAGTCGAATTTTGCTATCATTCTTAACTAAACTTAACAAAGCTATCACATAACAAGATTATTGTAGTGCAATAGCAGTGTTTGCCAAAGTCCCTACGTTCACACTAAATGTTTAAACTGATTACGAGAAGCCCTCCCTATGTGAAAAACGGCAAACCAAATAACGAAAAACGGTAGACTGTTTCACCCTTGAAAAAGGCCAAAAATACAGGCCGAAACGTCGGGCAAAACAAAACTAATCGTTTTGACTAAATTAGACTGAGAAAGCCACACAATAAAACACCAAATCTTCCAGTCGTATTTCTTTTGTTCTCCTCAGTGAAGTTTGGGACAAACCGAGCACTAATTTTGACATACTGTTTAACGCAAGTTCTCTTAAAAATCGGAGTCCTGGAGTTCATAAAGACCATGCGCTAATTACGAAAGGGTTTGTAATTTTCTTTCACTTCATACTAAAGTAGTAGAGCGCAGATGAGGTTGCAAAAAAAAAAAACAATTATTCTTTACGTAATAAGTGTACCGTACAATAGATGCCCGAGGTAAAAAGTCTATGATTGTGATAAATTTTTATCCAACAGAAGGCATGATCTAACGTTTTTCGTCTCCTAAACTACCAACAGCGGAGACTGAGATTAGGCCCAGACACACTCATATGAGAAGCAGGCATACTTACCACTCAACTAACAAAACCCCGACATTTTCAAACAATTTGAAACTATCATTTCATACCTCCAGTATCAGATTACTGCTACATCGGTTTGTGAATGAAAATGATTTTAACAATCGAAATACATAGATACTTTACTTTTCTAGGCATGGAAAATGACTAGCCCAATCTGGGTCTCCTTTTGAATTCAGTCACATTTAGCATGATCTGCTTTGTAGCAATTTATATTTCCGCTGAGTTATGGCAGGTTCAAGATGCACGACGCTGTATTATAATCTTAGTTCGTCAATTAAAAACCCAAGTAACTCACTTTTTAAAAGCTCCATCAAAGATCAACACTTCTATCATGTCTTGGAGTACACAAAAAAAGATTCAGAAATGGGCACCTAGTAATATCCTTTTAATTTCTGGGATTTCGTACAGAAGTCCAAAGTTTCACTCAGAGTCCCATATCCTCAAAATATTATCTTGATACCAATAAAATTCATAATTTCGAAAATTTACAAGAATTTTGAACGAGAGACATTTCCGAAAAGCAGCTCAGTGTTTATTATCCACTTCTATGGTTATTGACTGCGATGTTTCAAAGCCAATATATTATTTTTGCATACATATATCTTGAGGCTAACGCGTAGAAGTGATCGTAGTAGACCGCGCGCAAATAATGACGTGTAGATTTTTTAACGCGAGTTTCTTACCTCGTCTTAAAACCGTTTCGGCTGGCAGCGGCTCGGGTTGCGCCAACCGGAAGATTGTTGAGAAACAGCGAAAGTTCTTGCCGCGTGTGATATAAATGTTTTGAAAGCTTGTCTTCAATTCAAATGTTAATATTGCGTTTTGAATTGTTGCTTGAAGAACGTACGCGTAATGATTCGATCTTTATGTGATGCGATATTAGTGTTTTTTTAATCAGTATTTTTTAATCTATCTTGCTGGTGTCGTTCGACTCAAGATGAATACACCACTAGGTGTTCCAATCTGCCAAATTCACGATTCAGCCATCTTGGATTTTAGTATGGGAGAGCCAGCCGGTTTGTTTTCGTTTTGCACTGAAAATGAATTTTCCCCCCCCGCCTTCTTCTCTCCCACAAACTTTTCAGATTGGAGCACCTAGTACTGTATTCATCTTGGTTCGACTATTCCGAGATTAAGTGCTTGGAGCTTTTGCGGATAATCTGATGAGATCATTTCATGTTGGCTTTTTGTCCTGCCACAAATCCCAATTTAATCTAGCAGTTTCAACGCATTCCTCTATACAATAGAAGATACACCCAATCAGTGGATGTTGGATTTTCTTGCGATTCTGTATGGGGGCCTGCCGCAATCTGTATGGAGGCTTAATATGTGCAAAATTACTGGATTATCGGGATTATCATACAAGAAACTAAGTTTTTTTATACAGGTATATTACCAGAGAAGCTTTGTAGGTATATTGTCATAGGAGTTCGAAAGTGATCTCCGGAGATTGATATGACCTAACTCGGCCATATTGGCATGGCCCTGGGACATCCGTAATCCGGTCCCGGTTGACCACTTTTGCGAAAATTCCAAATATGGCTTGTAACCTGGGTGGTGCGGATAGAATCGATTTGGTTGTCAAACTGAAGCCAAAATTTTCTATTGTGCCGGAGCCAAACATTGAAGATTGTGGTTATGTTCGTTTCTGATCTAATATTGAGAAGTATTGTTATTATTTTGGGAAAAAATAAAAATAAACTTTGTTTGAGTTTTGTATTCTTTGTAACAAATATTCTCACATTATATTTCGAGTGGAAAATTAGTGGGAATGTAATTAAAAGGACTCGTTACGAAATTTCACGAGATTTAGCAGCTGATTGGAGCATCAATGTATGTAAACAATCGTAAAGTCATGTAGAGTCAAGCGCATTTGTGCGCCCTCGTGCAACGTGGAAGAGAAATTCGAAGAGCGGGAAATGTTTGACAGCCAAGTAACTGCAAAATAATTTAGTTTATGGAAGTGATTTCAAAATATCCCTCTGCTCGCTTGAGCGCAGAAAAGCGGCTCTATCCGCAGCACCCAGCTTGTAACACATTATATGTCATTATTTTGCGATCAGAGGTTGGAAAATGACATACAGGAATAAAAAAAACCCTAACTAGCCACATTGACAAGGTCCTAGGGCATTCGGAAAAAGGTACCAGTGGACTACTTTTGAAAAAAAAATCTAAATATGCCTTGCGACACATCATATGTCATAATTTTGCGATCAGAAGTTCTAAAGTAACTTTATATGTCCTAAGCTGACCTAATGAGGCCGTGCGGCAAGATGCGCGGCTACAAGGCAAGACCAAGAAATGTTCAAGATCTCGATTTCTCTGGGCATAAAAGTATCATCGCATTAGACTCATTATAAACCTGGTTGGCTACAGCGTCGAAACATATATGCCTGGCATATTGTAGAGCTTCATAATCGTCGGCCGTCGCCACTATTGGGCGATGTTCCTCCAGTTTTCTCGAACGCTTATACGACAATTCCCCGAATGTAACATTTACTCGACTGAAACAATTCCCCGAAAATAAAGTAACTCTTGTAAACACATCTTCGCAATTGACTGTATGCGTCCAAAATAGCAGCGTCCAAAGATACTTTCAAGAGGGTCTTATTGGAAATTATCAGCTGAATATCCTTTGGTAGTATTAGATGTTCTTGATCCTCCAAGTTGTGTTGTTCAATTCTAAAGCTATCAGAGTACAGTGTTTTCCAAGGTAGGTTTTGTTCTGAAATAGTCAAACAACGGCGAATTTCAAACGGAAATTCCGATTCATTAGGGAAATATTTTTTCTATCTTCGAAATTAAACTCCTGTCATGTATATACCTTCTTAAAAAAGTTAAGGCAATGATGGATGTAAATCCTTGTAAAAAAAAATAATGCCCTTGCCCGGAATGCGGTAATGGTGAATGCCATTTCTTCTTTAAAAAGAATTCATCTCTTCGGAATAATGCAATGGTGAATGTGTTTCATCTGTAGTGGGTGTTTCCATAGATAGTGAATGTTATTATTCGTTCTTCAATAACAAGTATCTGCCCGAAATAGGATAAGGGAGGATGTGATCCATTCTTTAAGAGAAGGCATTTTTTCTTCAGAAATAGGCGTTAGCTCGAAAAAGGGCCTGATTTTGGGAGGGGCCGGGAGGCATGGATCTGGGCCCCCATAAAACCTTATGTTCCAAAATCAATCTTTTTCGTACATTTAGGGGCTCCTTCCAGCAAAATCTGGCCCTGGCTCCAAATAATGCAAAGATGAATGAATTAAGAATGAGAATAAGGATTAATGTGATCTCTTATTTTGATACGAGCGAATTTTTCCAGAATAAGGAAAAAAATATAAGATCCCTTCTTAAGCAAAATGTATTGAATGTATAAAATTTCATCGAAAAACATTTCGCCGAATTTATTATCTAAGAATAGCATTGAGCGGTATGTAACTTTCGCGGTATGACATTTCATGGACTATACCTTTTTCAGAATGGCCTTTGGCGTTTTCAGAAAGTTCTATCAATCAAATTTATACCTTCTTAGATAAGGGGTTGTACACATATTACGTAAGCACTTATGGGGGAGGGGGTCTGTCAATATCTTAGCCGCCGTAAAGTAAAGCCGTATAGTGGTCTTATAGGGCGGTTGGACTTTATAAAGTGCTAATGGTTACTTGGATATCTATCCCCTTTGCCTTATACCGGGCAAATGTGTTCATTTGAGTGTCATTTACTTTCCCCTGATACCGAGCGATGCTATTATCTAAAGAAGGCATTAACTCCTACCTTCGTCTTATGCTTCAAACCGGCCAGATGCGTTCATCTAACTGAGCAAACTTATTCATTTAAAGAATGCATTATCTCCTCACTTTGCCTTTGTTTGCGTTTATTCAAAGAAAGCATTGCCTTTTTTCAGCGCATTGTCTTCATCTTCAATGGCTCTACATTCTATCTGAAACTTGGTCTGTTTTTCAACTTAATGTTTTATTATCTTTTCCCCAGTTATTGAAAGCTTTATCGCGCCTGCCAGTTGCGTGAATGACTTGTGGGGCAAGTACAATCGATACACTGTGCACAACGAGCCGAAAATGCTTCCCACCCTGAAGCATCATAGGCCGAACCGAGAATGAACTCGTAACATCCGGATCGGCAACCATACGTCTTTGCTCGCATGACTAAGTGGATACCCATCGCTTTGTGCAGCACTCAAAAAGAGGGGAGAAGCATTCGGGGGAATGTTACATTCGGGGAATTGTTACATTCGGGGAATTGTTACATTCGGGGAATTGTTACATCTAGGGAAATGTTACATTCGGAAATTTGTTATTCGGGGAAATTGCATTCAGGGAATTAGTTTTCGGCGAATTGTCGTACCCTGAACGTTTAGAGTCCCCATTTCCGATGCCATCAGGTGCAGCCAGCGTGCTCGTGGCCTTCCACGAAGTTGCTGGCCTCTATCTGGTTCTCTGATGAATATTGTTTTCACTATTCTTTTTTCCGACATTCGGACTAAGTGACCAGCCCACTGAAGTCTGCCGTATTTTATACGATTCACAATATCTTCTTTGTATGCCTGATACAGCTCACGATTCATGCGTCTGAGCCACACGCCATTTTCTAGTTTCCCTCCGAGTATTGTACCACATAGCTCATTACATCGTGCACTCCACATAATGCTTTTCCGTTGGCTTCTGCGCAATTTGAAGGATAGTGACTAGAGAAAAACCCTACATCATGATCGCTTGGTGGCTGCTGCCTAATTACTGTAAGCTGATTAAAAATGCCCATGGAATAATGGTGCTGGCCGGGATACGAGCAACCTTAGGGAAGATCGGGTAACCAACCCCGGTGGGAACTATGGTCGTATGCTGACAGGGAAGGGGGGGGGGTTTGCTCCTCTCCGGAGGTGCAAATCTTATTGAGCGTCTGTTCTTCATGTCAGGATCGGCTCACAACAGCGTCTGTTCTCCATGTTAGGGGCGGCTGATCATCGTCCGAGTGCCAGCGGGGGACTCTAAGTGAAACTGTGCACCATGGTCCACCGGGAGTAAGGAGGAATGGTCGTCCAGAAATTTAGGGGGTTTGGTGTCAGGCCCTGCAAGCCAGCCTTTGAAAAACATAAGCAACGAATAATCAACAAGAGAGTACGGACCGGAACCATCGGCGAAGACCACCGCGACGAAAAGGGACTAGCGATTGGAAACTCGGTTCGTGGAACTGTAAATCTCTCAACTTCATCGGGAGCACACGCATACTCGCCGATGTGCTCAAGGACCGTGGATTCGGCATCGTAGCGCTGCAGGAGGTTTGTTGGAAGGGATCAATGGTGCGAGCGTTTAGAGGTAATCATACCATCTACCAGAGCTGCGGCAACACACATGAGCTGGGAACAGCTTTCATAGTGATGGGCGATATGCAAAGGCGTGTGATCGGGTGGTGGCCGATCAATGAAAGAATGTGCAGGTTGAGGATCAAAGGCCGGTTCTTCAACTTCAGCATAATCAACGTCCATAGCCCACACTCCGGAAGCACTGATGATGATAAGGACGCATTCTACGCGCAGCTGGAACGTGAGTACGACAGCTGCCCAAGCCACGACGTCAAAATCATCATAGGAGATTTGAACACTCAGGTTGGCCAAGAGGAGGAGTTTAGACCGACTATTGGAAAGTTCAGCGCTCACCGGCTGACGAACGAAAACGGCCTACGACTAATTGATTTCGCCGCCTCCAAGAATATGGCCATTCGTAGCACCTACTTCCAACACAGCCTCCCGTATCAGTACACCTGGAGATCACCACTGCAGACAGAATCACAAATCGACCACGTTCTGATTGATGGACGGCACTTCTCCGACATTATCGACGTCAGGACATATCGTGGCGCTAACATCGACTCTGACCACTATCTGGTGATGGTTAAACTGCGCCCAAAACTATCCGTCATCAACAATGTTCGGTACCGACGACCGCCGCGGTACGACCTAGAGCGACTGAAGCAACCTGATGTCGCCAATGCATACGCGCAGCATCTCGAGGCAGCGTTGCCGGAAGAGGGTGAGCTCGATGGGGCCCCTCTTGAGGACTGCTGGAGTACAGTTAAAGCAGCCATTAACGACGCAGCGGAGAACAACGTCGGGTATATGGGTCGAAGTCGACGGAACGATTGGTTCGACGAAGAGTGCAGACAGATTCTGGAGGAGAAGGACGCAGCGCGGGAGGTCGCGCTGCAGCAAGGTACCCGGCAAAACGTGGAACGTTATAGACGGAAGCGGAGACAACAGACCCGCCTTTTCAGGAGAAGAAACGCCGCCTGGAAGAAGCGGAGTGCGAGGAGATGGAACAGCTGTGCCGTTCTCAAGATACACGCAAGTTCTATCAGAAGCTCAACGCATCCCGCAAAGGCTTCGTGCCGCGAGCCGAAATGTGCCGGGATAAGGATGGGAGCATCTTGACGGACAAACGTGTGGTGATCGAAAGGTGGAAGCAGCACTACGAGGAACATCTGAATGGCGCTGAGAGTACAGGCAGTGAAAGTCAAGGCAGCGGAGAAGATGAGTACGTCAGTTCAGCGGACGATGGAAGCCAACTAGCCAACCATCTTGAGGGAAATTAAGGATGCCATTCAACAGCTAAAGACCAATAAAGCAGCTGGTAAGGATGGTATCGGGCTGAGCTCATCAAGATGGGCCCGGAAAAAGCTGGCCACTTGCCTGCACAAACTGATAGTCAGAATCTGGGAAACCGAACAGCTACCGGAGGAGTGGAAGGAAGGGTTATATGCCCCATCTACAAGAAAGGCGACAAACTGGAGTGTGAGAACTTTCGAGCGATCACCATCCTTAATGCCGCCTACAAAGTGATATGCCAGATCATCTTCCGTCGTCTGTCACCATTAGTGAACGAGTTCGTGGGAAATTATCAAGCCGGCTTCGTTGACGGCCGCTCGACAACGGACCAGATCTTTACTGTACGGCAAATCCTTCAAAAATGCCGTGAATACCAGGTCCCAACGCACCATCTGTTCGTTGATTTCAAGGCGGCATACGACAGTATAGACCGCGTAGAGCTATGGAAAATTATGGACGAGAACAGCTTCCCTGGGAAGCTTACCAGACTGATCAAAGCAACGGTGGATGGTGTGCAAAACTGTGTGAAGATTTCGGGCGAACACTCCAGTTCGTTCGAATCGCGCCGGGGACTAAGACGTGCCTGTTGTTCAACATTGCGCTAGAAGGTGTCATGCGGAGAGCCGGGTGTAACAGCCGAGGTACGATTTTCAACAGATCCAGTCAATTTATTTGCTTCGCGGATGACATGGACATTGTCGGCCGAACATTTGCAAAGGTGGCAGAACTGTACACCCGCCTGAAACGTGAAGCAACAAAAGTTGGACTGGTGGTGAATGCGTCAAAGACAAAGTACATGCTTGTGGGCGGAACCGAGCGCGACAGGGCCCGCCTGGGAAGCAGTGTTACGATAGACGGGGATACCTTCGAGGTGGTCGAGGAATTCGTCTACCTCGGATCCTTGCTAACGGCTGACAACAACGTTAGTCGTGAAATACGAAGGCGCATCATCTGTGGAAGTCGGGCCTACTACGGGCTCCAGAAGAAACTGCGGTCAAAAAAGATTCGCCACCAAACCAAATGTGTCATGTACAAGACGCTAATAAGATCGGTAGTCCTCTACGGACACGAAACATAGACAATGCTCGAAGAGGACTTGCAAGCACTCAGAGTATTCGAGAGACGGATGCTTAGGACCATCTTTGGCGGTGTGCAAGAAGACGGTGTGTGGTGGCGAAGCATGAACCACGAGCTCGCCCAGCTCTACGGCGAACCCAGTATCCAGAAGGTAGCTAAAGCCGGAAGGGTACGATGGGCAGGACATGTTGCAAGAATGCCGGACAGCAACCCTGCAAAGATGGTGTTCGCTTCCGATCCGGCAGGTACGAGACGGCGTGGAGCGCAGCGAGCGAGATGGGCAGACCAGGTGCAGAACGACTTGGCGAGCGTGGGGCGTATCCGAGGATGGAGAGATGCGGCCTCGAACCGTGCATTGTGGCGTCAAATTGTTGATTCAGTGTTATCTGTTTAGATGTTAACTAGATAAATGAAATGAAATGGAATAATGAAGCAGAAATCTCTGGGAAGTATGAAGACTAGATCATTTAGAAATGGGGCACTTTTAAATAAGTGTATTTTTTAAACTTTCCGTTCAATCGGAAATCTTTCTAATTTGGAACGAAGCTTATATTATTTTATTCCATATAAAAAACTGAATTAAATCATGCATCGTTATTTTCAAGAAAGACTCGCCTTTCTCTGTTGATGCCGCTTGTCAGACGGTCTTTAGTCATGATGTTGACTCCCTGATTCCAGCAATTCTTCATTTTGCCAATGTCATTGATAACTGCTCCTTTTTTCTTCAGTTTTTGCTTAATTATCTAAAAAAAAAATCTCTGTTGGATGGCACTTAAGACAATTTCAATGGATTCGGATTTTTTGGAATGAGCTGGATTTCACTAATGGTGTACCATTGTAGCATTTTCTTGCTACAATTTCAGCTGGCTAAATCTAGTCATCATGGGACTGTATGAAAGGTGAAAATCCGGTTTTTGATGTAGATGGATTTTGCAGGATTATTTTTCTTTTCTCCTCCTTCATGGCGAATATTGTGAAATCACGTTAGTTTCAAACTGTGAAAAAATAGAACGAAAAGAACGGTTTACTATTATAAAACGCTGTGAAAACTTGCATATCCGACCACTCGAAACGCCACTATCTCTAAAACGAAGTGTCCCATTTCGAAATGATCTGGTCTTTAATGTGCAAGATTTTTGCATCTCATGTTAAAAAATCCCTTGCAGCGCAGTTTTTACGGTTTCAGAAACTATAATACGACCCGACGGGTCCTATAATATATAATACGACCCGACCCGAGTTACATAAACTCATATTTGACAAGTGTGCTTTGAGTATTGCTAAAAATATTATCTTAGTCATGTGTATGCAAATTTTTAAATATTGCTACCAGGTTAATCGTTGAAGTCTTTTGGCGAGTTTAAAACCCCTTGCGCGCCAGATTTCATATAAGCTTAGGGATGTTTGTGCGTCCTAAAATTTTAATAAATCCTTCCAAGTTTCTAGAAAACTATTTCCCGTGAACTTCTAATAATCCATTTAATCATGCCATCATGATTACCGTGTGGGACCAAAATCCGTACAGCACCGAAATCCGTCCACCTCATGAGATATCAATAAGTTAAAGGAGGTAATAGGTAATTAATGAAGGAATAATTAATCTTATCCTGTTCAGATACTTGACAGTAAGCTTTTAGGGCATAGAATTGGAAAGAAGGCTTTGAAATTAAAACCACAAAAATCAAAAACAAATCTCCACCCACCAAACGCGGAGTTTGTGCCGCCATTTTGTTTTCCAGCAGAGCATAATTGCACCGAAAGTAACTGTGTTTTAATTGCTTATTGCAAATCATTACATAAGATAAGTGGAATACAAATCGAAAGGATCGCTTTTCAAGGTGCATATCGAGCTATTTACAGTGGTAGTTTAGTCAATCAGTCTGTTTCAATTTAACTATTTAGTTAAGAAATAGCTGTACGGATTTTGATCCTTTGATTCGAAATCCGTCCACGGTGGACGGATTTCGAGTCAGGAGTAGGCTAGATGTACCGGTTGTGGCTATAGCACCAGTTGTCGCACTAGTGCTTTATATGCCAAATGGCCAATCAAATCACCACAAACCAAGTTCATATCGATAAAGCATATTCATATGATACGATAAAACCTTTGATCTCCTCCAAAACAAGCAAAGCATAATTGTAAAAATTGATTTTGCTTAATTTTTGACGTCCTTTGTACCAGTTGTCGCACTAGTGGTCCCTATTTGGCCAGTCCCATAAGAAAACAATGGGATTTGCCAAATAAGGAACCAAAATTAAGAATAGTGCCACAACTGGTGCATGCGTTCCTATTATGGATTAATCAATTTTGAGGATAATAAAAAAAATTATTGTGGTTTTCACAGCTGTTCTAAGGAGCACGAAGTAAAACCTTTCGTTTGATATACAAAGTCCACCCACATGCCTTTTACTTATTTTTAAAAAAATAGTTGTTCTTATGTATGGCGACAATTGGTACACCCACCCTAGTTGGTTTAATTTATTATTTTATCATGTTTTTCGTAATTTTTAATGAGTAAATGTGAAACACTTCAAAAGAAGAAGGCTTCATGCGCCTGTGTCAATGACAGATGTTTTATTTACATTCGAATCCTATTTTCTAACAGGCCTGGGATTTGTCACCTTCACACAGAAAAACCATGCGACAAAACCAAAGAAAAAACAGTCACCTCAAACTTGACAACACAACCTAACCAACGACACCCGATACAGCACACTACACGGTTACTGGCTAGAACCTATTAATGGGTAAAAAGTATACATTTTCAATAGTCCATCGATCTGTCAAAAAGCGGGTAATTTTTAAATGAATAAATGGGTAAAAAGTACTCATGCTCAGAATTTATTTGAAGTTTGAAAATGTGCAATTTTTACCCATTAATGGGTGAAAAAATAGTTGTTTAAAATACTTTTAATTTCTTGTCGGGTGCAATAATTCTCCGTCTGTTTTAAAAATGAAAACGGTTCACGCAGGAGGAAAACGATGTGGATAATTAAAACAAACGAAACACGTTGACGTAAGTAGATATCCCATATAAATGTAAATGTAAATTAAACAATATTTACGATTTGTATTGATTTGTTATAATATGTCTACAGCGGATTCCCATACAATCTTGCTATACCGTACCAGAACCGGAACCGGAATAAGAACGCCTCTCCAAATGCATCAGGACAACTATCAGAATCAAGATCTGAACCGGGGCCACCGTTTCAATATCCAGGACGAGGCCAGTCATTATCGTGACTATCAGAAGCGGATCATGGATATCAGCATCCAAAGCAAAGCCATGGCAGATGATGGCAGAAAAAAACGAAATGGGATGTGTTAATACATTTTTTTTTGTTTCATTCTCATTGTACGTATTAATTGTACTTGATAAATAAAAAATATTTAAACTGTCGGTTTGTTATTCACTTGAAAATGCCCTTTAAAATAATCTGCGTATTAACAAATAATAAATCTATTGTTAAAAAATGGGTATTTATTTACCCATTTTGTCAGGAATTTCATTTCCTTCGATGGGTAAAATAGTACCCATCTTTTGACATAAACAGCATTTACCCATTAATGGGTAAATCGGTTTTACTCATTAAATGAGTAGTGGCGGTTTTGCCGAAAATGGGTGCTATAGTACCCATTAATGGGTTTTAGCCAGTAACCGTGTACTGGTCTCCCTCTCCGACAAGACATTTTTAAACTTGTCACATACTTATTTTGTTACGATATATTTGTCGCGTGACGCTTTGCACCACGACAAAAGTTTTGCACATACCATACGGACAAAACTAGTTGTCATGGTTATTGACAAAAAAGTTCGTCATGTCACCTTCGAATTCTGTCGCGACAAAAATTGTTGTCGTTGTCAGCAAAATGTTGTCATTATGAATTGACGACAATATGCTGGGAAACCGCTGAAACGGTGTGGTTTCTGGATTTTACAGCAGTTTAAGCCTAGCTCATTATAAAAACGACTAATATGTACGGCATTAAAATAATGTTTCGAATTTTGGTGATTTTACCTAGTCCAGCTCTTTACTCGTTATTCAATGCTCTTGAACATTTAGTTTGTTATATTTGAAATATATAAACATTATCTCAAACCTACGTCTACGAATATATAAAAAAAATGCGACCATCAAGCTGTAAAGGCAAAGAATTAATTTATTTTGAAGATAATTGTTTTTTTGGTAACTGAATAAATTACCATATCTTAAATTCATGAGTAAAAAATCACGAATGGTTTGTAATGATCTATAACAGGAAATCTTCTAAGTGGGCCATTAACACTCGAGAACACAAGCTGTTGTATTTTGAACAACATGAACCAAAAAACATAGCTCGCTATACATAGCATGAACAAGCCCGCATGAGCGTTTCATAGTCATACACTTATGACGTAGGCACTTATGGGGGGAGTACTATTATTTTCTTACGATAATAAATAAAAAAAGAATGTGTGAAAAAATCTCACATTGAAGGAGGGGGTTTCGAAAAACACAGAAAAAATGCTTACGTAATTAGTGTACGGCCCCCACAACAGTGCCCGTGCAGAACGATTAAAATTTAATACTCCGCCCAAAATAACGTGCAGTAATTCCAATCAATCATAAATTTATCAAAGAATGTTCCCTGATTGCCCCCAATATAGGTTATACGCATGAAGAAAATTCCGTATTTCTCTTATAAATAAAGTATTGCAGTTAAAAAAACGTCCACCAGGCAATTGCTACAAGCGGTGTACCAGTGAAGTCGTTATTTACCCGAACGATTGTACTGCGCAAGTCAAAACCACGCAAATCACAAAAAAAACGCGTAAAAACGACAAAATCCCTGTTTCGTTTACACGTATTCTCCAATCTTTTTAAAAACCGCGGGAACAAATAAATCCAAAACCAACTTGGAAAGCGCGAAAATTCTACAACCTGCGTTAAAAGCGAGCAAACTTGCGTTGCGTTAAATGGCTCAGCTATTCGACACTGGGGGATCTTTCTTTATGCAAAATAAAAAAAGTTGAATAAATTTTCTTATTTCTCAACAGAAAATCTGTTAAGAGAACAAAGAAATGATTAATTATAAAGTGCTCTTTTCGGTATGATATTTTAAATCTGTACGCTGCTATTGCTGCTCCACGAGAAGACAACCAGAAGATGCGACATAACTTACTTTCGGGACCAATGTTGTGTCGTGCACAGAGCCGAAAGTGTATGCCTTGTCACACTTTTGTCGCAGATATGTGCAGTACACGACATACAACAAAAGCAAATTGTCGCGATTGGAAAAAGTTGTCATCTGGTCGTGGGGATCCAGTCGTGCGACGGAAAACTGAAAGTTGACAAGTTTTTTTTGACTGACCATGTTTTTATGTATCTTGTCAGGTGTCACTGACAAACGCGACAATTCCCAGGCCTGTTTTCTAATAACTTTTTCATATACTAAGGTGCTTAAGTGTACGGATTTCGATGCCCCATGGTATAATAGCCTTCTTGTTTTGCAAATGTTTAATGGTTGGTTTATTTCCACCGTAATCATGTGTAGGATAATGCCTTGATTATCCCATCCAAGAACATTCATGTGTAGGACATGCCCTACTTTCCTACCCACTCCCGGTGCCACTGGTAACAGGATAAATACAACAAATAGAAATGTTCCTTAATGACGAGCACCATAAACTTAGTTGTTGTCTACTTTTTTTTTGTCTTTATCATTGAGACTTTCAGCCCAAGGCTGGCTCGTCTAGTTTGTTGTCTACTCTTTCCACTGCCACTGCCACCTGGAAGTGAATTTCATTGAAGTAAACAGTCGTCGGTACCTCATTGGCTTCAGAAAACTACGATATCGGTCAAAATCGATTGCTGATTATTGGAACGATAATTTAAGATGCAAATTCCATTGAGTGAAAGATTATGAGTAATCCTTTTGTCGTCTGCGTTCAAAGGAAAAGTGCTATAATCAGTCAAGTGAAAAATTCAATTTCCCCTTACTAATTTCCATGAAAACTTTGAACGGCTTGTGCTAAGTCAGTTTTTATCCAAATCAAATCTAATTTTAAGAAAACACTCAAAACATGAGATGTGGTGGAGCAAAACCATATTGTGGGTTGTGTTTAGGAATACAAATCAAGGAGTTGTTGAAGGTTTTCAAAATTCTAACCCGAAAAGAGCAAAAAATTTTAAATATTCATGCATTTATCTGCTAGTGCTGATTTATCAACACAAGAGTTGCGACCATAGCAAATCGAGTTTATCTCAAAGTGATAACAAAATTTTACATACCCTGAATCAGTGTCCAGTATAAGCAAAGTCAGTTGAATAAAATGAACATTTAAAAAAGTTGTAGCAATTGTAGTTTTTCAACGAAATAGTTCAATATAAACTCCATATAAAAGTGGTGGCTTTGTAATCTTTTCCAAGCTAAAACGTAAAAAAAAAGTAAAAAAGTAAAAAAAATTCAGTAAAAAAATCACAAAAAACAATCAATAATAAAAAATGTATGTTACTTTAGGCTGGGATGCCAAATATCAAATTGAAAAAAAAAATCACCCATGCATCAGAATAGAAGGAGATTATATGTAGTGATTCATTAAAAGCTTTCTAATAAAACGGTGGTCTCGGACTAGTCTTTTCTAAATATTCGAGAAAACAGGAACACGATCCATTGGCCCCTTTTTTTTACAAAGATGGCAGGAATATGCAACAGATCGAAAAGAAACAAAATTCAGAAATGAAATGGCTTCATCAAACGCAATTCAGAAAAGCAATTATTTTGTTCATATAAAAAAAATCTACCAAAGAACCCCGAACAACTTTTTTTTTTCTATTTTCATGATTCACTCACGAGTTGAGTCTTTCATTCATTTTTGAACCATTCTTCGTGAATCTAATGCAATCGATTAATATTTTGTTTTTCTCTCAGCGTTTATTTGAAGGCTCAAGCGCTCGAGGGCATAACGGAGCCGAAAGTCAATTGAAATTTTATTACAATTTCATCTTTTGCTTCTTATGTTCTTATGTTAGTTTTGGGGAGCCGAAAAACTCGCGGCTTGGTCGAGGTTAAGGAGTACATACAAAAAAAAAATGGATGGGATTGGGGCTTGGGATTATATTGGTGTCCGTAGGTAGCGTTGATGCAGTCTTCCCATGATGATTGGTGTGGTTCAGAACAGGGACAAACTGCAATTATACAAGCAAAACGTTTCTACCGAGCGGAGTGGGAGAATACAAGGTGAACATGGCCCTACGAATGGGGGAGAGGAATCAAACAATGACGTTGATGCGCTTCAAAAAATTGTGAACAAGGGCCATGTAGTCAATATCAAGCTTTCCCAACACATCTCTAATGTCCTCATTTTCTGGTTTCCCTCGGGCCCGGAGGGATGCATATAAATCGGACCTGGCAATACCGTATTCGGGGCAGTTCCAGACAACGTGATTGATGTCCTGATAGCCTGCCCCACAACCGCATCGATTGCTGTCTGCGAGTCCTACTCGATAGGAATGCGCGTTTAGTGAGTAGTGGTTGGACATTAGACGACACATTACCTTAATAAAGTCTCGGCTAAGGTCCAACCCCTTGAACCAAGGTCTTTTCGAGACCTGCGGGAGAATGGAATGTAACCACCTACCCAAATCTCCTTCATCCCATTTTCGTTGCCAACTGAGCAAGGCTTGTTGACGAGAAATTGAAAAAATTCGTTAAAGGTGATTTGACGCTCGTATATATCACCTTCCATAGCGCCCACCTTGGCAAGTGAGTCCGCTCTCTCATTACCCGGGATCGAGCAATGTGAAGGGACCCATACCAAAGTGATAGTATAAAAGCGATTCGATAGAGCACTCAATATGGATCGTATTTCGCTCAGGAAATACGGTGAGTGCTGTACCGGCCTCATTGAACGTATAGCCTCTATTGAGCTGAGACTATCCGTAAAAATGAAGTATTGATCAGAGGGAAGAAGAGGCAATTCGCTCCAATGCGTAGTGTATAGCTGCTAATTCTGCAACATATACGGAACAAGGATTTTGAAGTTTTCGAGCGGCGCTATGCAATTCGTTGAAGACACCAAATCCAGTGGATTCATTTATTTTTGACCCGTCGGTGAAAAAGTCTAAGGTGAAAGGAGTCTAAGAAGCAACCATGATGGGGAACATTCGAAGAAGGGCCAATCTCCAGGCTCATGTACCAGTAGTACAGTGTCATAAATTTTGATTGGAAGTTTCGTTCGATTAGCTTCTCAAAATTCTCAATTACCAATGGATTTAAAACCTCACACCGAATGAGGATTCTAAACGATATTTCCGCGATGCGATCTGATAAAGGAAGTACTCTCGCGAGTACCTCTAAACTCATTGTATGAGTCGAGTTCATACAGCCTAGCGCGATGCGGAGGCAACGATATTGAATGCGTTCGAGCTTCAATATATGAGTTTTCGCGGCGGCTTGAAAACAAAAACTACCGTATTCGATAACCGACAAGATCGTTGTACGATATAGCTTTATCAGATCTTCCGGGTGGGCTCCCCACCACGTACCGGTAACTGTCCGCATGAAGTTGATTCTTTGTTGGCATTTCTGATACAGATGTCTAATGTGCATTCCCCAGGTGCCTTTCGAGTCGAACCAGACCTAAGTATTTATGTGAAATGCCTTGAGAGATTTTCTTACCCCTAAGATGAAGCTTTAATTTTGCTGGCGTATGCTTCCTAGAAAAGACAATCAGCTCAGTTTTCTCCGGAGAGAATTCGATACCCAGCTTTAAAGCCCAAGTAGACAAATTGTCCAGAGTATCTTGCAATGGTCCTTGCAGATCGCCCGCCCCTGTTCCTGTAACGGAGACAACAGCGTCATCCGCAAGCTGTCTTAACGAGCAATTTCCCACAAGACATCCATCGATGTCTTTAACATAAAATTGTAAAGAAGGGGACTTAAACATGGGCCCTGGGGGAGACCCATGTAACTAATTCTTGAAGTTGTTGAGTTTCCATGAGAAAAACTCATATGTTTCTCAGACAACAAGTTGTACAAATAGTTGTTTAGTATTGGTGAAAGCCCACACTCGTGGAGTTTGTCTGAAAGGACGTCAACGCAAACTGAGTCAAAAGCCCCTTAATATCCAAGAAAACTGAACCCATTTGTTCTTTTTGAGAATAGGCCAGTTGATTTCTGTAGTAAGCAACGCAAGACAGTCGTTCGTTCCCTTGCCTCTGCGGAATCCAAATTGAGTATCTGATAGAAAGCCATTTGATTCGACCCATCGGTCGAGCCGATTGAGAATCATCTTCTCTAACAGCTTCCGTATACACGACAACATCGCGATTGGACGGTACGAGTTATGATCCGAAGCGGGTTTATCGGGTTTTTTGATAGCGATCACCCTCACTTGTCTCCATTCATCCGGAACAATGTTGCTTTCCACGAATTGATTAAATAAATTCAGCATGCGCCTCTTCGCGACGTCTGGGAGGTTTTTAAGCAAGTTGAATTTAATTCTATCCATTCCTGGAGCGGTATTATTACATGAAAGGAGAGCAAGTGAGAAATCAACCATCGAAAATGGGGCGTCCATCTCGTGTCGACCGGAGGTTGCTTCGCGTGCGAACCGTTGAATTGGGACGGAATCCGGACACACTTTTTGGAGAAAGGGAAGGGGTACTTTCCCTATCTTCGTTAATCGATGACGCGTTACGCATTCTTCTCCCGACGGCCCAAAGTGTTTTCATCGACGTTTCGCGCGAAAGACCATCAACAAAATGGCGCCAATAACCGCGTTTCTTAGCATTCGCAAGACTCTTAAACTTACGTTCAAGAGAGGCATAACGATCGTAATTATCTCGAGTACCACGCTTTCGATAGTCCTTGAACGCGTTGGACTTTTCCCGATAGACTTTAGTACACTCTTCATCCCACCAAAGAGGAGAAGGCGGACGGCGACGTATTTGAGATCCCGGTATAGATCGACGCTGTGATTGAACTGCGCTGTCTGGAAGGAAGAATGGAGGAAGAATATCGATCGAATGCTCACCGACGATGATCGCCTCGGTGTATCTTCCCCAGTCAATGTGTTTCGTGAGGTCGTACGCAACGTCAATCTGGCGAGACTGATACGATCCATTGGTGATTGAGATTTCGATAGGCAAGTGATCACTACCATGGGGATCTTGAATTACTTTCCACGTGCAATCCAATGTTAGTGAAATCGAACAGATTGAGAGGTCAATTCTACTTTCGAGTCCTGAAGGTGCCACACGTGTTGC
Organism: Armigeres subalbatus; assembly: GCF_024139115.2. Classification (NCBI taxonomy): domain Eukaryota; kingdom Metazoa; phylum Arthropoda; class Insecta; order Diptera; family Culicidae; genus Armigeres; species Armigeres subalbatus. Next base: position 287,407,964 of record NC_085140.1, on the reverse strand, counting down.
TTCTCCGTTATTTAAATATGTCATATTGAAGTAGTCGCACATGTCGTAAATCAACGAAGAACGGTTGTCATCGGTAAGTTCCCCCCAGGCCGTACCGTGTGAGTCTCCTAGAATCAACCGTGGCTCAGGCATAGCGGAGCAGATTTCGTTAAGATCTCTGCGTCGCATAGAAGCATTCGGCGGTATATACACAGAAGCTATGCTGAGGCTTTTTCCTCGTATGGTGACATGACATGCGACTACCTCAGTGCCTGTCATCGAGGGAAGATCTATTCTGTAAAAGGAGTGGAGCTTGTTGATCCCCAAGAGCACCCCTCCATATCCATCTCCTCGATCTAGGCGAATAATGTTGAAATCGTGGAAAGAGAGAACTTTGTCTGGAGAAAGCCATGTTTCACTAAGAGCAAATGCGTCACAGCATGAGCTGTGAACTAGAAACTTAATAATCGATTAATATTGTTCATGTTCTTTTATTTTGAACCTAATTTCAAAGGCTCATATGCGGATAAGCATAACGGAGCCGAAATAATTAAATTCAACATTTGGTCAGCTAAAATAACCGCTTTGCAAGGGTTAGACCCATTGATAATTGGTAACAGCAACCTCTCCCTGGTAAATTATTTTCATTTTTTTTACACTTTTTGGATTTAAATGTAAATTCGTAGAAATTAGTCTAGATATATAAGAATTTACAAATTGATTGTTTGAGCTTGAAAAACGATGGGTTTCCCACATTCAAGACATAACGTTTTCGGAAAACCTAATGATTTTTTTATCACATATCCAAGGATATCATTATCGAACCTGTTTTACCTGCACGTAAGATAAGCATGCCAAGACCATGCTGGAGGTGGCTGAGTTGCATTCTCGGTTCGGTCTAAGATTTGTTTGGCTATGTGGAATGGTTTTATAAAGATTTTTGTGGTTTTGAAAATAAGAAACACAAATTTTGTTCCATGGAATTCTGAAAAATATTAACGGGGCTTAATCTTTATTAAACTTTTTCTAAATTACGGTTCTGATCATTGTTAGTCTAAATTCTTTCCCCTAGATAAAAGAAGGAACTTGAAGCTCATCAATCATTTCAAAGTCCATGCAGAGCAGGGTTATGTTTTTCATTTATTGGTTACCTATTCTGAACTGTTAGACAATTTTGATTTCATTAGATTCATCCCTTCAGCACGATTTTTCTGATTAAAAATCTAAACTCTTGAAAAACGTTCACAAACTACCCTGGTTCCGATCGTCCAGATTTTGTGTTTGCGTTTTATGTTGGTGGTATCTGGATTATTTGGTAAATTATACATTATTGAAAGCAATTTCCAATAAAATTAAGTTCAAAAGTATTGATTTATTTCGCTTCAAAAAGTGTCAAAAAAGTGTCTTACGTTAATCTAGGCCTATAGAAAAGAGTTACAAAAATATTCTATAATATTCAAATAACTAGCAAAGAATTTAAATTCTTTTGTTATCACGCTAAAATGATATCATCAAAATTTAGTCAAACCTGACTCATTTCCATTAAAAACAGGACTACTGAAAATTTGACTTGAAGATTCTACTTCAACAAAATGCCAATTTCATCATTTTTTTTAATACGACTGATGGGAAACAAATTTATCTATCTATCTGAGTGCATTTTACACTAAACAGATTCAAAGTTTAGGCGCAATTATCATTTTATTGGAATAGTATCTTTTATTCAAATTTTGAGTAGTCTTGTTTTTTGGGTTCGACTTAGTTCTGAATAGTTCGTTTTTAGCGTGTTGTGTATAGTGGGGTCTCCAGAAGCCTTGCGAGTGAATGGGTAGCTTTCAATTAAAAACTGAGGAAATGCTATTAGAATACTAAGTTGTAAGGCAGGCCAAGTTCCAGTTTGTAGGTAGAGCCATTGAAGAAACAGTACCTGTTATCGCATAACTGTCCCATATGAATAGTTATTCCAGCGAAAATGGGACAACTATGCAGTTGCAAGCAGTATAGTTTTAGTTCCTAAACGAGATCCCTAGGGATGCACAGTGTTTTATTTCGTCATTTTCACGATCGAAATACAAAAACTCGAAAAGTGTTGATTTTGGATATAGGGTTTGTTCACAGAAGTTTCAAGATATTTAGGAGCGCATCTTTCGATAAAAACAGTTTGATGATTAATCCCCCTAAAAGTTAGTTGAGAAAATTATTTTTCCACCAGAATGAGATAGACACGTAGTGTCTTCCGCAAAGTTGTAGCAAATGTTAATACGAGCAACTTTGCTGAACATCCCGAGTTTCTATCTCTTATATATAACAAACTTAAGTCGTTTTATGTAAAAACATAATTAAAATCTTATTTTTCATTCTAACTCTTTCCAATGATTTTTCCCATTTTCCGTCATATCTACAAAGTTGTTAAACAAGCAAAATTACATGTTTTTGCAGAACATTGTAACATTCCATCTCACACACAACAACAGTTATCTTTACATTATACATATTTTTAGAGGTATTTCCACTTGTGACTACTCCCTTAATTGCAAAAAGTCGCAAATTTCTTCATGATATGCTGAAAATCGCTTATTTAATTTTTATACTGACATTGAAAACTTTTGTCGACAAGAGTCTTCTCGAATGCTGTGTTAAAAACTTGTAAACCTATGAAAAATCATAATATTTGAATAACTTTTGTTTTATAAGAGATAGAAAGTTACAATGTTCAGCAAAAACATGTAATTTTACTGGTTTGACAACTTTGTAGAAGAGACGGAAAATGTGAAAAATCATTAGAGTTAGTTTAAGTTAAAAGAATGACTTTATGAGGATTTCCACATAAACCATGTTAAGTTTGTTACATCAATAATTTACAAACTCAGCTTCATCGCCGCATTTGTTATAACGTTAAATGCAAAGTTTTTCTAAATATACCAAAGGAAAAGTTGTTTCCAAATTCAACAGGATTTGTATTCGTTGTTCTCTTTGTCATCACTTTCATACTTTCACTAAAACAGTTTAGTATTTTCTGGAAGCAACTTCCTTCGACTTCTTGGCTTTTGATACAACGGGATCCAACGATATCAGTGATCAATGCGTCAGTTCCTCGTTTGTCCTAAAAATTACCTGCAGCAGATGTTTCTGCTGTTTTAATCGAATTGAAACGCTTATTATTACAGTTTATGTGGAAATCCACTTAAAATCATTCTTGTAACTTAAACTAACTCTAATAATTTTTCACATTTTCCATCTCTTCTACAAAGTTGTCAAACCAGTAAAATTACATGTTTTTGCTGAACATTGTAACTTTCTATCTCTTATAAAACAAAAGTTATTCAAATATTATGATTTTTCATAGTTTTACAAGTTTTTAACACAGCATTCGAGAAGACTCTTGTCGACAAAAGTTTTCAATGTCAGTATAAAAATTAAATAAGCGATTTTCAGAATATCGTGAAGAAATTTGCGACTTTTTGCAATTAAGGGAGTAATCCTATGTGGAGATACCTCTAAAAATATGTATAATTTAATTATAACTTTTGTTGTATGTGAGATGGAATGTTACAATGTTCAGCAAAAACATGTAATTTTGCTTGTTTAATAACTTTGTAGAAGAGACGGAAAATGGGAAAAATCATTGGAAAGAGTTAGAATGAAAAATAAGATTTTAATGGGGTTTTTACATAAAACGACTTAAGTTTATTATATATAAGAGATAGAAACTTGGGATGTTTAGCAAAGTTGCTCGTATTAACATTTGCTACAACTTTTCGGAAGACACTACGTGTCCATCTCATTCTGGTGGAAAAATAATTTTCTCAACTCACTTTTAGGGGGATTAATCATCAAACTGTTTTCATCAAAAGATGCGCTCCTAAATATCTTGAAACTTCTGTGAACAAACCCTATATCCAAAATAAACACTTTTCGAGTTTTTGAATTTCGATCGTGAAAATGACGAAATAAAACACTGTGGGATGGAAGCTTCCATCTTTCCAATTCCTTGACAGCTACGCGGGCGTCAAGTTTTTTGTGAAGAAAATGTTATATCATTATTTCATTCCTTTAACGGAAAAGATGGGCGTAACCGGCAAGGCTAGATTCCGTTTAACTACCAAGTAGCCTTTCCATAAACACTTAGAGTAACGATGTTGAAGTAAAACACGCCTGCTGTCAGTATCAATCTACGGAATACTCGATGGCCAACGAAACCAGCATCTTGTTGCAGTAATCGAAATCGACAATCGGTAAGAAAAATGCCACGATAAACCACATGCGGGGGTGGTGGTAAGAACTTGCCTGAAAATTAACCACGTGGTTTTTAAGCGATAACACACTTTTTCCTAACGAAACGAAACGAAACGAAATTTAAAATGTCTATGTTGATTCGAAATGAAACGAAACGAAATATAGATTTACTTTCGAGTCTTCGAAACGATACGAAATCAAGGTCCATTTGATTCGAAATTTTTCGAAACGAAACGAAATTTAATTTTTTTCCGCGGAATTTTTATTAAATTAGTTTTATATTATGAACAGAATTACGATTTCACTTTTCAGAGTCAAATAACTGTTTTGCGGTAAACAGAGTTAAAATAAGAGAAGAAGAAGTCTGTGATAAATTGCCTCGTTCCCGTTTATATATCATTGCACTATGGTCCAGGATACAAATTTACGCGGAAAGATGCATTTTACACCAAAACTATATTTGTTTAGAAAAAACGGTTGTTCTACAAAATTGTTCGAAATAGTAAGGCCATCATTATGGTGCAACCAAAAAATAGGGTGGCCCATCATATAAAAAAATTGAAAATATTTTTTTTTATTTCTCGGAATATTGGCATGTTATGTTCTACAAAGTTGTAGCCTGTTGGTTTGAGAAATGGATTGCGAGTGATTTAACTATGCGTCCAATTTGGGAGTCTCGAGCCTGTTCAGTAGCCGCTAGGTTGCGAAGGCCGACGGAGGTCCTTCGTAGCTTAGTTGGTTAAAGCACCAGTCTTGTGTACTGTAGGGTCATGGGTTCGAGTGCCATCGAAGGGAAAGTGGTTACCTCCAATACATTTTACAAATCAATATCTTCCACATAACGTACATATTCACATATGAGTTTTCATAACATTGTAAATTAACGTCCAAGTCGGGTGGTTTAATTCCCGGAGATTGGCACTTAACTTTGATTGAACTAAAGATTCTGTTTTTTTTTTTGAGGTACACCCTAATCCAATCAGGTAAAATTGCTCTAAATCGGCCAACTTAAGAGCTACAGGAAAAGTTTCTTCAGCAAAATTAATTGAAATAAGCTGCGCTACAACTTTGTAGAACATAACATGTCAATATTCCGAGAAATAGAAAAATATTTCCTATTTTTTATATGTTGGGCCACCCTATTTTTTGGTTGCACTATAATGATGGCCTTACTATTTCGAACAATTTTGTAGAACAACAGTTTTTTCTAAAAAATATAGTTTTGGCGTAAAATTCATCTTTCCGCGTAAATCTGTATCCTGGACCATAGTGCATTGGCAATAAGGCAATACCCCAGCATTTGTGCCGCTTTCAAAGCAATACATCGTGGAGCGTGTGCTCCCGAATCTGATCAATCAGTTCAGTTTTATATTAGTAAGTAAATAAAAATATAGAAATTATTTGATTTTTCGTTTCAATTTTCGTTAAAAACCTAATTTTACCTGAATTTTCTTCAATTTTTTGTAATTTTTTTTCATAGGGTTAACTCATAGTTTTATTGACGCTAAAGGTTGTAGTCGAGTAAAAACCAATCGTGTAAAAAAACTGGGTGTAATCTACTCTGGATAAAAAAAATTCACTGGCTTCGGAGTTTTCAATTTCTGACCAATAATGATGCCAGTCATGTGCTTACAGTCAATTTATCCCTTAGGGCCTTTTTAACTCTTAAGCGGTGCTTACTCATGTCCTTAAACATGGTTTGAGGCCCGAAGTGGAGGTGAAGAAATGGGTTATTAATAAGAGGCGCTGAAAAATGACTTCAAAAGGGCCCTTGGAATCAACGACAAGACTTTGTATCTTTGACAAAGTTATACTGATCTGATTAATATTTGGGTAAATTTACACAATAGAATAGTAAAAGATACTTTTCTTCTGTTAGACATTTCTAACAAAATACTGAAGACGTTTTATAGAAGAAAACTAAATACGTATTTGTTGACTCAGAACGAGGTTATGTGGTAAGCATCTCAAATAGCTATGCGAGTAAAGGCGTAGGATTGCCAGTCCGGAGATGGCGAGCTCGATTCTCGGTCTGGTCAAAGATGTTTTCGGTTTGGAAACTTTCTCGACACCCTGGACATAGTGTATCCATTGTCTTGCCACACAAGATACATAATGATGCAATGGCGGACATAGAAAAGTTTTCAATTAATAACTGAGGAAGTGCTAATAGAATGCTAAGTTGAAAAGCAGATCAAGTTCCAGTTGGAATGTAGAACCATTGAAGAAGAAGAAGTAAGCGTTAATAGAAAAAAATGTATAACAGGAAATTTTTGAAAATGGTTTTATGATTTAGTTCAGCGGCGCAGCCAAAATTTTTGATAATATAAAGTATGGTTTAAGTTTAAATTTGTTTCGAATTTCCGCGGAATTCCGTTAAATTTCGTGAGAAGCTGTTTTTTTCTAGCGAAATTTTTGTAATTTTACGAAACGAAACGAAATGAAGAAATCGGATTTCGCCATGTTCAAATTCCGCGGAATTTCGTTTCGAACCACCTGAAACGAAATTTTTCGAAATACCGCATATGCTTAGTGTTTTTGGATGCCATTGATTATAAATCAAATTCCCTTGTATGTTAAATGTTAAAAAGATTTAAAAGATATTCAAATGTTATGAAAACTGTTGAGTTTAAATTCGACTTTTCTCACACAACAGCAATGGAAAACTAAAGAAAGAATAAAAGTAACTCTGCTCACGTGAGTCTTGATGGAATCCAATTTCAAAACTGCATAGTGCTTCCAAGGCCACATCATTTAAAAAGCAAACGACAGGCTACAGCGAAAAGCAGTTTTTCACGTTTGCTTACATGCAGCATACAAAAAAAATACATCTCCTTGAAGATAAAAAGAAGGAGAAAAGCGACAGTTAAAAAAAATCAAAAATATTCCTATAAAAAAATGTCGGGAATGTCGAAAATTTAAAGCTGAAAAAAAATTCCTAAAGAAATTGTGCATTCGTGAAAAGGTGAACAATTTTCCATAGAGACCGTATTGCGACAAAAGGTGCTTAAAATTATTGTCACGTGTTTGTTTTCTTATCATTCGTCCGCAAAAACTTGGTATATTATCAAACTCTGGTCACCACGGTGTTACGTAGAATAGAAAATCGTTTATTATTATAATATGAATGCGATTATGGATGTTACCTAAGTCTACTTTGCAAACAGTTCTCGGCTTAGTCAAACAAACAATTACCTAAACATTTGTTATGCAAATATGTCCAACATTTAACTTTCTGCTATGCATCCAATAAATCAATTGACCTCAGTAAAAAAGCATATACTTACAGTTCCTGCAACATCACGAGATTCTCCAAGCCAACAGGCACTGAACTTAACACATTATCATCTAATTCTCTGCAGGTGTTGAACCGGAAATGAGACGAATAGCAAAAGTGGAAGTTAGAAAAAAATGTTTAGTTAGGACACAAAGGTGCAAAAGAATACAAAGGAATGGGAAAATATCCACCCCTGAATGGGAAGCAACATGCCGAAGGTTGAGGAAGCAAAGTTATAATCGCATTAGCCACCAGGAAGCATAACCGCAAGCAACCTGGTTGTTTTGCTACGGGTTCGTGCTGTTGAGAATCTGGGAACGAAAGGACAGATTCTCATTCATTGAGGGCTTTTTTATGATCTGCACATTAACTTGGTTGGCTGGCTAGAAAATTCGCGGTGCGGAAAGATGCAACATTGTGGAACTTTGCTTCCTCTATGAAAAAAAGAAAAGAAAGCGCAACAGGTCCATACTTACAGGACTTTTAAACGAGTTAAATTTGTTAAAGCACCGGAAGTAATTTCACTTATTTGATTTCTTTTTACTAATCTGAAAAGAGCGAGAAAATGTAAATGTAAATGCAGTTCCAGATGTGAAAATAAACAAAAATACTCACAAAATATGTAAACTTTCCAAAATCGGAAAATCTCCTGACTTAATTGTAGTTAATAAATTATTTCCTAAGTTTCTGTAAAGAGACAAAAAGAGATGATTAACGACAGAATACAAAAAGGGTGTCAAACTTAATCCTGTTCCACACTGATACCCAAGCTGACAAATCGGTCACTGCGCTTTCCATGATGATAATGTTCTCGCCCCATACTAATAGGAAACGTGCCGTTTTCATAATTCTTCATCCAACAACGGACAAGGCAGCGCAACCGAAAGAACTGTCGTCTTACTGGCGTCTCGCCAAAGATCCCAATCCGATACACATGTTCGGCGCTTCCGGAGGAAAAATTTGTGACACTCACGTTCTACATTTGTCATTCAGTTGGACACTTAGGACACGACCAGAAACAAAATATACAAAGGAACAATTCTTTCTGCTGCTCTGCTGACTGTGTCGTGTGTTCCATTTCGGCCTGAGCACATTATCATCAATCCGACACGGACGAAAGAATTGGGCTGGAAGCATTATTATTGGAAGCAGCGTTCATCAACGATTGCATAATGCATACAGATTGGATTTTTTTTGTGTGTTTCTTTATGCAACAGGTCAGGGAAATAGTTTTGTATCACAACTTCAAGTTGGGTATCTTGTTGACGGTTTGACATAAGACTAAACGTGTCTCTAGGTTGAGTAAACTACTGTGGTAGGGATTTACTGCCGTAATCTGGCAAAGTGACGTATACGCCATTTTCCAAAAATTGTGTTAACGAGTACTCTTTACTTTACGTACTCTTAAACAGAAAAATAGAAAACATGTATGTTGTTAAAAGGCGCATACGTCACTTTGTCAGATTACGGCAGTTTACAATCATGGTGTTCTATTAAAAGAGACAGTTCAACCGACATTCTCTTTAATAATAACGCGTATCCGAACTCCAATGCTGTATTAAACTAATCTTGTTATCCTTTCATTTTTAGATTCAATAGCCTAACATTTCCAAGTTTAGTAAGAAAATTATTAGTACTTTGGGAAAACCCTAAAAAAGTTGTAGATTCATGATTGATTTGTTCTAATGCATTTTTACTTTACTATTTACGCTAACCACAAACCAACCTTTTCTCAATAGAAAACCAATCGAAGATGTAGGGTAAGACGGTATAATGCGCCCCACCTGGCCAAAACGCCCCCCTTTGATTTCTAGAAAACTATACCTATTTGAGGGTCAAAATCAGTTGGAACCTATAAATATTTGTGAAACCATCATACTATGTGAATGTGGGAGTATATAATGAAAATATTAGCAAAATACAAAAAGTTACAATTTTGATGTAACTTTTAATGTTTGTTTGCTCAACATTCTGGAGCGACTCTAGCATACTGTCCGGAAAACTTGCACTGGAACACTCAGTTGGGCAATAAAATAACTTTTCTCAGTGGTTAATATGATATAAAATTGCTTCCATCTTCAAAAATGTAACGATTTTCGAAAACATGTTTCACTGGCCAAAACGCCCCAGTGTAGGCAGGACGGTATGCCCTTACCAACTGTACACAAGCGTAGCGAGCCTGCAGCAGTTGCTTAAAAATTGTATGAAGAATATTGAAATGTAATTCACACCTGCTTAAGTGGACTTATGTTGGTTTTTAATGTCAAGCACATAAGGATTTGTAACCTCTTTATTATGGTATTGATAAAATACTAATTAAGGGCTATGAAACGTGTTTGATTACGGTGGGGCGTATTGCCCAGGCACTTTATGAAATCCAGTTTTTCACGACTTTTCAAAAAAGCTTTATTACGTGTTCTCAGTCATATTTTTACATGACTACTCACAGGTAATGGATTTGTGACTTGTTGAACTACCAAAAAACACAAAGTTTGCGTAAATTAAGTTGAAAAGTAAAATTTTTTTATAGGTATTGCCTTAGGGGGGCATATTATACCGTCTTACCCTATAGCCAACTTGCAGTTAGCGCCAGTTCCGCACCGCCTCACGCAGTAATTTTATGTGACTAGTGTTTGGATAGACCGTATTGATTTAATGGGGCCGTTCATATGTTTTGATCCCTCTGGAGAACTTGAGATACGAAATTGCTTAATTTCTTACATGTGAGCATTTAATTTAGACAAGATGTTGTCTAACTGCTTTTCAAGAATCTGATAAATCTCTTCTTCTTCAAACACCACTAAGAAAACTAACTGCAGTTTTTGACGTCTATTGCAAACACCGCTTAAAATAAGCTCAAAGAATATAATGTACTCACAAAGCTTCTAATGATCTCAATCCGGTCAACGCTTCCGTCGGGATCCGTTGCAGCAGATTGCCTTCCAGTCTCAAACTCTTCAGATAGTTGAACCCACGAAAGGTTACGTTCTCCACTCCGGCTATCAGATTGCTGTCCAACTGCCTGTAAAACGTAATTTCCATCCAAAACAAACCACAGACAAAAATTAAAATTGAATTTTTCGGACCGTGGCGAGGCCGTCGGACCGAGTAGACTTGTTGATTCGAGACGAGTGAACGTAATTGTATTTGTGGTGTTGGTGGCCGCACAACGGTCGGACTTCGCCCTACAGTTATTCAATCTATACTCACAGAGAGGAAATGGTGGTGCGAATTCGACGCAGCGCTTCCGCCGGTATCCGCACTAGGCCACAATTTTGGAGCACCAACTTTTTCAAACTCGACAGCCCGAAGAACGCTTCGCTGTCGATGTGTTCTATGGTGTTGTGGGAGAGGATCCTGGAAAAGAAAGAAGGACCATTATGGTGAACGTTATTGGAGTTTCTGAGCTGTTTGATGAGTAATGAAATTGTTTGAAGATACGCCTAACAAATCCAACGACAGAACAAAGCTACAAGATTTATAAATATGTATGGAGCATTTAAATAGTACAAAAGATAAGAATTTCAAATATATTTTCTAGGTATGCATTTTTAAAAGATACTTTTTCAAAGTTTCAGAGATGATAATAAAGTTTGGCTTCTTACGAAGTACGAAGAATGCCCAAAACGTCCATTAAAGTAAGGTTGAAAAATGTCACTAAACAATTTTGCCGATTCTTGATTACCCCAACATACAAAAACAAAATGAAAATTTGACATTTGTGGACATTTAAATTTTATGATTAGGTTGTGGGCACCCATCCAACTCGGCTAAAAATAAAGAAGCATGAATAGAAACCACCCAGATTTAAAGAAAAGGAATAATTTATTCATTCTAATAGCCAGGAGGCACTAAAAAAATCAGATCAATCCACCTAGCAGTGATGATACCTCCATCGGTGCATTAGGGTGGATATTGAAAAAAATCTCACAAGAAAAGTCTAAAATAACACTTTAGGTAAATGGGTTTCAATTTTTCATCACCCTAGCGGTAATAATGCCTTTCTCGTACATTACAAAAAAAATGTTTGGCCGTAAATTTTGATCCCATAGTCCGATCTGACCAATTTTCAACAGGAAACAATGGGACAGGATTCCCCGTCGAATGCAACTTGTTTCAAGCAAATCAGTCAACGATTTGGTCCAAAAAGTGTGGATATAATAACTAGACATACACAAAGAACAAAAATGTTGATTAAACTCATTATTTTTAACAATTATGTCTAAATAATTATAAAAACTGCATAAAAACGTCATTTGAAATAAGTTAGGGGACAACTAAAACGATATTGAATGATTTGTCAATAAAATAAAGGTGCCCATAAACGAATTTCGCAGCCATTTTGGAAAATGAAAAAAAAAATTCGCGCTAGAATTTTAACGGCAATTGTCATTGAGCCTCAAAATAGATTAAATTTACTGTATAAATATGCATTGGGACTCACGTTTTGAATTAAATCACTTCAATTTATGACACTTTGAAAAAGGCCAAAAAAAACTTTCGTGTTGTTTTTTTAGTAAAAAAAATAAATTTGTCCCTAATTCAAAGTAGAGATCCCCATCCGGTTTGATATTGAGCACAAAACATCATGTTACAATAGCAAACTAATAACGATTGTCAGAATGGCAGCATCTGTTATCTGTCAAAAGATACGTAAGGGTGCCCACAACCAAACCTCCTCCCCTAACATACTTTGCCTTATCATTATTTTTTGCCGTTATGTTTATACGTACACGGGTAAAAATCCGTACCCGGAAATGAGAAAATAATTCATGATTTCATGAATCCATGAATCCATTCATGTTATGAAAATACACCATGAATATGAATCATGATTTCATGATTTATTTTCGCGTAACGGAACCAATGCGTTATGATTTGGTTGTTGAGATCGAAAAATAAAAAAAAGTTCAACAGGGGTTTTGAACTCGAGTACACCGAGTGAGAGTCCGGCGTATTACCTCTCAGCCGTTCCCACTTCTTGGGAAGGCAGTGTTCGAAGTATAACCGTTTATGCATTTTGCCGACTGTTGAAGATTGCGTAGTACCATAAATAATGTTCCTGAAATCATGAATTATAATCATGATTTCATGAACTGTCATGATTCATGATTTCATGATTTTTTATTCATGATTATGGGTATGCATTTGTTTCCGTGTACATAGGCTTATCATTCATTTTTTGCCTTGTTTCTCTTCTTTTCTTCAATCGCCTTTAACCCTTATGTAAGTGACGGGGTACCCGGGTACCCATTCTGATATTGAAAGTTAAATAACTTTTTGTAGATAAGTTCAAATACTATGAAACTTTCTGACATCTCGTAGAATGTTGAGACGAAGCGATGGGCAAAGTTGCGATTAGAGCGCTTATTAGGGTCGAAAACTATTTATACCCCTTAAACGGGTGACAGGGTACCTGGGTACCCAATCATATAACAGAGGGCCTGTATATTTATATGAGTGTTTGATTATATGAATCTTTGTGTAGGTCACTGGGACAAAGGCTGCTCAAGTGCATGTAAGTATTTTTGGAGGTGTGTGTGTTTTAGAGGCTACCGGGTGCCCATCTGGAATATCCAGAACATCCGTAAAAATGGTCAATTCGTTAATTTCATCGTACAGCGACGGGACTTTTTTAGAACCATTTTCTGCCGAACCCTGAGTAGGGAATTGATGCTTTGACCCACTTCTGGCCTTTGTGTCCAATGAGTGGTCTCCTGTGAGATCCGGAACATCCGTAAAAATGGTCAATCCGTAAATTCCATCGTACAGCGACGGGACTTTTTTAGAATTATTTTTTGCCCGACCCTGAGTAGGGAATTGATGCTTCGACCTACATACGGACCATTGTGTCCACTGGGTGATCCCCTGGAAGATCCGGAACATCCGTAAAAATGGTCAATTCGTAAATTCCATCGTAGAGCGACGGGACTTTTTTAGAATTATTTTTTGCTGAACCCTGAGTATGGAACTGATGCTTCGACCCACATACAGACCATTGTGTCCACTGGGTGGTCCCCTGGAAGATCCGGAACATCCGTAAAAATGGTCAATTCGTTAATTTCATCGTACAAAGACGGGACTTTTTTAGAACCATTTTCTGCCGAACCCTGAGTAGGGAATTGATGCTTTGACCCACTTCTGGCCTTTGTGTCCACTGGGTGGTCCCCTTGAAGATCCGGAACATCCGTAAAAATGGTCAATTCGTAAATTCCATCGTACAGCGACGGGATTTTTTTAGAATTATTTTTTGCCCAACCCTGAGTATGGAATTGATGCTTCGACCTACATACGGACCATTGTGTCCAATGAGTGGTCCCCTGTGAGATCCGGAACATCCGTAAAAATGGTCAATCCGTAAATTCCATCGTACAGCGACGGGACTTTTTTAGAATTATTTTTTGCTGAACCCTGAGTATGAAATTGATGCTTCGACCTACATACGGACCATTGTGTCCACTGGGTGGTCCCCTGGAAGATCTGGAACATCCGTAAAAATGGTCAATTAGTAAATTTCATCGTGATGCGTCAGGTTTTTATTTTAAACCATTTGTTGCCACACCCTGAGGATAAAATCAATTCTTTGACCCAAAAACGGACCGTTGTGCGGACCCTCAAAAATCCGGAATTCCCGTAAAAATGGTCAATTCGCAAACTGAAGCGACGTCATTTTCACACTTAAAATTTTCCACCGATCTCGGCTGTGCAAATCTCAGTTAAAGTTCGATAGCAGAAATATCGGCTGATTAAACGTATAATTACGGCGGCTCCTTTGAGTGCCACAGTAAACAAATTGCTATTTCAGCTGAGATATCAGCAGAAAGTTACGAACCGAGCACTCGGCTGTGCGGATCTCGGCAAAAGAATAAAAAAATGCCGAGCTGAACTTAGTGTGTTTATCAAACTAATTTTTGCAGAACCATGTGGGTCAAAGCATCCATCCCATACTTCGGGTTCGGCACAAAATGGTTATTAAAAAAAATCCTACCGCTTCAGAAATGGAATATTTGAAATGATCATTTTTAAAAATGTTCCGGATCATCCAAAGGAGAACTCAGTGGACACAATGGTCCGTATGTAGGTCATAGCATCGTTTCCATGCTGAGGGTCCGGCAGAAAATGATTCTTAAAAAAAACCCCGTCGAAAATGATTACGGAATATTTAAATTGACCATTTTTACGGATGTTCCGGATCTTCCAGGGGACCACCCAGTGGACACAAAGGCCGGAAGTGGGTCAAAGCATCAATTCCCTACTCAGGGTTCAGCAAAAAATGGTGCTAAAAAAATCCCGTCGCTGTACGATGGAATTTACGAATTGACCATTTTTACGGATGTTCCGGATCTTCCAGGGGACCACCCAGTGGACACAATGGTCCGTATGCAGGTCGAAGCATCAATTCCATACTCAGGGTTGGGCAAAAAATCATTCAAAAAAAATCCCGTCGCTCTACGATGGAATTTACGAATTGACCATTTTTACGGATGTTCCGGATCTTCCAGGGGACCACCCAGTGGACACAATGGTCCGTATGTAGGTCGAAACATCAGTTCCATACTCAGGGTTCAGCAAAAAATAATTCTCAAAAAGTCTCGTCGCTCTACGATGGAATTTACGAATTGACCATTTTTACGGATGTTCCGGATCTTCCAGGGGACCACCCAGTGGACCCAAGGCCGCAAATGGGTCAAAGCATCAATTCCCTACTCAGGGTTCAGCAAAAAATGGTGCTAAAAAAATTCCGTCGCTGTACGATGGAATTTACGAATTGACCATTTTTACGGATGTTCCGGATCTTCCAGGGGACCACCCAGTGGACACAATGGTCCGTATGCAGGTCGAAGCATCAATTCCATACTCAGGGTTGGGCAAAAAATCATTCAAAAAAAAATCCCGTCGCTCTACGATGGAATTTACGAATTGACCATTTTTACGGATGTTCCGGATCTTCCAGGGGACCACCCAGTGGACACAATGGTCCGTATGTAGGTCGAAGCATCAGTTCCATACTCAGGGTTCAGCAAAAAATAATTCTCAAAAAGTCCCGTCGCTCTACGATGGAATTTACGAATTGACCATTTTTACGGATGTTCCGGATCTTCCAGGGGACCACCCAGTGGACCCAAGGCCGCAAATGGGTCAAAGCATCAATTCCCTACTCAGGGTTCAGCAAAAAATGGTGCTAAAAAAATTCCGTCGCTGTACGATGGAATTTACGAATTGACCATTTTTACGGATGTTCCGGATCTCCCAGGGGACCACCCAGTGGACACAATGGTCCGTATGCAGGTCGAAGCATCAATTCCATACTCAGGGTTGGGCAAAAAATCATTCAAAAAAAAAATCCCGTCGCTCTACGATGGAATTTACGAATTGACCATTTTTTCGGATGTTCCGGATCTTCCAGGGGACCACCCAGTGGACACAATGGTCCGTATGTAGGTCGAAGCATCAGTTCCATACTCAGGGTTCAGCAAAAAATAATTCTAAAAAAGACCCGTCGCTCTACGATGGAATTTACGAATTGACCATTTTTACGGATGTTCCGGATATTCTATTGGACCACCCAGTGGACACAAAGGCCGCAAGTGGGTCAAAGCCTCAATTCCCTACTCAGGGTTCAGCAAAAATACAGCCAAACCTCCATGAGTGGATGTTCTATGATTCGATATCGACTCATGGAAGCAAATTTTGCTATGTTGAAAAATATTTTCTAGGTTACTGCGATGCTTTTTTCAAACAGCTTCCCAGGTATTTTCTATTCCATATCTCGATATTTCCATGAGTCGATGGTCCCTTCAATATCGACTCATGGAGGTTTGACTGTAGTGCTTAAAAAATCCCGACGCTGTACGATGGAATTTACGAATTGACCATTTTTACGGATGTTCCGGATCTTCCAGGGGACCACCCAGTGGACACAATAGTCCGTATGCAGGTCGAAGCATCAATTCCATACTCAGAGTTGAGCAAAAAATAATTCTAAAAAAATCCCGTCGCTCTACGATGGAATTTACGAATTGACCATTTTTACGGATGTTCCGGATCTTCCAGGGGACCACCCAGTGGACACAAAGGCCGGAAGTGGTTCAAAGCATCAATTCCCTACTCAGGGTTCAGCAAAGAATGGTGCTAAAAAAATCCCGTCGCTGTACGATGGAATTTACGAATTGACCATTTTTACGGATGTTCCGGATCTTCCAGGGGACCACCCAGTGGACACAATGGTCCGTATGCAGGTCGAAGCATCAATTCCATACTCAGAGTTGGGCAAAAAATAATTCTAAAAAAATCCCGTCGCTCTACGATGGAATTTACGAATTGACCATTTTTACGGATGTTCCGGATCTTCCAGGGGACCACCCAGTGGACACAAAAGCCGGAAGTGGTTCAAAGCATCAATTCCCTATTCAGGATTCAGCAAAAAATGGTGCTAAAAAAATCCCGTCGCTGTACGATGGAATTTACGAATTGACCATTTTTACGGATGTTCCGGATCTTCCAGGGGACCACCCAGTGGACACAATGGTCCGTATGCAGGTCGAACCATCAATTCCATACTCAGGGTTGGGCAAAAAATCATTAAAAAAAATCCCGTCGCTCTACGATGGAATTTACGAATTGACCATTTTTACGGATGTTCCGGATCTTCCAGGGGGATCCCCAGTCAACATTTTGGTACCTATAACTCTTGATATAGGTTATTATATAAGAACCAACTTAATCGTATATAATGCACAGATTGGCTATATACGTACCAAAGTGGAGGCGATATAGGTACATACGAGTTTTATTTCATGATTTTTCCTGACATCATACAAACAGTATTACGATTAAACATTAAAATATATAAAATAAAAAAATATTACCAGCACTATGTCTCGAACATACGATCTTTGGATTTGTAATCGGATACTCTACCACCGCACCACACTGCACATCTTGAAGTGAATCGGATTTTTGTCCAACATAAACTACACAATTTATATCTTTACAACTGCTTGAAACTTCTGCAAGCCACTTGGACTGAGGTAGTTTCGATTGTATTACGATTCACGTAGACATTCATTCGCACTGATATAGGATATTACAAGGAATATAAGTCATTATGAGTTTTTATTTACACAATTACGATTGATTTTCACTATGGTAAAAATTATCGTATATGATACGTTCAATACAACATTTGTCGACAATAAACTGATAAGGTTTAATATGCAGTGCGATTTAGATTTTTAATGGACGCAAATGCGACTTTATTTGCTGTTTGTTATACGATATGTGGTTTACTGGGTCACCCAGTGGACACGAAGGCCGCAATTTACGAATTGACCATTTTTACGGATGTTCCGGATCTTCCAGGGGACCACCCAGTGGACACAATAGTCCGTATGCAGGTCGAAGCATCAATTCCATACTCAGAGTTGAGCAAAAAATAATTCTAAAAAAAATCCCGTCGCTCTACGATGGAATTTACGAATTGACCATTTTTACGGATGTTCCGGATCTTCCAGGGGACCACCCAGTGGACACAATGGACCGTATGTAGGTCAAAGCATCGATTCCATACTCAGGGTTCGGCAAAAAATAATTCTAAAAAAATCCCGTCGCTCTACGATGGAATTTACGAATTGACCATTTTTACGGATGTTCCGGATCTTCCAGGGGACCACCCGGTGGCCTCTGAATTCACACAGTTCTCTGAAACCACACCCACACACAAGCGCATACATAGACACAGCGATACACACCAACTTATACACATACAAACAAGAACAAGAGGAAACCGAAGACGTCAAGGGCCGAAAAGAAGGCCCAGGCGAATGAGGGTAGCAAGAAGTCTAGGGTAGGCGCCAATCGCTCCAGGGGCGATGCCCTAGTCATCACGGCGGACGAGGCTAAGTACTCGGATGTTTTGAAGGCGATGAGGAGTGACGTCAAGCTCGGTGAACTCGGCGCCGACGTACGTCGAATAAGACGTACCCGGATGGGCGAGATGATACTCGAGCTGAAGCGGGGCGTCTCGCAAAAGGGCGCCGCCTACAAGAAGTTGGCGGAGGAGGTCCTAGGCGAGACGGTCAAGGTGAGGGCACTCACGACGGAGGTGAATCTAAGGGTTAAAGACCTGGACGAGATCACTGAAGTCGAAGAGCTCGTCACGGCACTGCGGCGACAGAGTGAAGTGGAGACGCCCACCGCAGCCGTTCGGCTACGGAAAGGTCCGGCAGGGACGCAGGTAGCATTGGTTCGGCTATCTGCAGCGGACGCCTCCAAGGTAGTCAAGTTAGGGAGCGTCAAGGTGGGATGGTCGGTATGCCCTGTGCGCATATACGAGCAACCCGAAGTTTGCTTCAAGTGCCTGGAACCGGGGCACAAGCAATGGGACTGCAAAGGCCCTGACAGAAGCAATCTCTGCCGACGCTGCGGATTGGAGGACATAAGGCACAATGCTGCACGAACCCTCCCAATTGTTTGATTTGTTCCAGCAAAGCTGTGAACAGCCCCCCCCCCACCGGGGGCCCGACGTGCCCGGCGTTTAAGCGTGCTGCAAAATCAAAGTGCAGGTAAAGCAGCTGGCTTGCTCGGCTTCGCCCGAGTGTTTGGTGTGCGCAGGTTTAGAGGAAACGGCGGAACACGTGTTGTTCGTGTGCTCACGTTTTCGCGCAATGCGTGACCACATGCTTGCCACATGTGGTCTGGACACTACCCCGGACAACCTAGTTCGGAGGATGTGTAAAGACGAAGTTGGCTGGAACGCCGTTTTATCGGCTATCGCCCAAATCGTCTCGGAGCTACACAGAAGGTGGCGCGTGGACTCAAGGATGGCTAGTTCAGGCGCAAATAAGAGGTGGTCCAAGGGATCGGAGTCGGCTTCATGGGTCATACCGGTGGTCATGCTCTGTGGTCGAACTCGATCCTTTTATCGAACAAGTGGCCGCGCGAAGAACAACATGGTATCGTCGCTTTCGCGGCGTCGGTCAACCGGGCGGGTTCCGAGCCCGAGGACGGAAAGGGGTCCTCGTCAAGGCTGGGGCAGGCGTAGGCCTCGCGTCGGCAAGTCCCTCTGTGTGCTGGCGAATAGGCCCTATCGCAGAAAGGTCAATTTGGGGTGCACGCGGCATCATCATTCTTGATACCAGTCGTGCAGAGGGAAGCAGGCGCGAAGTCGACCCTGCCCACCTTCCGAGGACATAGGGCGTGGTAAGGCCACCTGGAAAGCCGGCAATGCGCTGGCACGATACCATGGTGTTCTTCTAAAAAAGCGAGTCACGATGTTCGATGCTGCAAGGACACGCAGCTAACCTCGAGGGTGCGTCATGCACTGGCCCCCCTTTGAAGCATTACTTTCTGGTTGTACCGAAGGGACGATGGGCTTGGCGGCAATGGAAACGGTTTAGCTGGTCGGGGATGCAGTCCTGCCATTGGAGGTGGCCCCTAACCCAGCACTTCCTGGTCAACCCAGGATGTCTGTTGAGCAGATTCCCCCTCCATTGTTTAGGAAGAAAAAAAAAACATACAAACACCCACAGACACATAAATGCCCATTTTAATGCGGTTGGGTACCCGGGTACCCCGTCACCCATCTACGGTGGGAAAAATCATCACTCACATAGGGGTTAAAAGTTTCTGACGAAATGACAAACGATTTGCCTACTCTCTCCGTGGAAAACAGGCTTTGGGCGTCGATAAACCAAAAAATGCGAATGCCTTATTTAGGCTCACTTTATTCCCCACACAGGTTTGTTAGTTTTTTGTATTGGACGCGGGACGGTCGTGCGGGAGTGCATGATTGGACGCTTTCGTGTTAGGACAAGCACGCTAACTTGCACCTACTCAGTGACTGAGCAAAATAGTATTGCTCTCTCTTTCTATTCCACGGAAATTTTACTCAATTTCCGTCAAAAGCAGGACAACTCAAAACTATGAGTAAAGGTTCCCCCAAACACACGCGATGCGACAGTCGCGACGCGATTCTATCGCTTGGCGACATCTATTCTGTCGCCGTTGGTATGGAAGCGTCAATAGAACCAAGATTTTTTTATGTACAGGTTATCCGACTTGTCAATATCCCCAACTCAGCCATCTTGGATTTTTGTATGGAATTTATGCTCGTTTGTTTACGTTTTGCACTGAAAATGTATGTTTCCCCCCCGCGCTGGTTATTCCCATCTACTGACGAAGTCGGATAACCTGTACATAAAAAAAATCTTGAATAGAACATCGCCTGCAGCGACCCAACGATAGAATCGCGGCGACTACTTGTCGCCGTCGCGGCGATGAAATCGCTTCGGTCTGGGGGAGCCTTAATCCTGCTTTTGACGGAAATTGAGTAAAATTTCCGTGGGAAGAAAAGAGATAACAAAACAATTTTACTCAGTCACTGAGTAGGTGAATGTTAGAGCAAGATTTTTTTTATGTATAGGAGGTTATACGACTTCGTTAGTAGATGGGAATCAAGGAGCTAGACTTTACTAAGGTGGCGCAGATCAGCGTTGCGCGCCACCTTAGTAATGTCTAGCTCATATAACCAGCGCAGGGGGAAAAAATTCATTTTCAGTGCAAAACGTACACAAGCCAGCATAAATTCCATACACAAATCCAAGATGGCTGAGTTGGGGATATTGAAAAGTCAGAACACCCCTCAATAAATTCATCCTGTGTTAGAATAATCGCGAAATCCGGGCTTGTGCAGAATAAATAAACGTGTTTTCAAGAAGTTCGCAGAACGATCGCGAAATAATATGTTTTGCTTTGTGCGGCTGGTAAATGAATTGATTAGTGCGTCAACCGTCTAAGACGATTTTAGTACTACGTAGTGTGTAACAGTACCATGAATTATGTTTTGGATTTCAAGTAGAATTGTACAAAGTAGCACAGTAATGATGAATTTCCCCGTTGAACTACCCCTTGAATTCAAAAGCATAAACGTCCGGAGGCGAGCCAGCCTGGGGCTGCAAGTCTCCTTAATAAAGCTAATAAAAAAAAAAAAAAAGAAAAATAAAAAAAAGAATTCAAAAGCTCACTGAGTATTTACCGATAAAGTTCATTTTTGCACTCAGTAAATCTCTGCCCTCCTTAGCCGTGCGGTAAGACGCGCGGCCACAAAGCAACACCAACACTGGCTGGGTTCGATTCCCGGTGCCGGACTAGACAATTTTCGGATTGGAAATTGTCTCGACTTCCCTGGGCATAGCCTTATTATATACGAATGCAAAAATGGTAACTAATGGCTTAGAAACCCCGCAGTTAATAACCGTGGAAGTGCTTAATGAACACTAAGCTGCGAGGCGGCTCTGTCCCAGTGTTGGGGATGTAATGCCAATAATAAGAAGAAGAAGAAATCTCTGCACTGAATGAGTTCCCACTCAAATGTATGGCGCAAAATAACCGTCGTTCAAGCGAATATCTCAGCGACCATACGCCAAGGCCCGGCCAATGACCTATCCGGATCGCTTTCAAGATTCGTTGACCCCCGGAATCATTTACAATCTTCGGGTGGGAGACAAGTATATTGATCGTTTCCACTTGGAAGCTCGGGAAAAGGTAGGTCTTTACCCGCCGAATATGGATAATGGTTGAGTAGAGGCGATTTTTTTGACCTTCGCGAAATCACTTCGTGATTCGCGTAATTTCCGGCGACGGTCATGGAATCTCGCGCTTTGATCTGTGGATCCAAGTACTTAGCTCGTTCACTTCTTTCTGGTCTACGGAAGAGGCAAGAGCAGTCCGGATTTTCTAAATGGTCTGTTCTTGAAGGTGAACCATAGGAAAATGTAAAAGTGCTCCAAGTTTGCTTATTTAGATTTTTTCCCTTAATTTCCCCTCTACTAGTTAGTCAAACCGTACTCAAGTGATTAGTGCATTCTGGCGGTTAGGTGGTTATGTAGACTAGCGGATAAAGCGGTAAGACTGAAGACTAAGCTTGGTGCAAAGTGTGGTGTTCAAGACCGGTGTGGGTCCTCTTTTCTTTACCAGATTGTGGCAAGTTGCAAGGCCCGACACACCACCCACACAGTTGGAGACTGCTTTTGACCCCGTTTACCTGTTACGAAGGACGTCCCGGCGGTACACGTGGGCCGGAGAGGGCAGCGCACGTTTTTCCCACACCCTTGGCAGGGCGGCAACAACCGGACCGGTAAGGACCCGGTATCAATTTTTTTCATCATCTTTCGTGAGTGACGGCGGGCAGAGCGTGACACGGTCGCGTAAAAAAGTTCTTCCCCCGGCCGGATTCGAACCGGCGACCTTTGGATCGGGAGGCGCACACTGTAGCTCGATGCCACCGACGGCTGTACCCCGTCGAGCAGTCCACAATTTCGCACCTGAGGCGTCATCGACAACGGCGACATCAATGAACGACGCGTAAACATTTTCGGAGTCCGTGGGAGAGACCCCGCAGGACACGCGTGGCGCCAAAGCAGCAGTAGCCGAGAACCGTCGACGCCTCCAAGTTGGTATGCAACGAACAGAGTGAGTAACATGCATATTCCATTATTTTTCCCCATGCGCATGGCGAATCAGAGCCCCTAGCCTTAGCCAATCTACTAGCGTGGCCAAGCCGATAGCCCTACCGTTCCTTCCGTACGCATCAGCGAGGTAATTGGCTTATTTATAATTCAGAAAGAGTAAATACCGCACCATAGAGTGAACACCGCACCAGTTTAAGTCACACCGTCAATAGAAGTTGAGCAGTTAGACAGAGTATAGAGGGAAATGAATTTGTAACTAGGCCTAGTGTTAAGATTAACGATGTCGATCAAGTAGATCCAATATAAACAATGAACTGAATTCAATAAATGCTTTTTTGTACACTGTAGCTCGATAGTTTTTGGACGGATGAGAGAAATTTGAAAAGGTGAAGTAGGAGTACTTTCACGTTTCGGTCGTTTTTTAGGTTTCTTTTGGTTATTTTCTGGAGAGGTTGGCCCTTACTCCAACCAAGGATTCTCTCCATTCGAACGTGGCTTGTTCGGAGTTTATTGGTTTAAGTCTTCCAATGATGATAACAACCGCGAATATTGCTTTGTCGCCGGCGGAAATCACCTCTGTTCACACCAATCTCTCTATT
Organism: Armigeres subalbatus; assembly: GCF_024139115.2. Classification (NCBI taxonomy): domain Eukaryota; kingdom Metazoa; phylum Arthropoda; class Insecta; order Diptera; family Culicidae; genus Armigeres; species Armigeres subalbatus. The sequence continues at coordinate 287,384,403 of NC_085140.1, read as the reverse complement.
TGCTAGACCTCATGGTCTAAAGGCATCCAATTTTCCCTGAACAGCCCACTTGTCTCCCGCCCAATCTCTTTGGGAAAAATCTTACCCTCCCCTGAAGGGTCTCACAAGGTCGGGCAACCTTCGATCAGGTTAATGGTCTCCTCCGGGAGTGGCGCTTAAGCCATTTCAACTAAAAACGGGAAACTCGTTAGTCTGGCAGGTTTCAAGTGGAATTAAATGGAGAGTTAAACTCGTCTTAGGCGGTTGAATACATTCCACTAAAAAGAGTTTAAAATATTTGTCTGATTAGTGCGTGTTTATATTTTGGGAAGTGCGCAAAACGATCGCGCGAACATTCGGAAGAGTTTGTTATGCTTTTTGCGGCCGGTTAATTAATTACAAACTAGTGCACGTATGGTCGTATTTCGTATTTGAGGTTACACGATGATAGGTAGAAACGTGAGTTTCACGTTACGAAGTTTTCATCCGGACCCTGAAAATCTTAAAAATTCCAAAATATTATCAGTGTTCCAAAAACAAGAATCCTGGTTTGATAATACGAAATTGGGATTTAATAAAAAATATGTATTCATGCGCAAACGGCAAAAAAATCAGTCAGAAGACAGAAATCCTTTCCTTATAGTCACATCAGAAGCCCATGAAATTAAAATTGAAATTTGAATGGAGAAATGTCGGTTGATCATTTTCCAGGATTATCAGGCTTTCCAAGCTATGAAACTCCAAAATAAACTTCTGAGTAAACCAAAACTTGGCTTATGAAAAGATTAGATGGAAATATTTCCAGCTGACCGACCCGGCTGAGTGAAAAAGTTTTAATTACATAAATATTTGTTGTGATCAACCTGCTCCTGTAGTGGCGCTACAACCGGTCGGTAACGAATGTTTTGGTACACGGTCTTATGAATAGCATCGCTGACTCTAGCGGGAAATAATCCCACAGCAATGACCGGTGCGGTGCCACTTTACCAGCAGGACTGAAGTTGATTAATCGCTGTCGGAAATTTATCCAATCTGAAGTGGAACGCAACCAGACAGAAAGTTCCGGTTGCTTCGTGGTACTCATCGGTGAAAGGAAAGGATAGGAAGGCAAGTGGCAGGATGATACTTACAGTTCCTCCAGATTTGGCAGCATGTCGAACGATTTATTTGGTAGACTAGAGATGTTGTTGCTGCTGATGTCACTGCAATGGTAAAAGGAGAAAATACCAGGAGCGGTTAGTGTTTTGTGTTGGAAAAATATTCGACAGAGTTGTTGGGTAAAATTGAGACAAAGCAGGTCCACATTGGAGTTCTTTCGTTTCTATAAGTGCGTGCTGGGTTTTTTGTGGATAGGAAATTACGCTCCATCATCATTGTCTAATAACCCATGCGATTATGAAACTAATTTATGGGTTCGATTGGTATAGCACTCAACGCATAATGATAATTGATCTGACCTGAATAATGTAGATGGATTATGTATTTACATTAGCCGACTGATTAAGACCGCGTGCTGAGAGAGCTTGGAGAATATATTCAACATTTAGTAACTGACTGTATTAGATAGACTTCCTACTGTGAACAATATTCTTTCATACAGGAATGGATTCACTGTTCCTTAGCTATTATTACCAGTTTGTACAAATAGGTCAACCGTTTCTCATGCTTAATTAAAAACCCAACTTAATTCACCGAATGGTGATACGGCCTTTCTCGCATTTAGCCAAGACACCAATCTTATATGGCACTTATATAGTTAGGGTCCATTTTCTTAATAAATTTTTAACGCAATGGTCGATCGTTATCAAATTCAATAGTGCAACTTGTTGCGAGAAAATCGATTAATAATTACTATATGGAAAAGTGGTTAATGTTTTTTGGTTTTCGGGTGCACACACACATACACACACACTGACACACGGACAGACAGACATTTGTTCAGCTTGACGAGCTGAGTCGATTGGTATATAACATTATGAGTCTCCGAGACTTCTATAAAAAGTTCGATTTTGGAGTGAAATGATAGCCTTTCGGTACAACTTTGTTGTACGAGAAAGGCAAAAATGTCTGAATGTTTCTCGTATATCGTGAATTGTACCTGTATTTGGCTTGAAAACCTTCTTCAAATAGACAAGTATTACTGGAAATATTAATTTTGTTGCCAACAAAAGGTTGTTACAAATATTTCATGCTCTGGAGCTTAGGTATCTCCCTACAAAGCTAAATGTGTATTCCGTGGTCAGCTTATTTTCAAACGCGAGGCTTACCGTCTTGATCATAAAGGCAAACATAAATTTTCGAACGCATCATAAAAATCCACTATGATTCACCCAAAGTTACCGAAAAACCCAAAGCCAGACCATCCAATTGCAGACAGCGTGCTGCAAAATTGTTTGACTTGGTGGATTATAGTTTTGCCTCGTTTCGTTATTTATTGCGCTTTTATCTGGTACAGAGGTTGCCTTTGATTTCATCGCATAAATGCTGCTCATTCCAGTGAAGGTAATCCGATTTTTCTTGCAAGCCAAGCTCATCCGAACTCTAACAATGAACGATTGTCTCTTTTATGTTGAAGAAGTTGAATTACGAGAAGTAAATCAATAAGCTTCGAAATAAAAGGGGAAAAAGCTGGCAAAACAAAAACCAAACCAAACACCAATTGCGTGTGATGCGGGGATGTTGTCTTTTCAGTTTCTCATAGCAAAATTCATGTACGTGAAGCTTTATGCCATATATAACAGCAGTTCAACATTGGTTCAGAAAGTACCAAATATAAATGTGAGATATTTTCTGTGTTCCTGATTTCATGGTAAGCCAACCACTTTAAACATATTGGATGTAGAATACTAATAGTAATTTAAAATTTATCATTCTTCTATTAAACCATTTGCTTCCATTCAATGAGTGTTGGACATTTGACTATTTGACGTAAATAACTCTCTGGAACGGAGTAACACCCCTTACACAGCCGATCATAAATCACTTTAAACGGTTACCAGCCACGTGAGGGAAAAGTTTGGATAGAGAGCAGCCACTCTCAAACTGGATACCTACGTGAGTCCATGAGAACCGGACCAGACGGTTAGTCAGACAGATGCAATAAAATTTAGTGCGAGCCATGACCCAACCAGCTGTAGTAAATAGTTACTGACATCGTTGTTGTCGGTGTCAGACATTTAGAATGATGGTTGAAATTAATGAAGCGAACCACTAGCGAACACATATGGATCGTTTAGTTTGAACTGTATGCAGGTCAAATTTAAATTCATTTGGATTTCAATTCATTTTTAATGAAAACAGCTACTGGAAAATTTCTCCCGTCAGGTCTCTGAATTTTTCGTATTTTAGAATTTCTGTTTCTGAGCGAGAATAATTGCTTAAAAGATCCCAGGGTTCAGTATTCAGCTCGAGCTGCATCATGGATAGTCACTTCTAAAATAATTGTTTTGGGTTGGTAGTGAAACGAGGGATTGGCCGCATGAATGGAACCAGCACCTACATAATATACAATAAGTCAGTAACCAGAAAGAAAGGCAAAAGTAGAGCAAAAGAAATAGGTAAATAATTCACCGGTGAATATAATTATTATTTATTTATTCAGACTAAGGCCAAAGTGGCCTGTGCGGTATATAAGAGTCTTCTCCATTCGGCTCGGTCCATGGCTACACGTCGCCAGCCACGCAGTCTACGGAGGGTCCGCAAGTCATCTTCCACCTGATCGATCCACCTTGCCCGCTGCTCACCTCGCCTTCTTGTGCCCGTCGGATCGTTGTCGAGAACCATTTTCACCGGGTTACTGTCCGACATTCTGGCTACGTGCCCGGCCCACCGCAGTCGTCCGATTTTCGCGGTGTGAACGATGTATGGTTCTCCCAACAGCTGATGCAACTCGTGGTTCATTCGCCTCCTCCACGTACCGTCCGCCATCTGCACTCCACCATAGATGGTACGCAGCACTTTCCTTTCGAAAACTCCAAGTGCGCGTTGGTCCTCCACGAGCATCGTCCAGGTCTCGTGTCCGTAGAGGACTACCGGTCTAATGAGCGTTTTGTAGATTGTCAGTTTGGTACGGCGGCGAACTTTATTCGATCGGAGCGTCTTGTGGAGTCCAAAGTACGTACGATTTCCAGCCACTATGCGTCTCCGAATTTCTCTGCTGGTATCATTTTCGGCAGTCACCAGTGAGCCCAAGTACACAAATTCTTCTACCACTTCGATTTCGTCACCACCGATGCAAACTCGCGGTGGGTGGCTCACATTGCCGTCTCTTGAACCTCTTCCTATCATGTACTTTGTCTTCGACGTGTTGATGACTAGTCCGATCCGCTTAGCTTCCCTCTTCAGTCTGATGTAGGCTTCCTCTATCTTCTCAAAGTTACGTGCCATAATATCTATGTCGTCGGCGAAGCCAAATAGCTGGACGGACTTATTGAAAATTGTACCACTCGTGTTAATCCCTGCTCTTCGTATTACCCCTTCCAAAGCGATGTTGAATAGCAGACACGAAAGACCATCACCTTGCCGTAACCCTCTGCGGGTTTCGAAGGGACTCGAGAATGCCCCTGAAACTCGAACTACGCACATCACCCGATCCATCGTCGCATTGATCAACCGTGTCAGTTTATCCGGAAAACCGTGCTCGTGCATTAGCTGCCATAGCTGGTCCCGATCGATTGTATCATATGCGGCTTTGAAGTCGATGAATAGATGATGTGTGGGCACGTTGTATTCGCGGCATTTCTGCAGTACTTGGCGAATGGCGAACACCTGGTCCGTGGTGGAGCGTTCGCCCATAAAACCCGCCTGGTACTGTCCCACGAACTTCCTTGCAGTTGGTGCTAGTCGACGGCATAACCGGTGAATATAAAGCTGGGACTAATCAAAGACAGAATAAAAAGAAATATTTTTTTTTAGAGATTTTTGATTGAATACCTCCACTAATCTGTAAAACATTGTCACTACTAACGCATTTAATTTCAGAATTCTAACTTGCACATTCCAGGTGGTGATTTCAAAACAGCTTACGTACAAGTGAAAAGAAAATCGATGCAGCAAAAAAATGAATATTGTTTTCCGATGAAAGTGATTCGAGTGATTCTATAATCTGAAAATAAAGAATTGTCATATCGAAAATAGAATTATGTAGGGGAATGACGGCTTTGGCAGGTTTTGTTCTATTATTGGCAGGGGTTTTTTTATGACTGACTAGGCTCAAATTTGGCCTAAACATTCTTTGCATATCAAAGAATATTGTGGCCAAATTTCATAAAATTTGGTCGACAAAAACCCCCTGCCAATAATAGAACAAAACCTGCCAAAGCAGTCTTTGCCCCTACTTCCTTTATGGGAAACAAAATTTCTTTCCTTATTTGATTCCTTTCTTTATTTGATCCTTTAGAACCAACAAAATAGTAAAAAGGAAATACACCACGTTCCAGCAAATGTTTTTTTTTGTACTCTACGAACACATTTTCATCATCACCCAATGTCATAAACAGGACAACTCTGCCTTGTAGGATTTACACCATCAGCGAGAAAACGAAATTAACATGCCGGACGCATTTTCCTACCATATGTGTCAAGGGCCTCGTGATAGGCCTGGAAATGTGTTTTCGATGAACGTGCTTTGCTTATGACTACACAGTCAGACTTTTTCCTCCTACCCGGTATTCAGGCTTAACGGATATCCGGCACCCAAGCACCGTTCTACCACACACAAAAATGGTTAGAATGTGACGAACAGTTCATTCACCCCGTCAGCACCAGAAGGTGCTTTGGTTCACGTGTCATCGATAGAAGCACCCGAGGACCAATCAAGTGTACCGGCCTTTGGCGCATCATAAAATATACTCTGATTAACTACCTACACGTGTCACCTACATAGCTGTGTCACACTCCTTGCTCGATTTCGCATTCAGTTGCTTAGCATCAAAAAGGCAATGTTCTTCCACTTTATAGGTACCGCCATACGCGATGTCAGCGAGAAATAGCAGCCTGCCTGTCATCGCTTGACAGCCGATGATTTACTACCAAAGAATGCGTCGCGTCCATTCACCAATCCACAGCTTCCTGTCTTGGACGAGTTCCTTTCTTCCTTCGCCCATGAATTCACGATGAAGCGGTTTTAATCTTTTCTGTTTAATAAGACCAAGGAGCGATGACAGCACTGCGAATAGATTCAATCGATTGAAAAGATAAAAATGGCTGGATAGTAGCAAAAAAACTGATAAAGAAATTCGGCGAAACGTTTGCTGGTGTTCGCGTAGAGCAGAATTTAGGAGCATCCAGGCAAGGTAGGTCGTGTTGTGCAGGAAGTGAACTTGGGTGACACGTTGGATGATAAATTGGTTCATATTCCCCGATCCGTTTCACGCACGAACGCGGTTTTAAGAGCGTTTTTTGTTAGATACAAACAATGCAGCAACTCTTCACTGGATGAAGTACTTTCTTGGGATCGTTATCTTACACCGCTTTTTTGTTTGGTTTTTCGGTTTTCAAGAAACGTGGTGGCATTATTATCGTTCAGTTATTTTGGGAGCTTTGTTTCCATCAGAATTCGCTTAACTAAGGCTTGAGAAAGCGTGTGACATATTTGTTAGCGATCCAACTTGAAGTCTAGCTAATACGAGCTTAGATTATTAAATTGTGACCATTGAACACACAACAATAAAAGGTTCCAGTTTGATTGAGATACCTGCAAGGGATTGGAAATCGGTGTTTTGATGATGGTGCTTGTGGTTGATTGGTAACCCGAGCAAAGAAAAAATATTTTAAGCTTTATTTAGTGGAATGTATTCAACCGTCTAAGACGAGTTTAGTAGTCTCCAAGGTGAATACAAGGTGAATATAAGAACCCTGGTACTCTCCATTTAATTCCACTACGAACCTGTCTCGCTCGGGTTTTATTTTTGATCTGTCAATCATTTACTTGATTGCAGCGTCGCACTCTAGATCGGTTTCAATTTGAGCTTGATCGCTTTCTTTAGAACTCATGACATTAAATTTTCATTTTCCGAATTCCCTGTCAAATTGATCAACTCTTAGTATATATCAACACAAAGAATCCCGAAGACCCGTTCGTGAGTTATAATCCCTCAAAGGAAAAGCAAACTCATTTTTATATAGAGTCGGATTATTTGGGTCGGCGCGCCGCCGATTATAATTTTGCCACGCAGACGACTAATTGCAATAAAAAAATCAATTTACTTGAGTCGATTCGAGTAGAGTACGAGACGAAATACGTAGGGGAACAGGTGGTAAAATGAACACGTTAAGGACTTGCGTTGAATTCAATCATAAAACGAGGATAATTTGCAAGTTTTACCACTTGGTTCAGCAATTTAACTCATATTCTTATTGCACTGAACAATTTTTCCGCTAATAAACATTGTTTTATATATTTTTTCATCGAAATAAAAAACATCGAAATTTCGCATGTACAAAAATAGTGCGGGTAAAATGAACACTGCCTGGTGGTAAAATGAACATCGCTTCTTAAACCCTTTTGAAACATTTAATTTTCTTTTTTAACTCTAGCGCTGTATATATAACTAGTTAAGATTATGAGAGCCTTTTGAAAAATCTGGTATAACTTTTGAAAAGCTCTTAATTATCAATATAATAAAAAGTAGAAAAAAAGTTTTGAAATATCAGTTATTTTAAAATTATATTTACATATTCAAAGTTTTATCTTGGTTATTTGCTATGGTTTGTTTCTTGAACTTCCGCTTCACAATTGCACAACTTTTATCATAAATTTGTGAAAGTTTGATACAAGTGTTCATTTTACCCCCATACGTGCTTTGTGATAAATAACTCTTCCTCTAACTATGCAAACCACTAATTTTTACTATTTACCCCTGCAACATCTTTGTGAAGGTTGTCTTATTTGCCGCTGTGGTTAGAACAGGTTTGAGTCAATGTTATTATGAATTTATTAAGAAATAAAGCTTGCGGAAAAATGGTTAAAAATTACATCAAACCCTATGTTTACGGCCTCGTTTGATATTTTGGATAGTAATAGCTATTTGTTCGGTCTCAAAACCAAAATATTAGCTCAGGTACCTTATTTTGTTTCAAGGAAGACGTCTGCATGATTAACATACGCCTAAATAGTGTTTTAATATAAATATAGCCACCTGTTCATTTTACCACCCCTGTTCATTTTACCACCTCTTCCCCTATCTGTAAAACAATAAATTTCTCCAGATATTCCTCCGAAACGATTCCTTAAATAAAAACCTTTAAAAATAATCTATCAATTCTTCCGGAAATTTCTTACGAAATTTCTCCCCTGATGATGATCCAATCTTCCCGATCGAAAAGATGGCAATGATTTGAATTTATCAACATTTTCATGTCACTGAAAGCCGAAAATCCTGATCATTTCTCTAAAAAATCCTTCAGAACTTCCATTACGGATTTCTTTAGAAAATCCTCGACGAATTTCTTCCGAAAATTGCTTATAGAATGCAAACGAAAAAAATATTTCCGGAATTCTTACGGAAATTTCGTTACGAGTTTCTTAAGGAATTCCTTAGGAGTTTCTTCAAAAATTGTTTTGCATTTTTTTAGTTTTTAAGTAATGACTTCGGAAATTTCTTTGAGAATTCTTTCGGAAATTCCTCATTATGAGATTTCTCCGGCAATTATTCCATGAATGCCTTAAATAAATTCTTCCACAAATTGCATAAGGGATTTATTCGACATTTCCCTAAGGAATTTCTTTAGAACTTCTTCCAGCAATTCCCTTAAAACATTCTCCGGGAATTCTTCCAGAACTTCCTGCAGGAATTCCTCCGAAAATGCCTTCATGAGTTCTTTCCGAAATTCTTTCAGTAATATTTTCGGATTTTTCTAGTGTTGGCTTTTCGAAGAAACTTTTGAAGAAATCCCTGGAGAAATATCCGAAAGAATTTTTGGCGGATTTTTTAGGTTATTTTAGGAAAAAGAATCTTGAGGAGTTCTCAAATGAATTTTGGAAAAATTCCTGGAGGGTTTTGTGCAGGAATTTCTAAATGAATTTCCGGAGGCATTTTCAAAAGAGAGCCTGAATGGATTTATGAAAATTATTCCCGTTGGAACTGCTTATAGATTTTTAAAGGTATTTTTAAAAGACTTCCCAAAAGAATTCCTGAAGGAATTTCCAGAGGAATCCATAAAGGAATTTCTGAAGGAATATTTAAAGGAATTTCCGAAAAATTTCGGAAGAATTTTCAAAGGAATTTATGAAGAAATTCTTAATACAATTTCAGAGGAAATTTCTACTGGTATTTGTGAAATAATTTCTTGATTGCTCCAGGAATTTCTTCGAAAATTCTTCAAGTAGCTGATTCGCCATTTCCTCCAGAAATTCCTTTAGAGAATCGTCCAAGAATTTCCTCGTAAATTGCTTCAAAAAGTTCTACAAAAACTCCTCCCCGGAAACAAATTCCAGAAAGTTTTTCGGAAAATATTTCTGATAGTCCTTGGAATTCATCTCAGGAATTAGCTCAAAATATCTTCTACGCATTCCTTCAGAAATTTGTTTAGGAAAACCTTTGGAAAATCGTTAAGGTATTTTCCCGAAAATTCCTTCAGGAATTATTCTAAGAACTATTTTGAAGTTCCTTGCAAAGTTCTAGGGCGAATATTCATTAGGAACAACAAGAACAAGAACAAGGAATATTCGAAGAAATTTTTCAAAGTAACTCCAGAAGGAACTTCTGACAGTCTTAGATTGCTCTGAAAATTCCTTTGGACATTCCGTCAAGATGTATATTCTATAGGGGAACGGTTTGCCACTTCATCTCATAGCTCCTTTTTCCATCCCATCAAAAACAAAGCAATGGAAAGGAATTTGGTTTGTTTATTATTTTTGTGATTTTTTTCAGCAGTGAGCACGCATGTTGACAAAAAGAAGCGACGAATTTGGTGCCGTATTTCTTTGTTTAGCGATGAGATAGATATATGTACAGTGAGATGGAGATCGGAACAGTTCCCCTATATATTCAGAAAATCCTGCGCAAATTTCTCTTGAAATACCTACAGAAAATGTTTTAGGAGTTCCTTAGGAAATTGTTTCAGAATTTCTCCAAAAAATCTATAAAAACTCCTTCAGGAACCTGTCATAAGACGAGTTTATACAATCCCATTGAATTCCACCACTTAATTGTATCTTGACAGATACGTATTTCGACCTCAACAGTAAGGCCGTCTTCAGTGTATCGTACTTGACGAGTCGAGTCAAGTACGAGACACTGAAGACGGCCTTACTGTTGAGGTCGAAATACGTATCTGTCAAGATACAATTAAGTGGTGGAATTCAATGGGATTGAATAAACTCGTCTTATGACAGGTGAAAACATTCCACTAAAAAGCTCAAAATAATTTTCTTATCCTTCAGAAATTCATTTACGGATTACTTCGGAAATTTCTTTCAGCTTTGGAAATTTGCTTAGGAATTTCTTTGAAAATCAATTTATGAATTCCTTCGGAAGATTCTTTTAGGAATTCCTAATTCCTCTAGGAGTTCCTTAGCAAGTTTCTTGACAATTTTTGCTGAAATTCCCATAGGAATTCTTTCAAAACTACCTTAAGCAATTTCTGGAGAATTTCACCGGGTAATCCTTTGAAAATTCCTCCAGTAATTTTTTTGGTAGCTTTAGGAAGCTACCTACAGGCAGCAACAAAACTAGCTCTGTACACATCGTTGATTCGTCCAGTCGTCCTGTACGGTCATGAATCATGGACGTTAAAAGATGCAGATTATCGAATTCTCAAAGTGTTAATAGAAAATACTGCGCTCAGTACTTGGCGGCGTAGTAGAAATTGGTAAATGACGCAGACGAATGAATGAAGCACGAGTTGTACCAAGTAAACAAAAGTGCAGACATAGGCAGGCTGATATAATAAAGCAGATTATAGTGGGCTGAATATGTGGCGCGTATGCCGAAATAGTGGCCAACAAAAGAACTTGCAGAGAACCTGGAAGAGGACGTTGGTTCCGGGGTCTGTGTACAATCGTGGAAAATGCGTGTGCAGCCGGTGTGCAGCGGGACTGGTGACTAACGGCCCAAGAACGAGCGACCTGGAATAGGAAATTGCATTCGGTTTTGCTCCGAAAAACACCATCATAGGTATAGGTAACTTTAGGAAGAAATTCTTGGACATTTCCGACAGAAATTCCTTCACAATTTTTTTTCGGGGTCTCTTCAGAAATTCATTCAAAACTCCTTTAGAAATTTCTTCGGAAATTTATTTGAAAATTCCTTCTAAAATTGCTTTTGAGATACATTTGGAAATATTGTTAGGAATTCATTTGCAAATATTTGTGGGAATTTCTTCGAAATTTTCTTCGGGAATTCCTTCATTTCATAAAGTTCTTCTGGAAACTCCTCCAAAAATTTTGTTGGAAATACCTTCATAAACTCTTTCCGATATTTCTCCAGGAACTCCCTCGGAAAGTCCTTTAAAAAAATATTTTGGGAATTCCATGGGAAACTAGTTCATTCTTTGATAAATTTCCAAATGAATTACTGCAGGAGGTTTTACTAAACAATTTGAATGTGAATTTGAATGGATTTCAGAAAGAATACAGGCATACCTCGATAGTACGTACCCTCGATAGTGCGTATCCTCGATAGTACGTACCCTCGATAGTACGTACCCTCGATTGTACGTACATTTTACCTCGATAGTACGTACACAAAAAAACTTTTTTTTTTCGTTCTATTTTCTGTACGATTTTAGTTAAAATTTTAATATGTTTCGATCATGACATATGTGTGGGGTCCTTTATATGCTACGTAATCATTTTACATCTGATTTAAACACCATCGTGAACTTATAACGAATTTAAGTTGCAGTACTTTAAAGAAGTAGCGTTTCATAAATGTTTGACAGTCTCGCGTACCACACATCAATCTATTAAATATTTTAAACAATTCAAGGAACATCTGAAACAACTGATTACATTCTCTAAAAATATTATCTTAATTGTATGTGTATGAAGGTATGGAAGATTTTCTTAGAAAGCAGAATAACTATCCACCTAATTCAACAATTATCATGTTTATGAATTACTTTATCTATCAAGGAAGTTTGTTCCAGTTTTAGAACCCGTCCGTATGCATTAATTTACCTAATAGATAAGAGAAATTTTCCCCGAGGAGCAAATTAAATTCATCATGGGAATAGCGTTTCTCAAAAATGAATTTGCGTCAAGAAGTTTAGTTCCAATCTATCCACTTGTTGGTGACAACATTTTTCTTGAGAAACAATATAGCAGCGTTACTGAAATGAAGATATTTTTTTGGTTGAATAGTTTTTTTTATTTTATTTATTTTATGTTTTTCAGTTATTTATTTGATATAATGATTCCGTTTTTTCCCAAGAGCTCCTTAAAAAATCATCCCTAGATTCCACTAGAAATTCAATCAGGAGTTCCTTCTAGGATTCCTCTAAGACGTCTCACTGGAATCCCAGAAAAAATTTATCCTGGAACCGCAATTTCTCCCAAGGGTTCTTCCATACAATTCCATACAGGATTTCACTTGATATTCAATCAAGACCTGTGCGCTGATTGAAATTAGATTGGCGTGCCAGATCATCTTCAGCCAGAGATAGCGGCAGTGGAGTGGCGGCGTCATGCTGCTCGTGATTTGCGGCGACGTAAATCAATTTCGTGCATTTATGTTTCTCCAGGATTTCGTTCGGGAATTTCTCCAAGAATTTCTCCGCAAGCTCCCCCAAAAATCTCCAGAAGCTTCTTCAGGAATTTATCCGCAAGTTCCCCCAGGAATCCCCCCGCAAGTTCCCCAAGGAATTCCTCTGCAAGTTCATTCAGGTCTTCCTCCGCAATTTCCTCCAGGCATTCCTCCGCAAGTTCCTATAAGTATTCCTCTAAAAGTTCCTCCAGGAATCTCTCCGAAAGTTCCTTCAGAAATTTCTCCAGGAATTCCTTTGGAAGTTCCTTCAGAAATTCATCCGGAAGTTTTTCCAGAAGTTCCTCCAAGAATTCCTCCGGAAGGTCATCTAGAAATTTCTCCGGAAGTTTCTCCAAGAATTCAACTAGAACGCAAAGGAATTACTTCAGAAATTTCTCCGTAAATCCTTTCAAAAATCTTTCAAAATTCCATCTTGAATTGTTATGTTCAAAATTTCCACGTCTCCTTTCTCAGAACTTTCAAATCATTCAGAAATTCCCATGTAAACTGTTCCTGGCATTCGCTCTGAAGCTACTCCAGAAATTCCACCAAGATCTCTCATTATTTACTTCGAGGTCTTTCAGAAATTCCTTATGAATTTCTTCTTCTCAAGTTCTGCAGGAGAGGATCCCAGATGGACCCTGGAAAAATTTTCAGAGGAATCGGAAACAAATCTAGGAGAAATTCTAAAATAAGAAGTTTTATTCAAATGAAGTTCATAAGGAATTTTCAGAGGAAAATATTTTTAAATTTCCAAACAAATTTCAAATAAAGTTATGAAATAATTTCAAACTTTTAGTAGAGTGTTTAGTAGAACGCCATTCAATAATTTAAATTTAAAAACTTTATCGACAGATATCACCTCAATGAATTATTGACAGTGGCTGATTTTCTACCCGCCGCTGTCACATCCAGGCGCTATAATATATGCGCAAAATAGCCAGCATGAGTTAACCACCAGAAATTTGTATGGCGAAAGACATCTAACGCAGGTTTTCTCAACAGCAAGAGCTTTTCACGAAAATCTATTTGGTACCAGTTATGTAGGAAGATGTCTACTACTACGCCTACCAAATATTTTTTTCATAAAGTTGCTTATTTTCGAGCTATTGAACCTTAGATGCTTTCGCCATAGACGAATTTCACGCCAACCCTTCTATGGGGCTGGCAGCACCATCTCAGAATCGAATGAAACTTGGTGGGCATAGATTATGCTAAACTGCTTCCTAAACAAATTTTTATACTTCCAAAATGTGCCATTGGTTGATGATAGGCTGCTGAACCTATAATTGGCGCTGTAGGCATAAAACACGCTGATAAATGTTCACTCAATATTGACATGAAAAAAGTTTTTGTTAGAAAAACTTTTTTTCCTTAAATATGTCACAGGAACATTATTCCCAGAAAAGTTAGATAATTAAAATACCTATCTGCAGAAAAAATTTCATCGATTTCTGAGATGAGGTTTTTTTGTAATATCGATTTTAATTTTTAAAACAATTTTTTTTAGTGTAGATATCGGTATTTTATTTTTTGGATATTTTTCCAAAAAAATTCTGTGAATTTCCCGACAGTCCGCCATACAACACTTTTTTGTAGGTCTTGTCATTCTAGAGTTACATCGATTTATAAAAAAATCCATGAAAAAATTAGGCCCTCATCAAATGTTACTCTTGACAATTTTTGAAAAACTAAGTATGCAGAGTGGCTTAGAAATATCATATCTTTATGCCCACCAAGTTTCATTCGATTCTGAGATGGTGCTGCCAACCGCTGGTCGAGTTGGCGCGAAATTCGTCCATACTGATTTTCGAAAGTTAACTCCTAGTGTGCCGCTGTAAGCACGCTCAAAGCAGGCGATTCATTCGGTATATAGAAGTCTGCCTCCGAGCCTGTCACGCCAAGCCAAGCCAAGACGCCAGAGCCAAGACGAGAATATTTAAATAACATTGAACGTTATCCCGTTGCTTGTTGTATTTATGGGGTCGTACACATATTACGTTAGCATTTTTTCTGGGTTTTTTTGACCCCCTCTCTCCACCCATGTAACATTTTTTTCATACAAATGATTTTTTACTCATCTCAGTTAAATACTCATATAATTACGAATCATAATGAAGGTTCCTGCAAACCAACGCGATGCGACTGTTGCTATGCCTGGCAGTTTGTCGCTTTGGTAAGGCAGCGTCATTGGAGTCAATAGAGTCGCAACGACGGTGATAGGCAACCTTAAAGCTTTTCATTCCCATAAAATCTATAGGGGAAATCCATAAAATACGTCACCACCCTCAATCGTCGCTTTTTGTAGTAACATACATAATCAATGTACGATGTATAACATATATTTAAAACATTACTCCTGCTAATGTCACGTAAGTTATGGATGTTCTAAAGCATTAAAAACAGTACATATTTTGTAGAAAAAGCCTCACATGTACAAAGAAGATTTAAGATTAAGATTTAACTCAATACTATACTGCCGCTAACCGCAAGTCGAGCACATCTGTATATGGACGCCATATACAGATGTGCTCGACTTGCGGTTAGCGGCAGTATATGTAGGCACTATTTCAAGAAAAATCTGGGTTCTGTTGGTTCCTTGTGTACTATATCAAATACAAATGTGCTTAGAATACAGAGCCTTCTATCGAAATTTTGACTTCCGGATGGTTTTATGAACATTCTGCTATTCCTAAATAAACAAAAAAGCAAAAAAAAATTGTTCGTTCGGATTTTTTTTTTGCTTCGATAGTAGGGGGAATGACGGCTTTGGCAGGTTTTGTTCTATTATTGGCAGGGGGGTTTTTTATGACTGACTAGGCTCAAATTTGGCCTAAACATTAATTACATATCGAAGAATATTGTGGCCAAATTTCATAAAATTCGGTCGACAAAAACCCCCCTGCCAATAATAGAACAAAACCTGCCAAAGCCGTCTTTCCCCCTACGTACGCTTCGATAGTACGTACACAAAAATTACGCAGGTGTACGTACTATCGAGGTATGCCTGTACACATATATGAAATTGTGCAGAAATTCTCGTAGGATGTTACGAAGGAATTCCCAATGAAATTTCCTAAGGAATGTAGGCCCGAAGGAGTTTCATAGTTTCCTCCAGAAACTCCATCAAGAACTTTTTTAGGCATATTTTAACCAAATTTAAGGAAAAATATTCGATTTTTCCTAGTTGAGCCTCCCAAATAAAAGTTAGATTAAAAAAAAAAATTCGATTTTTCCTGAAATTTAGATAAATGTATATATATATATATATATTGAGAAGTAAAACGTCTGGGGTGTATTAAAATCTTGAATTGGAAATACCTTTTTTTAAAAGTTATTAGCAAATTGGTTCTATCAGTGGCGTAGCCACGGGGGTGGTTTTGGACATAACCCCCCCCCCCCAGAGAAAAAAAATGTAAGAATTTTTTTTTGAAATAAAAATGTTCCGAAACCACCACCATGACTACCGTTACAATAATCAGCACCTTGGCGGTGACAACTACCAAGACGCAGCAATAACCGTCCCAATCAAACCAACGGTCTTCTCCATAAAACAAGTCTCCTCAATACCAACCAGCAGTACTCAGCAACAACAACAAACGCAACATTAGCAGGCAAATAATGCTACAACTGAAATCCGATTTGCGATTCATATTTTATTTGTAAAGTAATGAGGAATATTGTGATACAATATTTGAATAAATTTACATCCCTCTGATGGATTTTTTTGGATCTGGTTGGTGAGATCAATTACCCTTCAATGAATTAAAATCGATGTCTCCATTAGTTATCTGCAGGGCCCCGAGTGGATTCCATACACAATGCCCAAAGGGAAACAAGTGAACCGGTGAGGTGCCAACATACAGATGACGATTTTTTTAGGTTGTTAGAACCAACGAATTGGAGCAGGAATTGTGTTGGAGACGAGGAACTTAGATACATGTTGCTTAGATAAAAGAGAGCTGCTGCTGCTGGCAGAAGTTTCAGCCAGTAAGTCACCTTGAAGTAAAGGGAATTTTAATATTACATTTTCTTTGTGAGGGACTTCAGGTGGAATTCCTGGAGAATTCCTGGAGGGATTTCCGGAGGAATTCCTGGAGGCATTTCCGGAAGAATTCCTGGAGAAACTTCCAGAGGAATTCCTGGAAGAACTTCGAGAGGAATTTCTGGAGGAACTTCCAAAGGAGTTCCTAGAGCAACTTCCAGAGGAATTCCTGGAGGAACTTCCGGAGGAATTCCTGGAAAAAACTTCCAGAGGAATTACTGGATGAACTTCCGGAGGAATCTCTGGACGAACTTCCGAAGGAATTCCTGGAGGAATTTCCGGAAGGAATTTCCGGAGTTATTCTGGAAGGAATTTCTGGAGGAATTCCTGGAGGAACTTGTGAAGGAATTCGTGGAGGAACTTCCAGAGGAATTCCTGGAAAAAACTTCCAGAGGAATTCCTGGAAGAACTTCCGGAGGAATTCCTGGATGAACTTCCGGAGGAATTCCTGGAGGAACTTCCTGGGGAATTCCTGGAAAAAACTTCCAGAGGAATTACTGGAGGAACTTCCGGAGGAGTTCCTGAAAGAGCTTCCAGAGGAATTCCTGGAGGAACTTCCGGAGGAGTTCCTGAAAGAGCTTCCAGAGGAATTCCTGGAGGAACTTACCAAAGATTTTCCAAGGGATCTCCGAATAAAATTCCTGAAAGAACTTCCGAACAAATTCCGAAGAATTTCTAATGTATGAACTTGATTCATGCCGACTCATGCCCCTTCGCCGCCGCTGCCGATCACCAACGGCGTGACACCACTACGCCGCCGCCACTGGCTGGAAATGATATATCACGCTGCAACCAATAACATTTAAAACTGCGCTCAGGTCTAAAAGTTTCACAATCTCCCTAAGGCTAGTTTTAAAGTTGGCGACATGAATCTTTAAACTTCAGAGCGTTCATCAATTCAATATTAGGCATACATATATGAATTTGCTGTATCTGCTAGACTGATTTTACTGATTTAAATTATGTGTACAAAGAGCTTCCGAATTGAAAAACGCAGTAGGATTAGCAGGCTTGCTTTCGAGTAGCACAGGACGATAAACCGATGAATCACGTGGGAGTATGGGCGTGCGTTGGCAGAAATTAAATCCTAAGTAATTCAATCCAGTTAATCATTAGCACTATATTTCGCCGTTTCAGGTATGAAGAGCTGTTTTAGAGCCAGTATTAAGTTCGCTAGCACTGTGGTAGCGCTATAGTCGCACGTATACGGCTTAATTTAATGCCTATGATTGCCTGAGTACGTACCAACCAATCTACAGCCAGATATTAGAATTTGTAAGGTTTTATAAAATTCTTGGGATGTCGATTTGAGCGTTCACATCTATGCTTTTTAGCTTGATATTCGATTGCCAATTTGCTAGATTCAGTATTTGCATTACTTTTCATTGCGGATCACAGAAAAAGTTATTGACTGCTAGGTTGCTGTTTATTTTTTATTCATTTGCATATCATTTTGCTCTTCATGCCCCGAAAATACTGCTATGATTCAAAACGTAATAATATTGGTAACTTTTATACTTTGTTTCCTGTACATTTCTATGCAAGACCATGCTGAAAGTGGCTGGGTTTGATTCCCGGTCCTGCTTAAGGAAATTTTTGGGAAGGAATTTTCTCGACACCCCTGGGCATAAAAGTATCATCGTATTAGTCTCATGATATACAAATACAAAATGGTAACTTTTCTTTGAATCCTCACAGTTAATAACTGTGGAAGTGCTTATAATGAACATTCAGCTGCCAGGCGGCAATGTCCCAGTAGGGGATTTAATGCTAATAAGAAGAAGACAGATTTTATTCAAAACAGAAAAACTTTCATAATGTAAAACCACTATAGCACAACAATAACTTGGAGTCATCTTCATTCCATATTATGTGGGGATTGAAATCAAAAAAATCTTCATAAATAACTCAAGAAAGCAAATACAGAATTCCAATGTAATTAATAAAGCGTGACCGTCAGGGATTTAGATCTTCAGACTTGTTTAGTAGCGACACGCCATTATTAAATTTAGTAATTGATATGGGTTAAATTAAAATATTGAAATGGGTTCAAGAAACCCCATACTGAAACTGACACGCTCTTATTTTGAGCCACAATTCCATTGCCATTCCAAAATGATAACAACATTTCCCTTAATATGCTGATAAATGGCTCTAAACTTACATGTTTATGACGTGCTATTCGAATGTTTTTTCCACCTAACGAAAACATCGTCACATGTCACCAAGGATTCCGATAGCAGCAGAATCAGTGGCCACCAGCCGAAGCCTCCGAAATAATAAATGAACGGAAAAAGGATGTCATTTGCGATAAGACCGAAAAACTGGAGCGGAAAACAAATGGTCACAAAGCGAACGAGCCAGCCCAATGCTCGTGCGAAGAAAAACAATCATTTATCACTGACACACCTCTTCACGCTGCGCTCGCTCTGGCTGGACCGGCGATGATGGGTGCCATAATGTTCTGGTCCTCTGTTTGCCACTTTCGAGATTGTGTAGATTGAACGTGTGAGGCAATCCTTACCGAGGCGACGCATCGTAAAACTATTCGTAATTCACGCAAAACTTGATTAGATAAGTATCATCAAACTGCCTATAAAACCCAGCTGTTCAAGGAACGACCTTCTACATATCAGGCACAGTTCCAGAGCAATTTTGTTACAGCGTTTTCTTTTTACTTCCCCCAGAAGTAAATATTGCATAAATCTAAAAAATCGAAAAAAAATTTAGACTCTATATAAAGCAGTTCGAAGTTTAGTAACCCTATGTGACTAGAAATTCGAATGAACAGTTTTTCGATGTTTTCGCTTAGACACGCATTTTATTTAATTATCCAACTATCAGCTTACTATCAGAAAATCGCTTATGGAGTGAAATGGTAGACTTCGTTGCTAAATGCAACAATACAGTTAAAGGAAAAATAAATCAAACGCATTTTTTAAAATCTTGAATAATATGTTGTCGAAGGTTGTTAAAAAAACAGGAAGTCACCGTTTTCCTAATATCTGAATCCTTCCGTACGTGCTGCCAAAGTTTTTCGCTTTATTTTATTTACGAGGAAAACATGCCAAACTAAACCGCGTTCCAGTAACATAACGACGCTTATCATTGCCACTTCCGACAGCCAAAGACAGCCAGGCTAATTCTTTACGGTGCTGCGGTCATACCCCCAAATAAATCATACTCGCCGGAGTTGCTCTAAGCAGCAGTCACCAAAGCCAACGCCGCAGAATCAAGCTTCTAACATCATGACAATTCAATTTGCAGTCGGATTTTTCTTTTTTCTCACAGTCACCGCATTAATGGCTGAGAAAATGCAAGCTTCCTTTCGAAGCTTCCCACTACCGAACGAAAGCTGTATGCAGAAAATCAAAATATAGCACTGGCAAGAAAGATTTACCGGCTAAACTTTGCAAATAAAAACCGTATCGGCAAAAGTGGATCACGGGAAGCCCGGCCGAGGGAGGAAACTTTCTCATACGAACCGACTGTTCTCATCGGAAATTTATGCATTTTAGGGTACAAACTTTGGCCATTCTTCTTGCACAAATCGACGACGGCCACCGGGACACAGTAGAGTGTGTAGTGCTTTCCATGGACTATGGAGTTCCGTAAGAAGTCTGGCTGTGGCATCGAGTGGAATAAATCCACCGGATAACAGACAACCAGCACCATCATTGTAGTGGCTTGCAAATTTCTCGGCTGGCGGTGTTGAAATTTTGGGTGAAAGGCAATTTGCTGGTTGTCGGGTTCAGCAATATTCGACGAATAAGCTGTGGATTGTAATTGAGATGATTAGCAGATCAGAAGCAAATGTTGCTAATTTTCAATGTTGATTGCGTAGTATTCTACATTGTTATAAATGGCGAATTGATTTCGTATTTTTAGCATGTCATTTAGCTGAAAAAGTCTTTTGGCATAAAGGGCTATTTGGTTGAAATTTTGACATTTTGACGAAAATTTTGGCCAAATTACTCATTCAGTAAATGATACAGTGGGCCGTATGTTCCGTTCGGACAAATGTCATATTCTGTAAAAATACGATGTCAGCTGAAAGACATTTTCCCCCAAATGATCTATTGGGCAAACGACCTGTTACGGCTAACGGTTTTCTGTGAAATTAGTCGTATGCAAATGTCCTTTTCTGCCAAACGACCGTTTCGGCCAAGTGGCATTTTCAACTAAACGACTTTATCAGTTAAATTACCTGTTTGGACAAACAACAATTTCGAACAAATGACATTTTCGTCCAAATAAGGGGCCGTATGTCCATTTCGGTCAAACGTCTTTTGGTTAAGTCTTAGCAAAGTGGAAAAGTTAGTTAGTTAGTTAATGGCAAAGTCTTAGCTTTCGTTTAAAGATAAAATCATGCAAATTGGTTTACAGACGGCTGAGATATTCATGTGACATTATTTTGTTAGTTTTGTGAAAATACACTTCATGTACGTATTTCTCACATATCTCTGGAACCAAATGTCCGATTGCAAAAAAAAATGACAATACAATGACAAAGTCATAGCTTTCGTTTAGTGTTAATGTTATGGGTTGCTACTGGTGGGGTTACTTTTCGGAGGTCTTTTCAGCAAAACTCATCAATTTGCCCTGATGAGATCAGCTCAAAGAATTGGTCTCGTACTTAGTAATTTTAATTCACAATAACACAATAACTGTTCGACAGTTCTACTTTAATTTAGGCTTTAATAATCGTGCATGTAATCTGCATCACCATCAAAACAATGACTTGCAATGCCTATCGCTTATCACGGTCTTTCTGACAGTTTGCCTTATCTCGTTCATTCTCCTCACACATATTCCTACTTGGCTTTCTAAGCTTTCGGGGGGCGCCCCGATGAACGCACTCGTCACAACATCCTCCCCCTCGTGCCGTACGAACACTGGATCGACGGCACCGCATCCACTACTCCGCATCACGATGACCGCTAACCTCCGCTTCATTACGATCGGTATTCTCTCCTGTTTGTTCATCGACGTCTAGTACTGCTAGCTTGCAAACTGCTCTCCTCTTCAACGTCCCGGTGGACATTTCCACATCCGCCTGACGTACAACTCCGTCTTTCCCAGGATAGGTGCGGCTCACGCGACCGCGTAACCACGAATTGCGCACCTTATCGTCGGCTATCAAGACTAAAGCGCCTTCCTTGATTGGTGCGACATTGTCGAACCACTTCGAACGCCGAGATATTATCGGCAAGTATTCGACGATCCAACGATGCCAAAAGAATCCAGCGTGTTTTGGATCAACTCCCAACTGCTCTTCAACGCTGCCCTGTCTTCTACCGGTGCCTGAACCTGTTGCTGCCCTCCGCTAGAATTGAGCATTAGAAAGTGGTTCGGGGTTAACGACTGCTGCTCCTCACTCTCTAACGGCAAAAACGTCAACGGCCTCGAGTTCACCATATGCTCCGCTTCGGCTAACAATGTCATGAACGACTCGTCGTCCATTTTCCTCGACATCGGTAATGTCCCGAGGGCGGTCTTTACGGAGCGTACCATCCGCTCCCAACATCCGCCCATATGCGGGGCTAACGGTGGATTGAACCGCCACTTAGTGTTCGCGTCCGTAAAGGTACTACTCAGGATCCCGTTGATACTTCGCAGTTCATCCTCAAGCTCTCTGCTCGCGCCAATGAAGTTCGTGCCATTGTCGGTATACACTTTGTGCGGTGCTCCTCTTCGAGCGATAAACCGTCGAACTGCCTTCTTGCACGAGTCGGCACTTAGGGAATACACCACCTCCATGTGGATCGCGCGGACCGTTAGACACGTGAAGATTGCGACCCACCGCTTGACCGCACTGCGACCGTTCTTCACAAAGTAGGGTCCAAAGTAGTCGATTCCTACGAATGTGAATGGTCGTACGAAGGGCGTTGTTCGAAATCGAGGTAGTTGGCTCATTTTGGCACTACAGGTTTGGCTTTGTACACCCGGCACCATTGACAGCGTTTCGCTACGGTTCGTATCAGCGTCCTCAACCTCGGGATGTAAAACTTCTGCCTTATTTCGTTCACAACCGTCTCGTTGTTGGCGTGACGAAACTTTCGGTGGTAGAACTCTAGCAGAAGATCGGTCACCGGATGTCCTCGAGGTAGAATAACCGGAAACTTGGCATCATATTCCAGACAATCCGCAGCTCCAATACGACCATCTACACGCATCAACTCATGCTCATCCATGACGGGCGGAAGATTAACTAGTGGACTACTCCGACACAACGGTTGTTGGTCTTCCGGATCGCGTTCCATGTTCCGCTTCAACGTAGCCACCTCGTCCGAATAACAGTCTGACTGCGCAAGTCGCCACAGATACTCTTCCGCACTCCGCAGGTTTTCACGACTAATTGTTCCAGAATCGTCGAACGTTGACCTTCCGATTCGTTGCGAAAGTTTCTCGCTGAACCGGAACATGTGGGCCACGCTTCGAAGTAGTCGCTCGTATTTTGAGAATCTCGACAGGTCGATCATCGGCACAGACAGCAAGTGACTGCACACGTACGCAGGTCTCAGCTCTTCCGCTTCGTTTTCTTGGGTTTGTGGTTCGGCCAATCGTTTTCAGCTTCATAAAGGAAGGCAGGTCCACACATCCATCGGCTCTCAGGATTGCAATTCGGACCCTTCCCCCACTTCGTAGCTTCATCTGCAACATTGTTCTTCGTCCCAAGCCAACGCCATTCTTCAACTTTGGACAGGTTCAATACTTCGTTGACTCTGAACGCTACATACTGCCGGTATCGACGGGTGTCTGACTTGATCCACGATACAACGTTGCTGGAGTCGCTCCAAAAGTATGTGCGTTTAACCTGAATCGAATGGCCATCCTCGATCGCTTTGCGCAGACGTGCACCAATCACGGCCGCTTGCAGTTCTATTCGTGGAATCGAAACTATCTGAAGCGGAGCTACCTTTGTTTTGGAAGCAACCAAGGCACATCGTATCTGCCCTCGATCTTTGACGCGAAAGTACGCCGCGGCAGAATAGGCTTGTGCACTTCCATCCACGAATATGTGAAGCTCTAGGTCATCATAACAGGCCGGATCATATCCAGGAAAGTAGCTTCGAGGGATTCGAACGGAGTTCAGCTCCTTCAAAACTTGCAACCACGACTTCCAACGTTCAAATAGTTCGCTGGGTATCTGTTGATCCCAATCCACTTTCACCTTCCACACGTCTTGCAGTAATATTTTTCCTTGGATAATTAGGGAACCGACCAACCCCAACGGATCGTAGATCTTCATGACGAAGCTCAGCATCTTCCTCTTTGTCGGCGCAACGTTGGCTTCCACGAGTGTTCCAAGATCTCGTAGGTTTGTCGTGAAACAGAACAGGTCCTCCCTCGGTATCCAAGATATCCCGAGGACGCGTTCGAAACCGCTCAGGCTGTTCATCGAAAGGTCCTTAACAGCAGCTGGACTCACTTCACCGATCGCGTCCAAAACCGAGGATCGGTTCGACACCCAGTTGCGTATCCGAAAGCCCGCTCTTTGATGTACCTTCGCCACTTCCAACGCCAATTCAACGGCCTCGTCTTCCGTGTCGACGCTGTCGATGTAGTCGTCCACATAGTGTTTATTCTTGATGGCCGCTGCTGCTCTGGGATATTCTTGCTCATTCTCCGTGGCATTTAGGTTCTTCACGTACTGTGATTGCGCTGGAGAACACGTTGCCCCGAAGATAGCGACATCAGACGCCATCGTCACCATGGGTTCGCTTGGGGAATTGCGGTAGACGAACAGCAGAGCGCTACGATCCTCTTTTCTGATTCCGACTTGAAGAAACATCTCTTGTATATCGCCGGAAAATGCCACTTCTCGCTCACGAAATTTGAAGGTTACCGACAGCTGCGGAGTTAATAGGTCCGGTCCTTTGAGGAGCGTCGTATTCAACGACACGCCACTCACTTTTGCTGCTGCATCCCAAATGACTCGTACCTTTCCTGGTTTATTTGGGTTCAAGACAACGCCCAGTGGTAGGTACCAAGTGCGCCGCGGGTCGAACTCTGCCATCTCTTCCTTCGTTACTACGTGGATGTAGCCTTTGGACTCGTAGTCTGCCACCTGCTGATGAACGCTGTTGCAAAGTTGCGGATCCTTTTCCAAACGTCTTTCGAGGCACTTCAATCGTCGCTCAGCCATTGGTCTGCTGTCTGGGAATTCGAAGGAATCTTCTTTCCAAAGCAGCCCGGTTTCATATTTCCCATCTGCCGTCCGGATTGTTTTCTCCTCGAGGATTCGGCGAGCTCGTTGATCTTCATCCCTTCCAGGTTTGGAGCAACAGAAACTCCCAGGCTCTCCACGGAGAAAAACTCACGTACGTAATCATGGAGATCTTGATCCGGCGAATCTGTGCATATATACATCTGCCGGTGCTTGAACGAATGTTCTCCCCCTCGTACCTGACCACATACGACCCATCCAATGCGAGTCTTTGCGGCGACTGGTTCGCTCTCGTTACCTTCTCGAAGCTTCGTTGTGGTCAGCAGGTGCGAATTACTCAGTCCTATTAGCAATCCAGGAACGGCTCTATGGAAACTCTTGACCGGTAGGTTTCGCAAGTGTTTGAACTCCTTTGCTAGCTGCTCGAAGTCCAGCGATTGTTCAGGCAGTCCTAGGTTCTCGGCAGTGTATACCTCGGAGAGAAGTAAGCGGTTTTCGCATCCGGGTTCCGAGATACTCAACGACTCCAGCTGCTTAGTCGCTATTCGCTTATTTATTCCACTCGTCCAATGGATGAACAAGGAATGCGCGCTTCCGCTCACTCCTAGCTCGTTTGCAAGCGTTTGCTCCACGAGAGTTGCAGATGATCCATCATCCAGAAAAGCGAAGGTATTCACTGAACCATTCTTCCCGTATAGCGTCACAGGCAGAATTTTAAACAGTGTCGACGAAACGGGTTGACGATGGATGGTGACCGTTGCATTGGAAGAATTCACCGATTGTTTCTTGGCAGGCTCAGAGTGAAGTAGACGATGGTGACGTTTCTCGCAGCTGTTGATTCCACAAACCTCGCCCTCGCATGGCCAGCGATTGTGAGAAATCAGACATCGGCGGCAAAGTTTATTGTCCTTGACAAAGTTCCATCGACCATCCACGGAAAGCTTCTTGAACGCTGCACAGGTCGCAGCCGTGTGGTCGTGACCGTTGCACATGGGACAGAACTTGTTTGCTTCACCTCCCTTGCCTCTAGTGTTCTTGCTCGGCTCTCGGCGATCACTAGTGGCCGCATTGGTAGATTGCTCCGACTCCTTACGCTCGTTCGTAGCGTGCGCGTTCACAAACGCTTTATCCTTCGACTTCACTTTCTCGTCCTTCGTTGGCTTCGCAGCAACGCAGAAGTTTGTAACGCCACTCGTAGCCACGGTGACCTTCTCCATATAGTCGCTGAAGGCGTTCAAATCAACCACCGCTAGAGTGTGTTGGTGCAGCGCCTTTGAATTTGATGTTCGCCGGCAGCTTGTCGACGAGCTCTTGGAGAAGGATAGGGTTCGAAAGGTGGTTCTCCATTCTCACCGCTTTCAGGTGACCGCACAGGTTTTGTACGGCCAAACCAAACTGGATCAGCGTCTCCAGCCTTTCTGCCTTGGGAGCGGCCATACCACGAACTTTGGCCACTAGATTGTGGACGATGTGCTCCGGTCTTCCGTACAACGTCTGAAGGGTGGACAGAATCTGCGGAACGGTTGACGGATGCAAGAGAAAACTGCTGACTGCTTCCTTAGCGGCTCCTTTCAGGGATCGTTGTAAACGCAGCAAGTTTTCTGAAGAAGTGTAGCCACACGCCTCGGTGGAATGATTGTAGCTACTGATGAAAAGCGGCCACTCGACGGGGTCGCCGCTGAATACGGGAAGCTCTCTCGAGATGACTTGCCTTGCTGCCAGTTGCTGCGGTGTAGGTCCCAGTAGCATCGGTTGTTGATAGGCGGATTCAAAGCCTCTCAGGCCCGGAGAAAGGTTCGGTGCGAACTGTTGCTGTCTTAACAAGTTTACTACAGAATGCCCTAGCTTTGGAGTTACAGATTGCGCTTGGGGTGACCCTGGTCTGCTAGTCTGGTTAATCGGTCTGGTTGGCTCTACATTGTTCCCCCCGTCTACCTTTAGGTCACTTTCCGGAGCCGTGCGTGGGTTGGTACTCACGGGCAAACCATGTTGGTCGGATGCTATCAGAGATTCTTCGACCTGTTCCGCTGCCTGTAGTTGCACGCTCTGCAGACGCAGTAACTCCAGTTGCTCAACCAGCTGCTGTTCCTCGCCAAGAACTTTTGCTTCTCCTCATCTCGTCTCGATTGTTCCAGAGCATACTGTTGTTCGTAAAGCTTGAGTCGGTTGACTAGGTCCACTTCGCGTTTCCTCCGTACGTCGTTCTCTTTCTGATGCTGCCTCTCGACGTCTTGCTGCAGTTGCAGAATAGCTTCGATGTCTTGCAAACGTTGTCTATCCTGTCCTCGCTGATCCTCGGCACGGCAGAGGATTTCCCATCAGCCTGGGAGAGATCTTCGGAATCGTGCCTGATTTCGTAGGGTTTGAAACCGGGGCAACATCAGACTTCGTAGGATCGACTTCGGTAAGAAGATGAATGAACGGTTGGATGTTCACCATAGGTAGAAGAGGGTCATTCGACTGTCGGTCTGCATTTCGTTGCGGCAGATCTGGTAGTTGATTTACATCTTCCACTCCTGGGCTATCTCCGACGGAAATGCTGTCGGTAGTGCGGGGTATAGATTCTGTGACTCCAGCTGCAGCTCGCTGGAAAACAACCTCAGTGACGTCACTGATTTCTAGGGGAGTTGAAGTCCCAGCTGGTACTGTGGGTTGACTTGATGGGGTTTCATGCATGTCCAGACGATTCGATCCACAGGATATCTGCTGTTTCTTGAACCAGGCTTCAACCTTCTCTCGACTGCCCGCTTGACTTGGAATGCTTTGGCCGCTCCGCATACTTGCCGCATCTTCGTCCTGCTGACGAAGCAGCTCATGCTTTCGGGCTAAGTATTCCTTCTCCCTCTCCAGCTTTTCGGTCATAGCTTTCTCAACCAGCAACCTTTCTTCTTCCAACCGCTGAAGATCTCTGGCGATTTGGGCTCTTCGCAAACTTGAAACGCTGGATCCTCCGGTCCTGGAGCCGGCGGGGCAGGGGAACCTTCGACAAACATTTCGCACAAATGTAGTCCTTGGATCGCGCTGTAGCTTTATCCGTTTTCGCGCACGAGAAATGGTACCAGTGCTTGCAATCTCCGCACTTTACCATATACAACTCGGCATTGTTGGGCCGCGTACATTTCGCGCAATCGTGATCATCACCGTGCTCAATATCAATAACCGACGGTTCGAACTCACCGCTTGACTCCGTGTCGTTCAATTGCTCCTGTGCACCATCATTACCAGTGGGTTGGGAACGCCTGGTAACCGCATCTTGCATCGCTCGGGTTTTCGATCGAGTCTGGCGAACAAAAGATCCTTGCTGCATGCTGGCACCGACGTGGTGAACAATTCTTTGAGATTGTTATGGGTTGCTACTGGTGGGGTTACTTTTCGGAGGTCTTTTCAGCAAAACTCATCATTTTGCCCTGATGAGATCAGCTCAAAGAATTGGTCTCGTACTTTTTAAATAATTAAATTTAATTTCACAATAACTTTTATGTTTGACAGTTCTACTTTAATTTAGGTATTAATAATCCTGCATGTAACCTGCATCACCATCAAAACAATGACTTGCAATGCCTATCGCTTATCACGGTCTTTCTGACAGTTTGCCTTATCTCGCTCATTCTCCTCACACATATTCCTACTTGGCTTTCTAAGCTTTCGGGGGGCGCTCCGATGAACGCACTCGTCACAACAGTTAAAATCGTGCAAATCGGTCCACGGACGGCTGATATCTTGATGTGACATTTTTGTAACGCACACACATACGCACACACGCACACACACACACACACACACATACATACATGTGCTCAGTTCGTCGAGCTGAGTTGATTGGTATATACGACTTGGGTCTCCGAGCCTCGGATAAAAAGTTGGTTTTTCAAGCGATCTTTATACCCTTCTTAGGATGTAAGAAGGGTAAAACTCCCCCTAACAATATAAATTTTCCATAAAAAATAGAAAATTGTTAATAAAGAAATCAGGGTATAAGCAATAAATAAACATAAAGTTTCCACAAATAATGCAAAATTTCCATAAACCATATTATAAAATTTTTCACAAAACCAAAAATAAACAAGCAGCAAAAATTGCAATATTAAAAGAAAAAAAAAATCAAAATGTACCATTAAAAAAAAACAAAAAAACAAAACTAGCAATACAAAATTGTCCACAAAATAAATATTTTATTTGCACATAAAATTAAAAGAACAATAAAAAATATGAAAATTTCCATCAATAAATATAAAAAAGCAATGAAATTGTGCATTTTTAGTAGCGTTTAGTGTCCATAGAAAATTTAATCAATTTATTGCCCTTTTTGTAATTTTTATGGAAATTTTCTTATTTTTCATTGCTCTTTAGTGAATATTTGGCAAACAATATTCATTTAGTGGAAAATTTTGTTGTTGTTTATTGCTAATATTGATTTATTCATAAACATTCTGTTTTTTTTCCAGATAAATTATCCTTTGTAACTAAAACGATATCCTATCCCAAGACAATCGTGGAGATGCAGAGGTATACTCGGTCACTAGTAGCAACGAGAGTCGGATTAACAATCCTTCCATTCCTATTTGACCGTAAGGACGTGGCCGGCGCCGTTAATGACTTGAAATATTTGAGCTCCTGAAACGTGTACATTGAGAATGGATGGCTAATCCCACGCCCCATTCATTGTGTTCTCTGTACAATTTCAATCAATCAAGGAGTAGAAACTACGAATTTTACGGTCATAATGCTCATGCTCAACATTCTTTTTTTTTCTATGGTACATTTTGATTTCTTTATGAAAAATTCTTCTTTTATACAGTTAACTACCCAAGACTCGATTCTCTGTAATTTGATATTTTCCCTTACTCGATGAAGTCGCTTGAATCTAGCAAACTACGTTCCATCTGTAAGTCGGTTCATTCTTTACTCGATATTCTCTAAGTCAAAGTAATTTGCCGGACCTGCTCGAATGCTGTTTGGTCGAATAGTTTAAAAAAAACTCGCATTGCGAGTAGTAAAAAGTTAGTAATGAGAAATGAGTAGTGAGAATTACATTAAGTGGACTGCGAGAAGTGAGGAATGGGACATTTCTCACAACTCATAAGAAAAAAAGCGTGCAAAGTAGGAAGTAAATTGAAAAATAAAAACCCAAATTAATCCACCTAGCGGTGACGATGCCTTTCTCGATTAAATCAAGATATACTGATTAAATCGTTTTTTTCCAATTCCTATCTACCAAAAATGTTGGCAATTTTGTTTTTCTGTAAAATAAGCATAATACATTATGTTATAATCAAGTTATGACGGTCGTGAAATTTTCTTTCATCCATTTTTGACAGAGAAATTATTTCAAGTATTGTTATTTGTAACACATATTGATATAATTGTTATGACTAACTGGTCGGGTTGGTATATAACATCATGGGTCTCCAAGACTTCTATAAAAGGTTCGATTTCGGAGTGAAATGTACACGAACATTTTGAAAATTAAGCCAATTATTCTCAAGGCACCACCATGGCCACGAGCGTACGAACCAGCAGTTAATCGTGTTACCGAGTGCAATCTCTGTTGCCAACGATGAAACTTACAACTGTGTTGGTGCGAATGCTCCTATCGAGTCGGCTCTAAACTTAAAAGCGCGTACGTTGTTCGTCGATTAGTTTTCGTGTTCAACACGTTCCACATTGCAAGCTTTGAAAAGCTTTGCTCGTTGCGTTAGCGTTATCGATATTGCCGTAGCGAGGTTTCTAACCCATCGAGCGAACGTAATTTATATTATAGCATGGTAGCTGCTCAATGCTCGTAGTCCCGATTATATGGGAAAAATGGAAAACTGCCTAAACCATTTTCCTTGTCAGCTGCGAACGCATTAATCAATCTTGATGAAATTAAATAGCATGTAATTAGAAGAGTGGCTCTGCGGAATGCAACTTGTTGCGATAAAATCAGTTAAGTTCAAGTACATGAAAATCGTGTGTGTTTTTGAGGTTGAAAAAGTGACCATACAGACACACAAACATACACACACACATACATACACACACACATACATCATCTCGATTCATCAAACTGAGTCGAATGGTATAAGAAACTTTACTATCAGATGTTCCTGTAAAAAGTTCGTTTTCAGAGTGATATGATAGCCTTTCGGTACAACTTTGTTGTACGAGAAAAGAAAAAATGAGAAGTGATGAGTGAAACGTGAGAAGTGATAAGAGAAAAGTGTGAAGTGAGAAGTAAGATTTGAAATTACAAGTTAAAAGTGAAAAGTGAGAAGTAACAAGTCAGTAGTGAGAATAAGGAAGTAATGAGAAGTAGGAGTTGAAAAGTGAGAAGTAAGAATTAAGAAGTGAGAAGTGAGTAATGAAAAGTGAGAA
Organism: Armigeres subalbatus; assembly: GCF_024139115.2. Taxonomy (NCBI): domain Eukaryota; kingdom Metazoa; phylum Arthropoda; class Insecta; order Diptera; family Culicidae; genus Armigeres; species Armigeres subalbatus. Next base: position 287,353,166 of record NC_085140.1, on the reverse strand, counting down.
GTAAGAAGTGAGAAGTGAATAGTGAAAAGTGAGAAGGAATAAGTGTGAAGTGAGAAGTGAGAAATGAGAAGTAAGAAGTGTGTAGTGCTAAGTGAGAAGTGAGAAATGAGAAATGTGAAATAATAAGTGAGACGTGGGAAGCGACCATTACCCACTTCTCACTTGTTACTGTACACATCTCACCACTCAGTAATCACTTCCATTTCCCAGTACTAACTACTAACATCTCACTTTTCAATTCACTTAATAAGGAAACAGATGTTAAATATTCGGTTAAATGCCATTCGGTCAAATAACGCACTAAGGAGTATTTCAGCCCAAATCCTGGCCAAAAATCAAAACAATATTTTGATATTTCCATATTATTTCTCGTTTTTGTAATCTCAAATAATAATACTAATTTGCCATGGAATTTTAGGATCAATATCGATTATGTGTGAGCAATACTGGTTGCCAAAACTTCACCATAATTTATATGCTAGTTTTATCACAATTGTGCATGACAAAATGTTCACATTTTATTGTGTTTTTCTGGATTTTCATTGATTTTTAAGATAAAAATCAACATAAATATCAATAATAAGGGTGTGTAAAACGTTTCCAAGCATGATTTGATCTGAAATTGTTTTCACTTGATCCATAATGATGATATTATTTGCTAGCTTTTTTATATTTTTTATTCAATAATTTGTGTTGCAAAATTGAATTTAAGATTAGGTTCCAAACCCGATCAAGCGACAAAATTGTCAACGTTGGAAAGATAGGAGTTTCCTTAAGAGCCAGTTCGCGAGAAGCGCGACCCCCTTTCCAAGGGAGGTTGCAACGATGTTCTCTGATTTGGATGAGATTTTCAGGGTTTGTTCATATATGTAAGAGAAGACATTTTGCAAATTTTCAGATTTTTTCATTGAGGGGAAGTGGGGTAAAACGGCCCTTCAAAAAATATTGTTCAAAAATCGCCAAAAACAAAAAATGCAATAACTTTGGCAATGACTGACCGATTTTGTTTAAATTTTGCACGATATTTCTACTTAATTAGTACTTTATTCCAAGTGGTTAATATGGTTATAAAGTTGTTTACTTTAGGAGAAAATGTACTTTTTCGATAAAAAATGGTCGTTTTTCCAAAGGGAATATTTTTCACCAACAGATCTAGGATAAAAAACTAAACCCGCTAGGCAATTAAGGAACTAAAGAGCTTTCATCTCATATATAATTCAAAAGCGCCAACTCAAGAATTTCCAAGAAAATCGCAGTTTTCTGCAACACTGTTTATTCAAAAGAAATTTCGCACAAATTTCGACCTTACTTGTGCTGATGTTTTCCGATCTGGTGAAAACTGTCCAAACTTTTTTGTCTAAGTAGAAATTAAAAAACAGGATTTTCCATTAGGGGAGTGTAGGGTAAAATAGTCCATTAAAAATAAATGTCAAAAAATACATCAATTTTTCTATGTGAGTTCTAGCGGAAAATACATAAGTTTGAAACACTATTTCTTCTTTCTTTCAATTCATCTATATTTTTTGTTTCAATAGATACATATATACTTTGCTGATCTATATTAGATAGCAAACTATTTGCAGAACAATTTTCTACAGAAGTAAAATAGGACCAAAATAAATGCCTTAAACATTAGCACACTGAAACAAAAATGAAGTGATTTGGCGAAAGTGCTTGTTGATATTTTTTTCATAAGCTACAATTACTGTGGGTACCGGTACTGATGTTGCTTTTACAGCTATGCGAAAAACGGCAAACGGCAAATGAGCAATTTTGGTAAATTAGGTAAAACAGTCTTGTAAAAATAAAATGTCAAAAATTCATAAATTTTTATATGTGAGCTCAAGCAGAGTATATATTTGTATAAAAACATGACGTATTTCCTTTCTAACTTGAAAACTTATTTCAGTGCGCCGACTTAAGATCAATCAATTAAATTATAAGTTTCTGCACACTGCACTGTTTGTTTGCAAGCCAGTTTGTGAGAATCGCGACTCCATTTTTATCGATGTTTCACCATCTGGCTGAAACTTACAAGGTTTATTTCTATATGTAGATGAAACTATTTGGCAAAATATTAGGATGGTGAGAGAGGGGTAAAATAGATCTCCAAATATAAATAATGTTACGAAACCAGATGATCGTAACTAGAAATACTACAATAAGAGATCGGCGAAGAGACCATCTTGTTTTCAATCGAACCTTCAAAAGCGGTTCCAATTCGACTTGTTTACATTTTGTATCCACAAGAAGCAAGCGAAAAGTTCAAGTGCTGCCAGTCTTATTTTTACGATATCATGCATTTTCATACGTTGCAATTTCGACAGTTTTTCACTCCGCCGGTCTCTGGTTATAGGGTTGCTAAACGTAACCACACTTCTTAGATTTGATTATTCCGACCCAACTGGCAACTGTTGAATTAAATATAACACTGAAGTTCGAAATTCTTCCAAGCGTAGTATTTTTATGGTTTTTTATCTGTCAACAATAATAAATACTTCACAATATCTCAATCTCAAAAAATAACGTCAACTGTTCATCTAGTCATGTTATAATATTCCGGTGGCGGTATCGTAAACTTAGCGCCGTCTTAAACTCCCGTTCAAAAATATTGTCCCACCAAAATACATTCCCACCAGTTCTTCCATATATGGGTTTTGGTACTTCAACACGGTAGTCTATTCCTCAGTGAAAAAAGCAATAGACAGATTTCTCAAAAAGTATTGCAAGCTGTTACTACCCAAGTACTTACTTGATACTTGATGGGCTACAGCTCTTCGATGAACCTGCGCCGAATGGAGTATCCTTCTCCACTGGACTCGATCCTGGGCCAATCGCTTCCAGTCGCCCTGAACATTGAGCGCCCTCAGGTCCTCTTCAACTGCAAAAAGCCATCGTGTACGCGGCCTTCCACGAAGCCTGCGGCCTCTTCCGGGTTCTCTACTAAATATTACCCAAGTACTACTTTTTAGTAAACCACACCTTGGATGGTTGGTTGGAAATATGTTCATATAAGGTTAGAAAAGATTTTAAGAGAAAAAGGCTGGCATTCGAAGCATCCGTTTTACACATCAACTACACAGTCTTGTTAAGGTTCTCAAGCACTTTCAGGTGGTGTAAATTAAGTCGAGAATAAAACAGTTTTGCTTGGTAATCTTTTAATTAATTGATTAATTATACAATACAATTTATATAGTTTATCTATGAGTGTTGAAACGTGTATCCTAAAATATGAAGTATTTTCATGAAAGGTGTGCTTCAAAATCGTCAGACAATAGTATACTCTATCCTATTCAATGGTATACACATTATATTGTTACGCTCTCCATGTAAAAAAATTCAGCTCGCGTAGAAAAAAAAGTTGTTTCCCATATCATGCTAAATAAAATTTGTTACACTTTTGAGTGTTTTTCACACAGTTGTGTAAACATAGAATCGAGGGTATTCCATTATTTATGAGATAAAATTGGCCAACCCATGAAAATATATACACCCGATTAGAACTGGTATAGTCCATTCAGTCAAACATTTTGTTTAGATTGTATCTCTGTAATATTAGCTAGCAGTTTGAAGGTTAGTAATTCAAAATGTATGAATGGTACACGGTTTAACGTTTTTGCACAATAAACTGATGGCTTGCAGAATTTGGTTTAAATTGATATGATGGAGGATGAAAGAGCGTTATGAATACCGCACAATCGTTTCAAGCTACAAAAACAAGTCTATGGTAATCTGATGCAAGTGCAAAAGAAAACTATAATATGAGAAGCAGCTCCACCAACAAGCTATGTATAAACGCTACGAGATTGCTCATTTTCCGTTAAAAATAATTGATTTTTTTTTCACGTAGCTGTAAAAGCAACATCAGTAATACCCAACATCAATACAGCAACATCAGTAATACATCAGGTACCCACAGTAATTGTAGCTTATGAAAAAAATATCAACAAGCACTTTCGCCAAATCACTTCATTTTTGTTTCAGTGTGCTAATGTTTAAGGCATTTATTTTGGTCCTATTTTACTTCTGTAGAAAATTATAATGCAAATAGTTTGCTATCTAATATAGATCAGCGAAGTATATATGTATCTATAGAGACAAAAAATATAGATGAATTGAAAGGAAGAAGAAATAGTGTTTTAAACTTATGTATTTCCGCTAGAACTCACATAAAAAAAATTATGTATTTTTTTACATTTATTTTTAATGGACTATTTTAACCTACACTCCCCTAATGGAAAATTCTGTTTTTTAATTTCTACTTAGACAAAAAAGTTTGGACAGTTTTCACCAGATCGGAAAACATCAGCACAAGTAAGGTCGAAATTTGTGCGAAATTTCTTTTGAATAAACAGTGTTGCAGAAAATTGCGATTTTCTTGGAAATTCTTGAGTTGGCGCTTCTGAATTATATATGAGATGAAAGCTCTTTAGTTCCTTAATTGCCTAGCGGGTTTAGTTTTTTATCCTAGATCTGTTGGTGAAAAATATTCCCTTTGGAAAAACGACCATTTTTTATCGAAAAAGTCCATTTTCTCCTAAAGTAAACAACTTTATAACCATATTAACTACTTGGTATAAAGTACTAATTGAGTAGAAAAATCGTGCAAAATTTAAACAAAATCGGTCAGTCATTGCCAAAGTTATTGCATTTTTTTGATTTTGGCGATTTTCGAACAATATTTTTTGAAGGGCCGTTTTACCCCACTTCCCCTCAATGAAAAAATCTGAAAATTTGCAAAATGTCTTCTCTTACATATATGAGCAAACCCTGAAAATTTCATCCAAATCGGAGAATATCGATACAAGAGGGGGTCGCGCTTCTCGCGAACTGGCTCTTAATAAGCTCCACGAAAAACATTTAACGCATCCTTACGCAACCGTGAGTTGTTTTCATTTGAATAATACTTCACTTACAAGTTTAATACAAAGAGCACAACAACAAACAAAAACACGCTTTGCTGTTAATTGAATGCATTTACAGACGACAAAACAATTGACATACTTTTGGCCACGCTTTCACACTGCGTACTCCTATGTGCAACGTTCGACCAAATGACCCTTTCGGCCAAATGGCTTTCGGACAAATGATTCTAAGCCATATTTTTACATGCTAGAAAAAGTGTTTCAATTTTGAAAAAAATGTATTCCTTATCTCGATACCTCTTTAACTCAATGGTTTCTTGGATATCGAGTAAGGGGTCTGTCATTTTCTTACTCTTCATATACACAAAAAATATTTTGTATGGAAAAAACTCACACGGGGGAGGGTTCCGGAATACCAAGAAAAATGCTTACCTAATTATAGAACGACTTCATTAAGGAGAGTTTACTGCAATTCAAATTTTTGCTTTTGAAAGTGCCTTTTTTTTGTTTTATGGAAAAAAATTAATTGGTTATGGAAATTTTGCGATATTTGTTGCTTATACCACAGGGAACAGACATGGAGGCTCGAACAAAATTTCTTGCAAAACGTGTGTTAAGTAAGGGTATGCGATGACACACTTTTTCCAAACGAAACGAAACGAAATTTTATTTTTTTCGGCGGAAATTTTATTGAGTGTATATTGGTTTAACATTATGTATGCAATTCTGATTTTACATTTTTAAAGTCAAATAACTATCTTGCCACCAAGAGAGTTATAATAACAGAAGAAGCAGGGTATGATAATCACCGCGTTCTCGTTTATAAACCATTGGCGATAAGGCAATACCCCAGCATTTGTGCCGCTTTTAAACGAATTCATCGTGGAGTGTGTACTCCCGAATCTGTTAAATTTTATATCAGTTCGGTTTTATATCTGAAAGTATATTGAAATATAGAAATTGTGGGATTTTTCGCACATAGATTCAAATTCTGTTAAAAACCTTATTTCACTTAAGAATTATTAAGATTATGTTATTCATATTGTCTCATCAGCGTGGCTTTACGGTATTAGACTAAATCTAACCACACAAAACATTTATATATCCGCATCTGCCAGGCGTATACGGAGATAGACAATTGATAATAGCATACATTCCTGAGCAGAATCCTGCGTACCTTTCTAAAATGGACAAAGATATGTATTTCACAAATGTGATAACAAAGTTTTTATGGCAGGTATGAAGAAATAATTCTTCCTTTCTCATATAAAAAGTTTGACCAAAAGGCCTACCAAATTCAAACTTATTATATGAGGCTCGGAGACTCATAGTATTATATATGGGGAACGGTTGGGCACTTTATCACATAGCTCCTATTTCCATCCCATCAAAAACAAAGCAATGAAAAGTTTGTTTCTTATTATTGTGATTTTTTTTTAACCAGTGAGCACGCTTGTTATCAAAAAGAAGCGACGAGATTGGTGCTTATTTCTTTGTTTTGCGATGAGATGGATATATGTTCAGTGAGATGGAAAACGGAGCAGTTCCCCTACAATCAGCTCGACGAACTGAGCTATTGTCTGTTTCTGTTTGTCCTTGTATATGTGTTTGTGTATATGAAACATATGCAAGAAACAGCTGTTTTGGTCAGTATGAGCTAAAAACAATCATGAGTAAAGTAAAGAACTTTCAGCAATTTTAATGATCGTTCAACCCGTTCTGGATTTTTTTTTTGCAAATTCAATACGAAGATCTAGATTCTGCAATGTTCCTTACAATGAATAGCTTAGCTTGATTAACTGTACACATCGTAGTTGCTCATCATGATTGGCCGAGAAACAGCAAATGTGCACAGTTTACCAATTGAATAATCTTCTTGGGATAAATAAAAATTATTCTCATTGTACTTGCTTCAGTCAATTTAGCATTAGGAGAGGAAAATTAGTTTGACACTCATTGTTATAAGAGACCGAGGAATGCTCTGCATCTCCGTGAGCGCCACGGGAAAGGAATCGTTGGTTAGTTGAAAAGGTAATTTATGTGAAGCCACCTTGGTAAGTGACTAAATATTTATTGTGAACGAAGTTCGCGTTCTCCCGGACTATCTGCCGTCCCCTGACCAGCAGCAACATGATCGATTTCGATTGTGCAAATAGTCAAATAATATCACAAAATGTTAATTAAAATCTTGGGGTCTGTATGTATTCGATGATTCGCCCCAATATTCACTGGTGTGTGGAGTATTTTCAATCCTCTGAACTTTTTATTCTTACTTTTAGGTAAGATTCGAATTCTTGTTTGAACTTAAAATGTTGCATTTTGTTTTCCTTAGGACCTTCTTAAAGCGTAAGCGGTGCTTTCCCATGCGCTTAAACCTGGGGTGACATTGTGCATCTCGAATCGAATCACTCGATTCGTACGTTTTTGCATTCGTTTCGAAAAAATTGCGGCATTATGTATTTCGTTCGACTTCATTCAGTCGCAGTACAAGATTTCGAATGATGCTGTACTAGCTCAATCGAGTATGTTCTGTCAAACGAAATGTAAACAGAGAGAATAAGAGATAGCTGTCTCCGTGTTTATTATGCCGCCCGCTGGAGAGACAGCCTTCAGCGCATTGCGAGTGTGAGTAAACAAAGAGAATAAGAGTAATTTCATCTGCGTGAAGCATGTTGCCTGTTGGAAAGGCATCCTTCAGGGCATGAATTGGCAGTTAATTTATAAACAAGCAAATCGTGCTCAATGACTATAAAATCTATATTTTATATTGAGCAGTTGAAACCGATTAAAACATTATACGACAATACAATACGACATGTTTTATAAACTGAGATATAGTTACGACACAAATTATAAGTTTTATTATTAATTGCATATTATTCGGCAACTGGGCCGTACGTAAACCATTTTTTTGTTAAATGTCTGGGCTGTGCATATGCACAGCAAATGTTTCTAAATGGACAAATTGATATGAAATTTGCGAAAAAGAATCCACGTGTCTTGTAGGGACTCGAACCCTCAACCTCCTACTTTCTAGATAGGCGTGATAACCCCTACAAGACCACTTAAAGGTCACGTTTGCGGAAAAGCCATCAGAATCCGAGTACCAACTTCAACCACGGTTAGCTCTTTTTTGCAAATTGAATATCTTTCGGATGCTTGATTTGTGCAATCTTCGCATGTACTTTACTGTTGTATATCCACAGTCAAGCGAGTGCACATTGTTTATTACTCGAGAGGATCACACTCTATGCCCCCAACAACGAGCTGGGCGGATTTGTGCCAAAGGATTGCTTGGCTAAAGCATTTGATTAGTTTGATTGCTCTAATTGTAATCAAGTGTCGGTCTTCCACCGTCATTAGTCGTCTGAGTACCCGCGACCGCATACGTATACGCTCTATAGAGCAATCAGACTCATCAAATGCTTCAGCATTTATTATATTTATTCGAGTTTAGCTATTTTTGAGCTAAATAATTTAAAGCTAAAAAAGGATTCGACAATAAATTACTTTGATGTTTCCATGTGTTTTAGTTAAATGCACTTGGGTCATCTTTTCCCCTTTTTTTATTTAACTCAACTATTTTTACGTAGATTTTGGATTATATACGTTTTTACGCAGATTTTCCCCATAGATTTTTCACGCGGTTTATCGAAATCGTCAAGAAATACGTGAAAACTGCAAAAAAACGATTTAAGTTGAAGTCGTTTTTACGAGGATTTCGGGATAATTAGAGATTGCATATTGTCTGGAAATTATAAAAGTAGGTATACTAATGACATTCTTTCCTTCAAGATACAATAATGAAACATTTATACTCTTCCCGTAGAGTAATAAAAACAAATATAATGGAAAACTTTTAGCAAGAAATGACTCTCGAACAAAATTCGAAAGCTATAAAGGTGACGAGTGATTTTCATTCGACTTGAGTCGTTTTTCAGTGTGCTATCGAGTCTCCATAATGCCAAAACATCTCGTTATTCTTGTACCTCCTCGAGCATACTCGAACGATGATTCGTTTTCGAGATCGAATCGAAAGCCGTAATGCCAAACATGTTCGACTCGATAGAATTACGTTCGAATCGAGATGCACAATGCCACCCCTGGTTCGAGACCTAAGCGAAGGTGAAGAAATCGGTCTTTAATAAGAAAGAGGCGCTCAAAAAAGACTTCACAAGGGCCCTATGAATCCACGCCACGGCGTTGCCTCTTTGACAAAGTTATACTGATCTGATTACATTTACACTCTATTTACACATTGAGCGAGATCACCTTTATAAAAAATAGGATAGGATAGTTAAAGATACTTTTCGTCTTCCGTTAGATATTCCTAACAAACCACTGAGGACATTTTATAGAAAAATAAATACACTGGATTTTGGTTTTACGCGATTTACATTTTCTCAATTTTCCACTCATCCTAAATGTTTAACGCATATTAATTATCATGTGATTTTTTTTCGATTTATTCTGGATTTTTTGAAACATGTTGCGAAGAGTTTGGTGGTAAATTGAAGTCATACGATCAAAAATACGAGCGAGAAAAAATCGTGTAAAAACAAAATCCTGTGTACGTATTTGTTGACATTATATAGAAAGCGTTAACGTAGACATGAAGATTTGAAAACAGCTTCATGATTTTGTTTAGCGGCACAGCCACAATTTTTGATAATACAAAGTATGTTTTAAGTTTAAATTTGTTTCGAAATTCCGCAAAATTCCTTTAAATTTCATTAGAAGCTAGTTTTTTCTAGCGAAATTTTTGTAATTTTACGAAACGAAACGAAATCAAAAACAGAAAGAAGGTGCGAAAAGCTTGCCGGTACGTGATGACAAAAATGATAGAAGAAATGGGCCTTTTCTACATCTTACAATCAATGATATATTTTTCAACAAGCATTTCACCTGCGCCTAAGATTTTGTCTAACCTATTGATGTTATCCAGAAAGGACTACGGTTTCATACAAAAAGAACCATATGAGAATGTTTAGATGGACCCCATTTTTTATAACTTTATGCAGAATTCCCACTAGGCAGTCCGGCAATGTAGAAGTCACTGGGAACATCGCCCACTAGGACGGTCTAGTCTCTAGGACAGACAGTCTAGGACAGATCGTTGATGGATTGGTTAATGTATGGGTGAATGAATAGCAAAGGTAGTAATGAAAACAAACTGATTAAAGTTACTATCGGTTTAAAGAAAATCAACACTAAAAAGAATATTCTTTCGAAAAAAAAGTGGATTTAAAACGCTAAATTTGCTCTAAGGTTTAAAAACGTGAATAGGGTAATATATTTGAAATTACAGCTCCTCCGGAAGTTCCCTCGGGAATCCTTCCTGAAGTTCTGCAGAATTCCTCCGGAAGTTCTCCAGGAATTTCTCCGGATGTTCTTTCAGGAATTCCTCCAAAAGCTCCTCCAGGAATTCATCCAGATGTTCCGTCTCCATGTTCAGCCAGAAATTCCTCCGGAAGATCCAACAAGAGTTACTCCAGAAGTCCCTTCAAGAGTTCCTCCGAAAGATCCACCAGGAGTTACTCCGGAAGTTTATCCAAGAACTCAAGAACGAATTCAACAAAATTTCATGCGATTTGCTCTTCGTCGAGTAAAAATCAGATTTCGCCCTGCTCAAATTCCGCGGAATTTCATTTCGAGTCACCTAAAAGAAATTTTTCGAAATACCGCATCGCATATGCTAAGTGTAAAGAATCAAACCGAACCTCACGCTACCGACGTCGACATTGCAACTCATGAACTCATTTTGACAACACGATGGCGCTGGTTTACCTTGTATGCGAAACGACACTAGCGTTCAGGGGCGCTTTTTGTTGATGCTAGCGCAGAAAAATCACGGGATAATGGTGACATTGCAAATAAATTCAAAATGATCAGTACAAAGATAATCACAACTTAGCGAGTGGAGCTTCAACGTCTGTTCTCTGTGCTTATACCCTGATTTCTTCATAGGCAATTTCTTATTTTCTTATTTAATTCTTTATGAAAATTTTCTTTTGCTGTCATTTTCATTTGAAATCGAGACCAACATTACAACTGAGGCTTTGCTCTCACACCCAAGCAGCATTGGCCGTATATTTTTTAATTATGTTAAAAAATTTTCGTGCCTTCGCATTAGGTTTCCTTCCAACTCGCCCTTATATTGTATTTAGATCATTTTTCAACTTTTTCCGTCAAATTTGTTAATTCTTTGTATATAAACACAGCTGATCTCAAGACGAATCGATTAGTGAGAAATCAGAAATGTTGATGAAGCATTTTACTAGAATAACTGGAGTGAGACAAGCAATTCAATACAATTTTTAAAGGCGCAATTCCCCGAAATTCTTAGAGGTGGAATTCTTCAGAAATCTTAATAGTGTAATTCCCCAAAATTTCTGCAGAAAGAATGTTTGCTGGCGGATTCAAAATCTTTGTAGATGGAATAACCTATTTTTACTGGAGAATGAATTTTCCAGAATTCAGGGAAAAGGTATTTCCCACTAAGGGTTTCCTAAAAATGGTACCAGAAGGATTTTCAGTTTGTTACCAGTTATGAACATCGTTCCCAATGTATTATCATACACTTTTTCACCTCGTCGTAGTGGGGAAGGTAATTAAGGCGGATTAATGCTTTCTATTATAAAATAAAAGTGTTACAGTATGTCGTTATACTAAGCTTAGAAAAATGTCCTGTGTTTCAGAAGATCGAAGAGAGGCTTCTTATAAACCGAATTTGGTCCAAAACTGCTGAATGGTCTCCCAGTTCACCTCTTGGATTATTTAATGTAGCCATACTTGCGAAATGTCTACTATGGCTAAATTCAAAGCAATGCGGCAATGCGAAGAAAAGTGTTTAAAGTCTCGAAAAGGTTAAAAGCGGTTTTCTTTCGAAGCACATGCTGTAATTGATCCACATCATATACCAACTTTCAATAAAAACAATTACTATTTAAAACCGATGTGAAATAATCGAAGTTTAAATTTGTATTGGAATATATTGAAAGGTGTTCGCCAATATGTCTAGCTCTTTTGTATGTGAATAGGCGCAATGTCGGTTGTGCCATTTCCAGAAATACTAAGCTGATTGATGTTAAGATTGCCATGAGTATGGTCCGCAACTTCAGCACCTGTCATATATACTCTTATCAATTTGCATGAGAGAAATGAGGATGCCAGAAAAGAAAATGCTGAGAGTTTCCGGATTATAATTGAAAGGTCTTAGGGTTAAACCAGAGTAAACGCGACGAGCGATGCGACGCATCGCACGTCGCGTTTAATCTGGCTTGCCCCTTACACGTTAGTTCCGTGAATTTCAAATAAGATAAGATTATGCATTTACTAGGTACGTGTTCTTTTCAGCGCCGTAGCAGAAATTTTTCAAACGTAGGTATATGGAATTGAACGGAGTTTATCTTCTTAAAATTGGGGAGATGGAAATTAACCCAAAAACCACCCCCAGACTACGGTGCTGAAATTATCTGAAAATCGCCGGCAACGCGCCGACCAAAAATGGTGGCGGAGGCGCATAGCTCTATGCAGATTGCACATCACTGTTACAAATGTTTTCGATCAATGGATTTTGGATTAACAACCGGAAGAACAAATAATGATACTTTATTCGTCCAATTTCTGGGTGCACGGAGGGATGAGTCTTACAAAATAATCTTTTCATGTTAAGCAATCATGATTAAATAATCTCACCATGATGCCAATCATAATTTACGCAATAGAATGGCGACACTCAGCAGGGAAATTTTGAGCAGAATACACGTGATACAAGTGACACATATTTACATCACATGAACAAGGGTGATAATGGTGTTATTCACCATCCATATATTTCGATACACTAAGAAAATGGAAAAGAATAAAAAGAAGTCAATTTCGTATTAACAGCGCTACGCACGAAAGCAGGGAATCAAAATTCCGACTTTCAACGTCACGTAATCAGGGGTTGTCACCTTGACAAAAACCATTCCCACGTCAGTCCCAAAACATCCTACTGTTCGCTTGTCGACATTCCATTATATGGCACTCAGCAGGCAGCCCCAGGCGAACCTGCCCATGGACCACTTGTGGTTTTTCAGCACGTGACTTGGATCACCCACCGTCATGCCACTCACGGAAAGCACACGATCAAAAATTAATCTAATCGTGACAAAAATTTTACAACGCTCCCCAGCAGCTTCCCCATGATGTGAACGCACAATGGAAGCGTTTTGTCCATGGATCCATTCTCAACGGAAATTAAGATGCGACAGTCGGTTTGAATGGGATTGTTTATGAAACTAACGATTTAACTCAATTTGGACTCGGATGGAAACGTGAGCAGGCAATATCCGATGGTGCTTCTGTATTACGAGCGAATAAATTTCTTCTCGGGGAATCGGAAACAGGCTCGTTTTTATTGCCACTCTGTGAAAACGATAGCCTTTGTACCCATTGAAGGAGGAAGCAGGAAGGTTCCCGCGTCTGATGGATGAAAGATCCGGTGGAGTATTTGCTTTGCTCAGTTCCGTTCATTCGTTCTCAATCATCCACTTTTCGCGTTAGCTGTTATCCGGTCACGAAAGAGGGATCTTTTGTTTTAAACCCATTAATGTTCGCAGCATAGGTAAAACTCGCTGCGCGTTCACAAGGGCTGTCCTATTTGTAGGACACTGGGACCATGTGGGAAAATGTTAATCCAATGAGAACGTGCCAGCACATTGAATAGAATGATTGTTTTCGTAGAATTAAATGAAACAGAAAGAAGGTGCGAAAAGCTTGCCGGTACGTGATGACAAAAATGATAGAAGAAATGGGCCTTTTCTACATCTTACAATCAATGATATATTTTTCAACAAGCATTTCACCTGTCACCTTCTAAATTCCTCCGGAAAGTTATTCACAAATCGTTCGAAAATCCTTCTCATGTAATTGTAATTCCCCCCCACTAATTTTTTTTAGGAAATTCACGAGAAAATATCTTTTCTTCTCTCCAAGATTTACTTCAAGATATTTCTTCGGCTATTCTCTCTTCAGGAAGAATCCGGCATTTTCTTCCAGCCACCAGCCAATAGCTCCCGCAACAATACATACGGAATTTCTTCCCGAAATTCTACCAGAAGTTTCTTTAAAAATTTCTGACGGAAATTCTCCGATTTAGCTAAATAATTTCACTTGTAAATCCTTCGGAAATTCTTCTAGGAACTTCTCCGGGCATTCCTCTCGGAACTCTTCCTTTAATTCCTACGGGATTACTTCCAGGAAATTTTCCGGGAATACCTCCAAACATTCAATAGCGAAATCATCTAGCATTCCAATCTGGAATTCTTTTGGCAATTACTTCAGAATATCCTTCAAGAAATCCTCTAGAAATATCTTCATGAATTTCTCCTGGAATTCGTTCAAGTCTTCCCCAGAAATTATTTCGAGGTTTTTTTTCGAGAGTTTGTTCAGGTACTTCTCCAGGAATTCCTTCAGGAATTTCTCCGGGAGATTTTCCACGGAAATGTACTAGAATTCCTTTCGGACTTCACTCGGAATTTACTCGGATATCTGCCAAGAGTTCTTCCAGAAATTTCTTCGAAACAATCCGCAGAGATTTTCTTCAGCAATTAATCTGGGAATACTTTCAGGATTAAATCTGGGAATTTCTGCATTAATTCCTCCTGGTATTTGGAACTGGAACCTGGAACTTCTCTAAGAATTATTTCTGGACTTCCATATGGGAGTTCCTCCGGGAGTTCTTCCAGGAGTTTTTCCAAGAAATTCTCCGGTAATACCTCCAGGAACTTTGCAGGGAATTCCTGGACGATATTTGGCAGGAATTGCACGGGAAATGGGATTTTGGAAGTTCCTTCAGAAATATTTTTTCTCTTCCTCTAGGGTATTCCACCGGATGTTCCTCTGAAGTTCCACCAGTAGTTCCTTCGGGAATTCAATCAGGCTTTCTTCCAGGAATTCATTTAGCATTTCTTTAGGCATTTATCTATAAATTCCTCTAGAAATTCCTAGGAGAATTTCTCTGGGAGTTCTTACGGGAATTCCTCCAGGAGGTTCTTTTAAGAATTCTTCCAGGAGTTCCTCCTGGAATTCTTACGGAAGTTCCTTTGGGAATTCATCCTAGAATTCTTACGAGAGTTCCTCCAGGATTTCCTACGGAATTTCTTCCTGTAGTTCTTCAATAAATTCCTCCAAAAGTTCCACCGGCAGTTCCTCCGAGAATTCCTCTGATAATTTCTCCGTAAATTCCTATAGATAATCCCCCGGGAGTTCCTCCGGAAATTACTCTGGGAGTTCCTCCGGGAGTTCCTTTTCAGAGAAACACCCGGAGAAACTGCAGGTGAAATTCCCGGAGGGATTCTCGTAGAAACTGCTGGTGGATCCCCCGTAGGAATTCCCAAAGGAACTGCCGCAGGAGCTCCCGTAAGATCTCCTATAAGAACTCCCGGAGGAATTTCAGGAGAAACTCCTAGAAGAATTCCTAGAGGACCTCCCGAATGAGAGGTTCCCAGAGAAACTATCGGAAGAACTTCGGGAGGAATTTCCAGCCTAATTTCTGAAGAAAGCCTAAATGATTTCGTGAAAAAAGCCTGAATAATTTCCTGGAATAGCTTCTGGTGGAACTCCCGAAGGTATTTCCGGAGAAACTCCCGGATGAATTGCTGGTGGTATTCCCGGAGGAACTCTCGAAAGAACTTTCTGGAAGAATTTCTGAAGAAATTCCCGGGAGAATGTTCAAAGGAACCCCGGGGAAACTACGAGAAGCATTCTCGGAAACAAGAGAATTCATCTTATAGACAAATCTCGTCTAGCTGAAACCTTTATTGGGGTTTGTTGCTGGACCATCATCATCATCAGAGGACCTCCCGGAGAATTCCCTGAGGAGCTCGCAGAGAAATTCTCGGAGGAGCTTCTGGTGGAAAATCTATATAAATTCCTGAAGAAGCCTAAATAAATTCCAATTCTGCCGAAATTCCAGGAAGAATTTTCAGAGGAACTGCCGATAGAACTACCGGAATAATTCTCGAAGGAAATCCTAGAGAAATTATTGGTGGAAATGCCGGTGGAACTCCTGGAAGAATTCCAGGAGGAATTTTCGGAGAAACTCCTGGAGGATCTCCCAGTGGAAATCTTGAAGTTTCCACCGGAATTCTTTCAGGATTTCATTGCGAATTAATCTCCTTAAACTCCTCCGAAAATTCCATTGTTGATTTCATTTTCGGTATAATTTCTGTATAAATTTCCGGTGGAATTCCTGGAGAAATTCTTTGAAATTTTCACAAGAAATTATTCGAAACAATTCACGGAAAATTTTATGGAATTTACACAAGAAATTCGAAGATTTTTCGTGAATTTCTTAGGAATTTTTTCTGCGGAATTTCCACGGAATATTCTTATTCTTGAAAGTTATGGGAAACAGCACGAAATCATTTGAATTATTGCAGGGAATTCTGCAGAACTTATAAAGAAGTTCGTGAAGATTTTCTTGGAGTAAATAATGGTGGAATTTTCGGATCAATTCCCGGCAAAATTTATGGTGGAATTCCTGAGGACACTGCCGAAGAAGTTGCTGGAGGCATTCCTTAAGAATTCCTGATAGAATTTCGGATAGAATGCCAGGAGCAATTGTCGAAGGAATTCATGGATAAAGCTTGCATATTGATTTTTCTGCCTATTTTATAATAAATATTATTTCAGAGAGGATTTGTTTAGAAATTCAGATGTATGGTTCTAGTTTTCTTAAACTTATGGAAGAATGCAGGATTTTTATAATAATTGTTATAGCCGATTTAATATTCTTTCTGAATACGAAGTTCGTTAATATTTTTCTCACTTTATTTAAAAATATCTGATGAGCAATAAATCACGCATTTTTAAATCCATTATTGTTTTAATCATTATTATTTCGATTTGGTTTCATGTGTTAATATTCATGTGTTTTTATAAAACTACTATAAAACTACGATTTGGAAGACCAAAAAAGTTGCCCCCCTCCCCTTCTCGAAATCCTGGCTACGCCCATGTCTAGGACAGATCGTTGATGGATTGGCTAATGTATGGGTGAATGAATAGCAAAGGTAGTAATGAAAACAAACTGATTAAAGCTACTATCGGTTTAAAGAAAATCAACACTAAAAAGAATATTCTTTCGAAAAAAAGTGGATTTAAAACGCTAAATTTGCTCTAAGGTTTAAAAAACGTGAATAGGGTAACATATTTGAAATTACAGCTCCTCCGGAAGTTCCCTCGGGAATCCTTCCTGATGGTTCTGCAGAATTTCTCCGGATGTTCTTTCAGGAATTCCTCCAAAAGCTCCTCCAGGAATTCATCCAGATGTTCCGTCTCCATGTTCAGCCAGAAATTCCTCCGGAAGATCCAACAAGAGTTACTCCAGAAGTCCCTTCAAGAGTTCCTCCGAAAGATCCACCAGGAGTTACTCCGGAAGTTTATCCAAGAACTCAAGAACGAATTCAACAAAATTTCATGCGATTTGCTTTCGTCGAGTACCGTGGAATGACCCCGTCCGCCTTCTCCAATATGAGCATCGCTGTGGATTAATTCATTTGTCATCTATGACTCGGAAGCCTCCTTTCAAGAGGCTCGGAAGCCTCCTTTCAAGAGGCTCGGAAGCCTCCTTTCAAGAGGCTCGGAAGCCTCCTTTCAAGAGGCTCGGAAGCCTCCTTTCAAGAGGCTCGGAAGCCTCCTTTCAAGAGGCTCGGAAGCCTCCTTTCAAGAGGCTCGGAAGCCTCCTTTCAAGAGGCTCGGAAGCCTCCTTTCAAGAGGCTCGGAAGCCTCCCTTCAAGAGGCCCAGAAGTTTCCTTTAAAGAGGCTCAAGCCTCCTTTCAAGAGGCTGGAAGCCTCCTTTCAAGAGGCTCAGGAAGCCCCCTTTCAAGAGGCTCAGGAACCCTCCTTTCAAGAGGCTCGGAAGCCCCTTTCAAGAGGCTCAGAGCCTCCTTTCAAGAGGCCTGGAAGCCTCCTTTCAAGAGGCTCAGGCCTCCTTTCAAGAGGCCTGGAAGCCTCCTTTCAAGAGGCTCAGAAGCCTCCTTTCAAGAGGCTCAGGAAGCCTCCTTTCAAGAGGCTCGGAAGCCTCCTTTCAAGAGGCTCAGAGCCTCCTTTCAAGAGGCTCAGAAGCCTCCTTTCAAGAGGCCTGGAAGCCTCCTTTCAAGAGGCTCAGAAGCCTCCTTTCAAGAGGCTCAGGAAGCCTCCTTTCAAGAGGCTCAGAAGCCTCCTTTCAAGAGGCTCAGAAGCCTCCTTTCAAGAGGCTCGGAAGCCTCCTTTCAAGAGGCTCAAGCCTCCTTTCAAGAGGCTCAGCCTCCTTTCAAGAGGCCTCGGAAGCCTTCTTTCAAGAGGCTCAGGAAGCCTCCTTTCAAGAGGCTCAGAAGCCTCCTTTCAAGAGGCCTGGAAGCCTCCTTTCAAGAGGCTCAGAAGCCTCCTTTCAAGAGGCTCAGAAGCCTCCTTTCAAGAGGCTGGAAGCCTCCTTTCAAGAGGCCTGGAAGCCTCCTTTCAAGAGGCTCAGAAGCCTCCTTTCAAGAGGCTCGGAAGCCTCCTTTCAAGAGGCTCGGAAGCCTCCTTTCAAGAGGCTCGGAAGCCTTTTTTCAAGAGGCTTATCAAGAGGCCTCCTATCAAGAGACTCAAAAGCCTCCTTTCAAGAGACTCAAAAGCCTCCTTTCAAGAGGCTCGGAAGCCTCCTTTCAAGAGGCTCGGAAGCCTCCTTTCAAGAGGCTCGGAAGCCTCCTTTCAAGAGGCTCGGAAGCCTCCTTTCAAGAGGCTCGGAAGCCTCCTTTCAAGAGGCTCGGAAGCCTCCTTTCAAGAGGCTCGGAAGCCTCCTTTCACGAGGCTCGGAAGCCTCCTTTCAAGAGGCTCGGAAGCCTCCTTTCAAGAGGCTCGGAAGCCTCCTTTCAAGAGGCTCGGAAGCCTCCTTTCAAGAGGCTCGGAAGCCTCCTTTCAAGAGGCTCGGAAGCCTCCTTTCAAGAGGCTCGAAGGCCTTCTTTCAATAGCCTCCTGAATGCTCAAAGTCTTGTAGGAACTTTGATGTATAAACTTCGCGGGGTTACGAAAATTCCAGACAACTTTTTAAAGAGCCATATATCGCGTTAGTTTTAAGTCCGTTTTTCATATATCTTATGAGTTACGCTTATTTTAATTTTTAGCGAAAAAATCAATTCAAGACAACATTTTCAAAACGACTTATCTGCTTTTGTAAACAAAGATTCAAACGGCGATTTAACGAATCTGATAGCACTTCGACGCAAACAAATGCTATCATCAGGTAGCCGATTGATAGTGTTAGTTTGCATGGGAGTAGTGTTGGTAAAAACTCAAATTCTCAAATCTCATCCACGATTCAAATCAAGCGCGAGGTAAACCTCACCCGACTCATGGCCCAGAGAATCGTCCATGATTCGACTCGCGATTTGCATCATTGGGTGATTTTTGCGTGTTCTTCTTCGTAAAATTCATCGGAATAACTTTCTGTCTTTAAACAATGGATTATAAATTGTTACCGAATGCGTCAACAATGAGACACCCATGCATATAACCCCTAACTAATTAATAAAACTCAATATTTGTGAGACTATGCATGGAGTACCCAAAAGGCGGAATACATGGGTAAATTGTCAACTATCGGTGTATTCCGTCTCAATCGTGTACGCACTAACGCTGCTGCCACCCCTACCTTCGAGGCGAGTGGAAGATTGGAAGTACATCCGGGGCGAAAAGAAGGGAAGAGAGGAGGAGAAAAAAAGCAAGACTGAAGACGGGGTATTTGGTCAGTGAACGCCGAGGAAGACAGTTGTTTTCGCGAGTGTCCAAGCAAAATTAAAAAACGTGGTGGAAGTAGACCCCTGAAGACCACAAAATACTCCGGACGGGAAATATTACCACCCGTTTCCCCCCCCCAATCGAAGCTGGCTAAAGAGATACCGGGAAGGCTTCCTCGACCGAGCGAAAGCGATGCTTGTAGCGGCCGTGCCTACGGCGGTTTAAGTGCATGACCATAGTGTAGTGGACCCCTAGTGATTGTTCCGAGCCCAGCGTGGTACCTAGGCGGACAGACCTTTGTAGGGAGAGCACAACGATCTTCGCCCTCTCAACGCCCGCAAAGGACAATCCGGAAGTGGGCAGTTCCGATATTAGTGGCCACACGTGTCCGTACCCGTTTAATTTTGGCAAGCTACATCTATCTCGGTCCCGCATCAAATAGAGGACAAACACCGGAAAGTCCATTTTTCCACGCTCGCGGCAGGCTGGCCCCTCGTGAAATCGCCGAAGGCAAGAGAACTCTTCCTCGTGCTGTTGGAGAAGTTTGGCACAGGACGCTCATATTCCGTCACTACGGTGACAAGCCGTCCCGGCGTGGACCGCACGACAATTCCAGAACCCTCGTCAAGAACATCGTCGACCGGGCGCCAAGCCACCAAGAAAACCCTTCCTCGTGCGTTTAGAGGAGTTCGGCATAGGACGGTCACACTCGTCACTACGGTGGCAACCAGTCCCGGTGTGGACCGCACGACAATTTCAGCATCATCATCGACCGGGTGCCAGGCGACCCGGAAACCCTGTATCAAATCGGCCCTGTTTGCGTCAAGCAACCAGGAGTTCCCGCTTTCCCAAAATCGAAACCGACCCCCCCCCCCTTTCCGGGCCAGGGAAGAACAAACAGGAGTGACCATGAGGAACGATATCATCTATTTCGCCGGCGGGTTCCCGCTATACACAAAAGGTATGAGCTCAGAATTGTAAAACGAAATGAATGAAAACATAAATAAATAAAAGTATGTAAAATGTAACAAATCGGTTCCTTTCTTTAAGCTACTAGCCCTGAATTGCATGGTATGGTCTTGGATCATTGTTGTTGTCCGCTGCTCCACTTTTGTCTCTGTGCGTCCCCTAAGCAGGTTCAAGCCGACCCTGAGAACCCCGAAACGAGGTGAGCTAGTTAGGGACGTTAGGACGTCCGCTCCACAGACGTGAGGACGTCGAAGGAGTTTGTTTCAATTGGCGATCCACGTAAAGTTATAAAAATATTCTTCAACTAGTTTACGAATATTTTTGCACCTGCTTGGGGAGACCCACGAATGGTTTGTCGTGGTTTATCTAGTGGATTTTCTTAGTGACGTCAGTGAAGTGATTTGTGGCTGGGGGAAAGTTTGTTTGATCTCTTACTGCGCTCTTACTAGTCCGAGTCACTCACAGCGATAAAGGCAATTTTTTTGAAAGGCTTCGGATTTGATAAACTAGTATATTAATTCAATTTGTATCATATTTCTTAGTTTCACTACATTATTTTCTTTCTATTACTCTGAATTGAACTTATTATTGAATGTACACACAAAAAAAATCGTTGGTAAAATTAAAAGAAACGTTGGTAAAATTAAGAAAATCAGTTAGTGATTTTCAGTAGAAAGTATAAGACTGTTAAATTTACCAATACAAAAATGTCACTTCGGTGAGAACTTCGACAATGGCTAACTTTTTAAAATAACATTTTCCTCTTAAAGCTAAATGTGTATTTTACATTCGAATTCACTAGTGGATCTTTCAAAACAACAAGCGGTAAGCGATGTCAATTTCAGAAAAGGATGTCAAAATAAAAAATTTCATTAACTCAAATCAACATTGATTGTTCCGTTTTTATCTTATTTTCTTTATTCAATTTATTTTTGTCTTTTTAGATTACCAATATCGCATTTTCAAGAAGTTTTTCTACATGTTATGGGACAACCAGTACATATATGATAACCCAAGCAACACACAAAATTATAAATCGGTTTCCGTGATTTAATTACAACAATTTTGATCGCTGGAATTTTGGTTTTATCACTTGTACAGAACTCATTTACAACGAAAAAAGCGCAAGAGGTGGAGCCAATATAAAACAAAATCAAGCTGCATTTGATATTTTTTGCAACTTAATTACGACCAATATAAAACACAGTGTAAACTGTAAATAAATGTTAAGTAATCATAAACGTCACATCAGTCACTAATTTGTAGATGGATATTTTTTGAAGGCTTCGATGATTTAAATGCTGATGGTGAAATGAAATATCGTTAAAAAAATCTAACTTATGACAAGTGGAATATCCAAACTTTATATGCGACTTTGAATTTTTGGTAAATATGTACAAAAAACTCTTGCATTTTGCAAGCGCTTCCTGGAGAATAACAAATCATTGCATTAAAATGGAAAAATAATGTCTGATTCATTCGCCATATTGCCTCGCGAATCTCCATTAATAGGGTTACCAAATTTATTTTACCAGATTTTACCTTTAATGCAACAGTTCAGAAGTAAAAGCTAATAAGCACTCCGAACGATTCGTATTCCTCATATTTACATTTTTTGAAACGCATTTACATATTTTGCTTTGCTATAGGGTGTTATATGGTGAAAGGATATCTGACACGATTTGTAATAAATTATATCTGCTGCCCGAAAGCTTATGCTACAAAAAGTATATTTTTTCATTGGCGCTTGGTACGATTTGGCAGAACCCCAACCAAGTGTCATTTATGTACTTTTCTTATATGTCGAAAACAAGCTACATCTTTCAAATGCATTGCTTTTGTGGATCAAATAAAAAAAAAACAAAGATATCACTTCTTCAAATTGAGTTTGAGCTTGATCGATTAAAGTTACTTCTCCATTTTAACCAGTTCAGCTTTTCTTGCAAAGGAATCCAACAGGTGAATACTTACTTGCGATCAACACGCATCTTCAATGTACAAGCAACAGTGATCTCAATTGTTAGACCACAAAGACACCATATAGAATGCTTTGTCCTTACTATGGTCCCCGCTTCAAACCGACTTTACCTCTGGAATGGTTATGAGATTATGCGTATTACCTTTAATAATATACAAAATGCAAAAAAAAAATGAGTTTAGAAGTCATCACATATTTATATTTTCTGTTAACCAGGTAAAGAAGGTCTTACAGCTGGGATACAAAAAATGTTATTAATTCTAAATCCAGTCGTGAAACATCAGTTCAGTTCTTTCACTAATCATTTAGCTGAGATCTTGCCGTCTCGCGCTGTATCTTCTTTCACAATTATTAACTGTCATCTATTTTTCTAGTATGTACAACATATACCTAGAAAAATCGTGAGAATTTACCTAATGAAAATATTGCTGACTGGAGAATGGAATTCTAATCAAGCATACTTCGACATTGGCTGGGATCGCAGTCTTGTTTGTAAATAAGGCCGATACAAATATTTAAGAACAATTATGTCCCCCGCTGTTTTTTTGCCCAAAAAAAATATTTAGTTTCATTGATTTTTTCCATTTTAATATTTATTTTTTATTGTCCTTCCCCCCCTTGACCTTTCGGAGACCAGTAGGACATAATTTAAATTAAATATTTATAACGGCCTAACTTGACATTCACAATTCATGTTCAATCGAACAAGTAGATAAAAATGGTGACCCTATCTAAGCAAATCGATATGTTTTTCGTATTGTCCTATATAAGTTACTAAGCCAACTTTCAAATAACATTTGGCTAATGTCAGTTATGTGAATGGTTTCAGATATGGTATAAATAGGATTCATTGTAACAATAACAAATCCAAAGCCAAAATCATTCGACTCCAATTTTTAGTCGTGCTTCTATTCAATTCACGTTGACAATAAAGAAAATTGGGAAGCAGCTGATTGTTCCGAAGCTGGCGGTAAGTAATACAATATAATAATCATAGGTGTATGTACCAAATTGACTTCTACCCAGAATAGAATAACGTCAACCTTATTCATAATCAAGAACGGAATCATAATCAGGACGATTTATAAGTGTCCTTTGGCTGAGACCATCTTCAGAAGCCATGCAGGCCTGGCATGATAATCAGCAAGAATACGGTGCCCTCAAAAGAAACGGTTCCCTAAAAAAATGTCTTCGGAATCAGAATGCTCCGTGATGCTCTGTGTGTCTAGTGCATATGTAGATATGTGACATGAAATTATTTTTTGTTGATTATTTTGTTGACCGTATCGAACGTTAGTGGAAATAATTTCGAAAGAAAGTGATACAAAAGTGTGAATCCGAGAATGTGAATCCGAGAATAAAAAAGAAATAATTTGTTCTGCCCTGTAACTCAGTTCTGATCGTCAGTTGTAATACGGTTTCAAAATTGCTCAATAAGAACATTGCAAATTTTTATGATGAAATTGAGTTGTTAATCGATTGCATTGAGACTAACCCAGAACAAAGTGTTCTTAATGAGTTGTATTGAAACATTAGGTGTAACAATAAAAATTGAAACTTGGGAAACAACGTTATCACTAATTTAAAACTTGGAGTTTGAAAGAAACCTCAATACAATTTATTTACAACTATCTCTATCATTTTTCTGAACACATGAAGTTGCATGTGTTACTTGGGAAACGGTTCCGCCTCAGTCGAAGCATTATCCAAAATCGACTGGAATCCCGGCAGCAGTTGTCATTTCTGCTAATAATTCCGCCGTGTGGAGCCCCAGTGGTGGAAGATATTTCATAGGATTGTTGCTCTTCGAAGATATCAAGCGAGGTATCAAAGCTATTGTAGGTGTGCTTGTCAGAGGCTGCCGATCTCGAATATCACATGTTTACAACGAAACATTTGTCTTTTTTGGTGGAACGTAGAAGATAACTCGGAGGCATTTGGGCTGGCGCAAAACACACTGCCGGCTAATCAGCTGCCAGCTGCCAGCCTAATCAGTATTTCCGAAGCTCTATACTCTCGACAGAATCGCGGGAAACTTGTCCTTCGTTGCTTGTTGCCTGAAATGTAAAAACATAATTAATCGACGCATAGGAAATGTATTTTACAACACCTACCTTAGTACTTTTAATTAATCAACCATTCATCAGGAGCCATCCGTCTGTCGTTTGCTGAACTTTATTGATGTTTTCTCTTGCTTTGCTTAATTTTGATCTTTTTCTGATCATCTTTTTTCCCGCCGAGAAATGACAAAACAAAAAAACAATGATAGTTCTGCAAGCAGTTCAGTCAGTTGCCAGATATTTTTATGAACTGCGTTGCCAAATTTGAAGAAAACAACGCGCTCGCCTGAAAGTTTTGGATCTTTCAAAAGAAAAACTTTGACTATTGAAATGACAATTTTTTGTCTAGAGAAAAAAACTTGAGTTGAAAGTTTTTCTTTCAGATTATGAGTTTCATTATTTAAATTTACCAAAATTACTATAATGTTAAAATGAGAGTGCCAAATTTTTAGAAACACAACTTATTTTTTCTCTGTGTAAATATAGGCTAGGTTTTTCTCTTTTTTCAATTTATTCACTGAATTTACAAAAAAAACCAGAATTCGAGATGGCCGAAGGTGGCTCAAGCTTAGGAATTAGGGAGGAAGACTTAAATAGACTATTCTACGACATTCGCGACGATCATCTTAACGAAGATGAACTCGATTTTGAGTTAGAGATTAGGGATATTGTATTTGGACATGATGAAACGATGTGCCGGAAAAGAAGAGTTTTAAGGGAAAGATTGAAGCAGGAGAAAGCAGAAGAAGGACTTGAGAAGTGTTCGTTGAAACGGAATCCGATTGAGGAGGTAGTGGCTTGTGAGGAGAAAATTCGGTTGATAAAGGCCTCAGTTGAAGGCTCAACTAAGGATGCACCACCTAGGTGCCAGTCAGCTCTGCTGCACTTAGGAAATAGGGTAAGGCTAGTCAAAAGCTGCATTGCACCAGAAGAACAACCACAGCAATGAAATTCTAATGACAGTTCTGTCGCTGCTGTGGGAGTTTTTCTATAAGAAAACTCAAGGAACAGCTGGGTTTGGACTGGCTTTTCAATGATCGGGTTACAACCTCGACCGATCAGATAGCAACGCCACGTCAGTCATCGGTTGACGATGATATTTTCGGGTCACTTCAGAGATTGGGATTGATGGGGTCGGAAGATACGCAAACTAATGATGATGTCAGGGAAGGTTTATTGAAACTCGAACACGAACTATATCTTTTAAGGAAGTTTAAAGATGTTCATTCTAACCGTCATACAAACTGCAGTAGTGCAGCAAATACCACGGGTAGCAATCAAACTATCTGTACAGGAACAGTGCCGAAAGAATTAGGGGCAGGGCGAGTGACCACCACTAGGCAAGTGGACTTCTCAGAACCGTCCTGGTCACCAGAGACACAGGCAAGTAGGGGTTCAATACAAGTGACCGATTTTGGTCATTGGAAAAATTGTGGTATAAATATGGGCCACCAAGATACTTTCGCTAGAAGTACCGTTGGTTACCCAGCAATTAATACGGTAACGAATCCTACTTTAGTGAACACGGTACCGAGAATGGCGTCATCGATCAACCCTAGTTCTTATTATAATTTACCGACAGGTACACTGGCCTATCGTTCGCCCCGCCAATCAATTCTTGGTTTCCCTTAACCAGTGTTCAGGAAACCCCACGCCAAACATCTTCGTTTACTGTTTCCGATTTTTCGGGAGATAAGTGGAAGCTAGCACCGTATGTTCCCAGGGAACATGCCTTCACCCCATCGCGGTCTTCATCCGAAAACACCCCGTTGTCATGGGGACCGGACTGGATTCAAAACCCCCTACTGAGTAATAGGACAGGACCAGTCAATAATCAGAGGTCTTCTAGCATGGTCAGTCAGGTGCACAGCCAAATCCCAGCATCGATGGTAATAGGTAACATGACAAACACTCCTCTTCCCGTTTGGGGCCCAACTAATAGATCGTATAGCCGTAAATCCCTACCAGTGTCAAAGTGGAAGGTCGAAAAGTACGCTGGCACTGACCAGGGACTCAAATTAAACGAGTTTCTGCATTTGGTTTTCCAGTTGGCTCTCTCCGAAAATATTTCAGAACCGGAACTTTTCGATTCTGCGTTCCATCTGTTCACGGGGCCAGCACTTAGTTGGTATATGTCCATGCGATCAGCGGGAAGATTGGGCAACTGGGCCCATTTAGTAACAGAACTCAGAAAAACTTTCGCTCATCCGGAGCTAGATTCGCTAGTCCGGAGTAAAATTTATCAAAGACGACAGCAAAGGAACGAAACATTCCAAGAGTTCTATTATGAGATGGAAGGAATGTTTCGTTCAATGATAAACCCCATGACTGAAGGAGAAAGGCTTGACATTCTCAGAAGAAATATGCGAGTGGACTATAAGAAGGCTTTGCTCTGGAAACCCCTTGCAAACCTTTCGGAACTATTGGAGGCTGGTCATATGATAGATGCCTCCAATTTCTCACTGTTCGCAAAAGTATTTGGATCTGAGAAAACCACCAATCTTATTTCAGCGGGAAAACCATCACTTGAAGAAAATAAATATACAAATCGTTCGTCGAATTCAAAACCCCAGGAAAAATATTTCACCAAAAATAAAGAAATAAAACCCCACCCACCTAATAAGGAGAATAATGGTAAAAACGAACCCAAAACCCAACTCCATCTAGTAAACCCATAGGCCATGAGCCCGCCTGAGAGGGAGGGTCAAAGCCATCGAGAACCGTAGAATACTTAGTAGGAGGCTACATGCCACCACGAAGATATGAGAGCCTTAATTGCCGCCAACCTAATCATAACCTAGAACAATGCCGAGGCTACAAGGGCGGTTTGTTATGTCTGGTATGTGGCTTTAAGGGCTTGAAACCCAAAATTGCCCATACTGCAAAAAACGGGCTTCAGGCGATCGAAAATCGCCGATCGTCGAGCCCGTCGTTACACGCGTAAACTCTTACCCGATTGGAATCACCCTTCCGAGTGGTGGGAACCTGTATCGGAAGAGTGCTATGATTTACAATCCACCGAATCCCTAAATATTTCGCTATCTCAACTGAATGACAATAGGCCATACGC
Source organism: Armigeres subalbatus (assembly GCF_024139115.2). Taxonomy (NCBI): domain Eukaryota; kingdom Metazoa; phylum Arthropoda; class Insecta; order Diptera; family Culicidae; genus Armigeres; species Armigeres subalbatus. The sequence continues at coordinate 287,325,476 of NC_085140.1, read as the reverse complement.
GGCCATTAAAATATATGGTATTCCATCTAAAGGTCTGCTCGACTCTGGCAGTCAGCTGACCATTATCAGCGTAGAAATTTATAATAAACTCCGTGGAGGCAAACTTCAACCTTTGAAGCGGCCTACTAAGATTCACTCAGCTAATGGGTCTGAATCAAGATGAATACACCACTAGGTGTTCCAATCTGCCAAATTCACGATTCAGCCATCTTGGATTTTAGTATGGGAGAGCCAGCCGGTTTGTTTATGTTTTGCACCGAAAATGAATTTTTCACCCCGCCTTCTTCTCGTCCATAAATTGAGCATATTGAGACACCTAGCTGTGTATTCATCTTGGTCTGAATTAAGAATTTTAGGTCAAATGTTCATTCCATTCAACTTCCAAGGCAGTTTAAAAATTATCCCTACTATTGTAGTACAAGACCTTGTCGTTGATTGTATTCTAGGAATGGATTTTTGGCGCAAGTTTCGTATATGGCCCACCGTACAAAGCTGTAACGTGTGCACCGTAGACGAAGTGCGTCTCGAAACCATTTCACAGCCCCTTCTCACCGAAAATGAAAGCATTCAGCTGGAGGAGACCAAAAAACTATTCAAAGTAGCGGTCGCTGACGAACTTTCAGTGACTCCGCTGACAGAACATCGGATCGAAATATCGGACGAGTGGAAAGGTAAACCTCCAGTACGGCAGTACCCATATACATTGTCCCCCAAGGTCCAACAGAAGGTCGCGAGGGAACTCGATCGAATGCTTCATATCGGTATAATCGAACGAGCCCATTCTGACTGGTCATCTAATGTGGTGCCCGTTATAAAACCATCGGGAAAGGTGCGCCTTTGCTTAGATGCAAGGAAAATAAATGAACGAACAATTCGAGACGCATACCCCTTGCCCCATCCAGGACGAATCCTGAGTCAGTTGCCGAAGGCGCGGTATTTAAGTACCATTGATCTTTCCGAAGCATTTCTCCAAATACCTTTGGAGAAAAGCTCGCGTCGGTATACGGCTTTTAGCATACAGGGCAAGGGTATGTTTCAGTTTACTCGTCTTCCTTTCGGGCTTGTCAACAGCCCTGCTTCTCTATCCAGATTAATGGACAGGGTGCTGGGGCACGGGGAGCTCGAACCGAACGTCTTCGTCTACCTAGACGATATAGTCATCGTGACGGAGACGTTCGAAGAGCATATTCAGCTCTTACAGGAAGTGGCTCGTCGTCTAACCCTAGCAAACCTTTCTATTAATTTAGAGAAATCTAAATTCGGTGTTAAAGAGTTGCCATTCCTAGGATACCTGCTTTCCACGGATGGTCTCCGGGCCAATCCTGAGAAAGTACGAGCCATAGTGGAATATGAGAGACCAACCACTAAAACTAAACTGCGCCGCTTCCTAGGAATGGCCAACTATTATCGCCTATTTATCGACGACTTTAGCGGGATCACTTCCTCTTTATCGGACCTGTTAAAACCAAGTCCAAAATCCTGGGCTGGAACAGAAGCCGCTGAAGAGGGGTTCAATAAAATCAAAGAAAAATTGATTTCTGCTCCAATTCTTTCTCTTCCAGATTTTAATCTAGAATTTACCATCCAGACAGACGCCAGTGACGTGGCAGTGGCCGGAATCCTAACTCAAAAGCAAGGTGGACAGGAGAAAGTTATTGCTTACTTCTCGCATAAAATGACAACCCACAAAGGAACTATCATGCCTGCGAGAAGGAAGCTTTAGCTGCTCTCCTGTCCATCGAGGCTTTAGAGGCTACGTTGAGGGTCACACTTTACCATAGTGACCGATTCATCTGCCTTAACCCATATAATGACGGCCAAGTGGAAGACGGCATCAAGATGCAGTAGGTGGTGTCTGGAATTACAGCACCACAATATGACGATAATTCATCGAAAGGGAAAAGAAAACACGGTACCAGACGCCCTCTCTCGTGGGGTATCCACACTAGCCGTTAAGACAGGTAATCACATTTCTCGTCCTTCCGAGGATGCTAATCCTATGAACTCGGACACTCATTGGTACGAGCAAATGCTGGATGAAATTGTTCTGAATCCGGAAAATAATGTCGATTACCAAATTAGGGAGGGAAAACTGTATCGATACCTTTCCACTCCCGGGTCAATACACGACCAGCGGTTTGACTGGAAAGAGGTACCGGCTCCTCAAGAGCGGTCAGCGGTTTTAGAAGAAAATCATGACAATTCCCTGCACCTGGGTACCGACAAAACCTTGGCTCGAATCCGGCAGCGCTATTTTTGGCCAAGGATGGCTATCGATGTTCGACATCATGTGCAAAATTGCACAGTATGTAAAGAAACCAAGGAGCTAATGTTGCACTGTGTCCTCCTTTAGGAGAGCAGCGCATTACCACCCATCCCTGGCAAATTATAGCTCTTGACTTTGTTGGCCCACTTCCTAAAAGTAAAAAACAAAATCAGTATATCTTTTCTGTAATCGATTTGTTTAGCAAATGGATTATGCTGGTGCCTTTTCGAAGAATCGATAGTGTCGTCCTCTGCACCACTCTTCGTGACCAGTGGTTCTTCCGCAACTCGGTGCCGGAAGTGGTTATAACCGACAACGCGTCATGCTTTCTTTCGCGGGAATTTCGTATGCTAGTGGAACGATTTGAGATCAGACACTGGCTAAATTCAAAATATCATTCCCAGGGCAACCCTGTGGAACGTGTTCACCGCACAGTAAATGCAGCAATCCGCACCTACGTGCGGGAGGACCAACGTTTATGGGACAGTAGGATCTCAGAAATCGAGACGGTTCTTAACAATTCCTTACACACAGCGACTGAACTCACGCCATATTTTGCCACACATGGATACGAAATGTTGATTAAAGGACCTGACCATCGGCGCGGTGACCCGGAGATTAGTCAATCTCCCGAGGACAGGTCTAAACAACAGTCCGACCTGTATGGCAAGATAAGCGATTTAGTAAAAGAAAACCTCAAAAGGGCTCATGCTGAGAGCCAGAAAAAATACAACCTTCGGCACAGAAGATTCGGAAAAGAGTTCCAGGAAGGACAAATGGTGTTCCGCCGGAACATGAAGCTTTCCAGTGCCGCAGACCACTATAATGCCAAATACGGTCCACTATTTCTGCCTGCTCGGGTGCTGAAGAAAAAAGGGTCGTCGTCTTATGAGATTGCGGATCTCGATGGCAAATCGCTGGGGGTTTGGCCGGCCGAGCATTTGAAACCGGGATAACGGCTTCTAATCCATATTCCATCACACCGATCACATTTTAGGGCTGGCGGGTTGGCGAAGTTTGTAGATTTTTTTCAAAAAAAAAACATCTTTGTAGGAAGTTTGTGCCCCGTAAATCTTTAAACGTACAATGACCCCATAAAACATTTGACAGATGGGAAATTTCCTGATACACCGACGAAGTCGGGTGCCGACGAAACCAACCGATTTTATCACCGACGAAATCGGGTGTCGATGAAAACAACTGTTTTTATCATCGACGAAATCGGGTGTATGCCAAGGTGTCGACGAAACCAACTATTTTTATCACCGACATAATCGAGTATTGTGAAAATCAACCTTCACGAATGCCAACTAAATCTGGTGTCGACAAAATCATTGGTATGGATAATATATTTAGTCGGGTGGCTCTTAGACATTATTTAGATCGACGTATCAAACGATGGAGCAAGTAATGTTTTTATAGACGATTTAATCGGGATACTGGTTGATAGATAACAATTGCTTAGTGTTTAGTTAAAATATGAATCAGATTTTATTATTGTACCAAGTAGAATTTTAAAATAGGTAAAGTGTGACTATCTTTCACGTAAGTTGCAAAATTTAGTGCAGTACGATGGCAAGTGTGAGTGTGTGCGCAAAAAGTGTCGTCCATTTTTTCGGCGAAATCTTGTTTCCTGAAAATAGCCGGAGCGGACAATGGACTCAGAGGACATGGCCAAAATACATCCTTTTATATTATTTTAGTGTGAAATTTGGTAGGTATACCAATTACCATATACAAAAAACGCGCTCAAAAGTCTCGTCAATTTTTGGTTACTTATCTATAACTGATTCTCTCGCTGCAGGTTGCATTCGATCAGGAATCTTATCCCATTGTTTCCTACGGTAAATTGGCCGCATCAGACTATGGGCTCTGAAGCTATGGCTTGTCATGTCCGGAGGAGACGGCTGCATCATTGGCTGCATCTGAATCAGCCATCTCCAGCTGCTGCTCGATCTCCCGAGAGGGTAATCCGCTACTACCATATGGCTATAATATGATTTTCGATTCTATAAACTCATAGAAAAGTCTCTGCCAGATTATGGGGGCTGAATGGAACAATTTTTGAATTCATTCGAATTTCAGACAAGAATCAATCTGTAAGTTCAATTTTTTTTTCAAATGTAGTATTGTGTAAAATTGTTGTGTGTATTCGTCTTTAATGTTTATATTAATAAATCAACTTTTCGTTTATTTTCCGTCGGCCGTGCGAAAGGCAATCATCGACGTCAGGAAAATGACTATCATCTCTGATGGATCCGACGAATCGTACCTTTCTATACAAGGACCGGGACTAATGCCAACGGCGCGGAGTAGAATCCAGGTATACTGGGAAGTGAAACAGTCCCTGCACTCTCCAGTAAAACTCAACTACCGGCGCTGTCGTTTAAAGTCAATCTATTGAACTAGCTATTGAATGAAAATAAACCACCCTATTTCGTCGGATTTTGTTTGTTTTCTGTTTAAATCATCCGATTTATTACTTATTTTATTAGATCAAAAACAACCGATTTCATCGGGAATCCTCTATTGTTCATCAGAATATAATTACTAATCGAGCAATTAACTTTCTTTTCATCAGTCGATTTCGTCAGCTATATTTTATTATTGAATTTAATCAGTTGATTAATCAACCGATTTCGTCGGCTATATTTCATTATTTATTTAAATTAGTTGATTAATCATGCGATTCTCTAGATTTTCATCGGTCGATTTCGTCGGCTTAATAGCTTTTTTGCGCTAGACTACGTTAGCCGATTAATCTGCCAACTAAGTAGCTTCAAATCTGTTGATTTGGTTGACCGATTTAATCTATTGTTTAATCGCTAAACGCCCCTGTAAAGCTCCCATAAGCGTCTGTGCAACAAACAACCGATTCGTTGGATACAAAGTAGGCCGATCCAACCGACGAAAACCGACTAAGTCGGGGGAAAAGTCGGTAGGATGTTTTATGGGGGAACTTTAAGTGGTAGGTTTGTTTTGGTTTAGGTTTTTTCGGTTTTTTGGTTTATTTTTAGCAAACTGAAGTTGACGGCGATGACCGCGGCGAAGGCGAATAAGAAAATGAGTGCGTTCAATGAAATTAATCATATCGCCTCACAATCTAGAAAACACACTCAATGTAAATGAGTCAATGCTTGGGAACAAATCAGGAAACTTTCAATGGTTGTACCCAGTTTGCAAAAATAATTAATAGTTCATTGAAAGATAATAAATTACCACTGAGGCTTGGAGAACCTCAAAGCAGGGAAGGTTCGTAAAAGACGGTAGGCGTCTTGCGGATAAACATAGGATAAAAATAAGAATTAGTTTAGACAGTTAGAATTATTATACCATGAATAAAAGCAGGAATGACAGACTTCGGAATGAGTTAGGGCCCACTGAATGTAGATGAAAAGGACGAATGAATGAGTATTACCTAGTTTCTAAACGTTAATGAATCACAGGATCTTAAAGGGTAGTAAGCTTATCCATGGGATCCTTAAAGGAAGTTCATTTTTTTCCTTTGAAAAGAGTGTAGTGAAGGAGAAATATATAGTTGTAGATACCGGACATTACGTCAATTAATAACAGCCTTTGTCAAGAAAGTTCATTTATCAAGTGCAGTGAATGCAAACGGGTACGAGCATTTAAATATTATTAGATCCAAACCGCCTCCCTACCATTGAATTACCAAACTGGTGTCCAAAAGAACGTTGACTGATTACCCGCAGTACCTGGTCATATGAGTGGAAAAATTAAGCCTTTACGAAGGCTCAATTTTTCCCCCATCGGAGAGGCAATTGTTACCGAATGCGTCAACAATGAGACACCCATGCATATAACCCTTAACTAATTAATAAAACTCAATATTTGTGAGACTATGCATGGAGTACCCAAAAGGCGGAATACATGGGTAAATTGTCAACTATCGGTGTATTCCGTCTCAATCGTGTACGCACTAACGCTGCTGTCACCCCTACACGGTTACTGGCTAAAACCCATTAATGGGTACTATGGCACCCATTTTCGCCAAAACCGCCACTACTCATTTAATGAGTAAAACCGGTTTACCCATTAATGGGTAAGTCATGTTTCTGTCAAAAGATGCGTATTATTTTACCCATCAAATCGAAGCGATTTTCCTGCAAAATGGGTAAATAAATACCCATTTTTATCAAAATAATTTTGGTTTGCTTTAATACCGATTTTTATGCAGATATTTTGTGGAACATGAAAAATAAATTAGACTATAAATTTTTTATTGGAAAACATAACTATTATAAACATTGAACATAATGAAAATTATTGCTCCGCATACGAATAATCCATCATGTCCGCCTCCTGAATGGCAATATGGTTCGTCTCAGGATGAATGCTGAACCCGTTTAAACGAACGTGGCCCGCGGCCCGCATTTCAGGTGGTCTTTGAGTTTATCCATACCTGGTCCTTCTTCGTATTAATTAGTCGTGGAATAACCTGTAGTTTAACGAAATTCTAATGAATCTAAAGCATTGCAGAAGATTTATTTTAAAAACTTACCGTTTCTTGTAATCGTCAGGCAGAAATGCAAAATGGTAGCCTCTATTTTCCTCTGAAATTTCACAAGCGAAGAACTAGAAATAAAATCCTAGCAAATAAAAATTAAGCGGTAATGATAGATATTATTGAGAAAATCGTAATCATTTACTTACATTTTACGTGAGTTAGTTGATTTCAATTCCCTTTCCATCAAAATAAACGGGTAACAGTTTGAAAATGTTCACAACTATTTTTTCACCCATTAATGGGTAAAAAAATATACTTTTTTTTTCTCCAAATAAAATTTGAACATGGGTACTTTTTCACCCATTTGACAGTTTTTAAAATTACCCCTTTTTTGACAGATCAATGGACCATCAAAAAATGTATACTTTTTTACACATTAATGGGTTTTAGCCAGTAACCGTGTACCTTCGAGGCGAGTGGAAGATTGGAAGTACATCCGGGGCGAAAAGAAGGGAAGAGAGGAGGAGAAAAAAAGCAAGACTGAAGACGGGGTATTTGGTCAGTGAACGCCGAGGAAGACAGTTGTTTTCGCGAGTGTCCAAGCAAAATTAAAAACGTGGTGGAAGTAGACGCCTGAAGACCACAAAATACTCCGGACGGGAAATATTACCACCCGTTTCCCCCCAATCGAAGCTGGCTAAAGGGATACCGGAAAGGGTTCCTCGGCCGAGCGAAAGCGATCCTTGTAGCGGCCGTGCCTACGGCGGTTTAAGTGCATGACCATAGTGTAGTGGACCACTAGTGACGGTTCCGAGCCCAGCGCGGTACCTAGGCGGACAGACCTTTGTAGGAGAGCACAACGATCTTCGCCCCCTCAACGCCCGCAAAGGACAACCCGGAAGTGGGCAGTTCCGATATTCGTGGCCACACGTGTCCGTACCAGTCTTATTTTGGCAAGCTACACCTATCTCGGTCCCGCATCAAATAGACGCCAAACACCGGCAAGTCCATTTTCCACGCTCGCGGCAGGCTGGCCCCTCGTGAAATCGCCGAAGGCAAGAGAACTCTTCCTCGTGCTGTTGGAGAAGTTTGGCACAGGACGCTCATATTCCGTCACTACGGTGACAAGCCGTCCCGGCGTGGACCGCACGACAATTCCAGAACCCTCGTCAAGAACATCGTCGACCGGGCGCCAAGCCACCAAGAAAACCCTTCCTCGTGCGTTTAGAGGAGTTCGGCATAGGACGGTCACACTCGTCACTACGGTGGCAACCAGTCCCGGTGTGGACCGCACGACAATTTCAGCATCATCATCGACCGGGTGCCAGGCGACCCGGAAACCCTGTATCAAATCGGACGTCAAGCAACCAGGAGTTCCCGCTTTCCCAAAATCGAAACCGACCCCCCCCTTTCCGGGCCAGGGAAGAACAAACAGGAGTGACCATGAGGAACGATATCATCTATTTCGCCGGCGGGTTCCCGCTATACACAAAAGGTATGAGCTCAGAATTGTAAAACGGCCGCAACGATAATTCTAACCCTAACTAACCCTTAAGAATGAAAACATAAATAAATAAAAGTATGTAAAATGTAACAAATCGGTTCCTTTCTTTAAGCTACTAGCCCTGAATTGCATGGTATGGTCTTGGATCATTGTTGTTGTCCGCTGCTCCACTTTTGTCTCTGTGCGTCCCCTAAGCAGGTTCAAGCCGACCCTGAGAACCCCGAAACGAGGTGAGCTAGTTAGGGACGTTAGGACGTCCGCTCCACAGACGTGAGGACGTCGAAGGAGTTTGTTTCAAAATCCATACGTTAACATACGCTTCGATTGGGTTCTGACACTTTTTGGAGCGAAATAATTTTTCGGCGAATGCACTAGCTAAAAATGCCTTTGCTTTTGAGGCAAGCTCGTTCTACTCAGGCCCACTAAATTATTGAAGGGTGAACGAAGGTAGAAAGAGTTTTATCATAAATTGTCTTTAAATCAAATTTATACAGATAGAACGTTCAGCTTTTTATGACAACAGATTTGAAGAAAATGCCTTTAGAGTTAAAAGGCGCCTAGTAAAATGTAGTTTCGTGGAAAGGGGGAAAATCGTTTGTCCAAATGTCACTGAATATCTAAGTGTTATTTTTAACATCCCTACCGTATATTTATTTGTCTTTTACTAATACAAATCGTTGAACCGAAATTATTGGATCCAGTGGTGACATGGAGGTTGGTTGTAGATACTGAACATCTCATACGGTGCAAAGAACCCGCAATCCATTTAAATCTGTCGCGCAGCTCTCCCCAGTTCCCGTTGACATAGTGATCAATCACTATCCCTAATTGCATATTAGTGCAAAGGATTTATTGAATTTGCTCCTGCAAAGTTTTTTATGAGTTTGCCCCGGTTTGTGCACGGCCGAAGTACTATTATATTTTAGCTTTACGAGATTTTATTTGTGGATAGGGCCAGGTCTTGAAACGGTCGAACATGAATGAACCCCTTTTTTTTCCTGTTCGGGTGTGCCACTGCGACCTGTTAGTAGATCTATTGTAGCGTTACCCGTATCCTTAGTGTTTAAGTGCATGTTGAATTACTTCATTACTAAGTTACATATTGGTTTTCGCTTATTACTAAGGGCATATATTAATATGAGTACATAATTTCAATTGGGATCGCATGAGGGGAAGGGAAAATTAATATATTTTATATTCTTTCTCGTTTCAGAGAGCGAACAATGGCGCTTAAACCTAGGGTAATTACCCGAGCAGCACAAGTCAGACTAAAATGGTTGTTGCAACTTGATAGTGACCAAATCTAGTCGCATATCCGTTGCAGTAATCTATGTGGGACATGTATGCTACTTGGGTAGCCAGGGCAAGTTTAATAGCTTCGCCCCATCCCAGGACAATTAACAATGGAGTGACAAAATTTCTTAGCATGGTCACTCCCAACGTCTGTTTAAACGCATTATATCATTTGCTTATGATGATACCGTGGACCCCGATAATTTGAACGGTACCTCATTCAAATTAACGGGGTTCATTTTTAATTTGAACTTCTGGTTACTCTATAAGCATCAGAAAAACTGGTTTCTGGCTACTCTCTTTGCTGGTTTGTTTTGATTCTGCGTTCCATTTCACGATGTTCCATTTTTCTTCTCTCGATTCCACGTGGTAAATGACGTTTGAATCATTTTTAATTTGAACGATGTTCAAACCAACGGGGTTCAAACTAAAAAGTGTTTAGATTAAAAACGGTCATATTACCGGGGGTCCACGGTATTCCTAAACTATATTCCCTACCAACCATCCAACTCCTTGACATCTATGAGGGCGTCGGTGAGTCGCTGGCCTCTCGTTAAGTAGATGTCATATCATCATTTCCTTCCCTTCCTTAGTAACAGAGAAGATGGGCGTGGCCGGCAATGGTAACTTTCATGCTTTATCATTTTCGACCCCCAATGGGGTTGCTATTAAATCCCAAATAGTAATCCATAAACAGTTGGGGTAAGAAAGTTAAAGAAAATACATGACAGCTATCAGTATGCAATCTACGAAATACTCTGTTACAACGCAACGCAACGCAACGCAACGCAACGAAATCATTTTTCGGCGAATGCGCGAAACGATGCGATTCTGCGTGAACAACTCATGCGCGATGCTCTCCATGCAGAATCACAAGCGAGTCAGCGCGTGCATGAGGCTTCGGTGGGTGAGATTTGAGCAAGATTCTACCAACACTGCGTGGGAGTGCTATCAGATTCGTCAAATCGACAATCGAATATTTGTCTACAAAAGCAGATAAGTCGTTTTGAAATTTGTGTCTTGAATTGTAAGTAGAACCATAAAACAAGCGTAACACATGCAGTTGGCGGGCATACACAAACTTTTAATTAGGAACTGTGTTTTATTAACATTTCAATAAAACACTTAGTTGAAAAGAAGAAAGCAAAACAAGAAATTGGAGGAATTTCCGTAAGTGTCCTTTTGCAAAGTGTACTGTTTTAGGTAGTGTTGGGCGCTGGGACCCTCTCCCTACATGGTAAAAGAACAAGCTCTCAATTTTTCGTGAAAGAATCATGAAGGATAGTATATAAGTCATAAACTATTAGTCATATTTGATTGAAATATGTGCAGAAATGATTGCAATACGATGCTATCATGCCAAATCCACCTTACACTGTAATAAAACCGAAACTTGTATTCATAGGCGTAACTAGAGCCAAGGTGTAGGGGGGGCCATGGCACCAGCTGGTGGGATGTAATTTTCAAAGGCGATTTAAAGCACTGTGCGCATGGATTGCAATAGAAATTGTTTGACTAAGTTTATCGCTCATTCGTCCTAGAACTAACATAAAAAAAATCGCGAATAATACAATTGATTTCCAATGATGCTGTGATTGCTTCAAAACGCTGTGTCTGTGTCAAATTGTCTTCTCCATGTTACTAAATGTGGATAAGTGTGTAATCTAAGATTCAAGAATCTTCTTCGAATTATCTATAAATGAAATTCGATATGAGTATATTTCTGAAAGTTTTCAAGCATTTCCATGATTACTTAATGCATAAAGATCTCGATTTCTGTGAAACTTGAAATTTCGAAACTCTGTAGATGTGGAATAAATTCCACGATATTTTGTCATAATCAATATAAGTATTCATGCAATTCCAAAATGTATGCTATGTGCTGAAATAGTTAACTACCGATGAACACAAATTTGGAAGCCTAAAGTTTTTTTTTGGAGTCATAAATTCCATGACTCATAAAATTATGAGTCATAAATCAAATTCCAGAATAACATAGGGTTTTTGTAGTTACTGACGTTAGGAAGAGGCTTTATTATGGTTTTCTGAATAGGTGAGAGATTTCTCTGCAAAAATCAAAGAGACTTGAGAAGCAACCAAATCAATCTGAATTGTGCTGCAAAAGAAATGTTTTCTGATACGAACTGGTTTCTAAATCTATTTTTTTTATCCTAAAAAACAAATTCTAACTAAAGCAGGCACAAAAGAGTTTTCCGATGATCCTTATGAAATCGCCAAAAAATTAAATGGAACAAGATCTTTTGAGGATTATAAAAATATTTCTTTAATGCAATCTCTGTTGTGAGTGCGAAGGTTGCCTAAGTTTTGTCCTAATACTTTCAATGGAATGCATTGTTGATTTTTCTGTCATTGTAACAAAGATTCTTAAGTTTTATAATTTTATATCTTTCTGTGCCAGAATTATATAGCGAGAGCAAAAAGCTCCATAGGAATTTGATCAACTGTTTTGCGGCATACCTTGCGATTAACTCGAAGATTTTCGAAAGAATGGTCGTTCGAAATTTCATTGACCGGATTTGTGTACATGTGCTCATTTTGATGTAGTTGCTTCAATCTTTTTTGAAGCGGATGGAAGTTTAATAGAACAGAAATATTTATATCTTAATACAATTATGTTTTTATATTTCTGCGACCAGGATACTAGTCAAACAAATGCAGAACAAATTTATTTTTTTAAGCTAGCAACTGAATTAAAAGCGGCATTGATTTAGTTTAAAAATCGAGAAAATGTTCCCGGGGGTCCAACTTAAATATTTCGATGCTTTGCTGAACAAATGGTCATAGATGTGATAACGCAACAAAAAATATGTTTATAGAATTCATAATCAAAATTGAGAAATATGTAGGAAATATGTAAATGAAATAAAAACTGACTAAGTTGGAATTACTCTTCAAAATTTTCTGGGGGGGGCCACAAGTAGGTCTGGAGGGGGCCAGCCCCCCCGGCCCCCCTTATTTACGCCAATGCTTGTATTGTATCAACTCAGTACGAACTGCTCACTGGCACACATTCGAATAACAAAATCGATTGAATAGGAGGCAGCTAGGCAACAAACAAATCAACAGCAGCGGGAACAAATTAAGATAAAATGCAACTTGTAGAACGAGTCCGAAGCGACCTTGAATCTCTCGACCCAACCGATGAATAGCTTTGTGCACACTTAGCATTGCGAACGCGTGATCTTTCACGCGACTGTCCTAACGGACCCGCTTCGATCGAATATCCTCCCGCCACTTGAAAGGCTGCATGCTGGCCGGCGTCCAATGATCTTTGCCCGGCACCCAACTAGCCGCTGCAATGCAATGCAGCGTCGATCCGGTCGCGGTCGGGTGAATGATTCATTGCATCATTCTCAGAACAGAACACAAATACCAGTGCTTGCCGCAAGACGGCGACGGCAGACGCTCGGTCGTGTGCTCTAGCAGCGGCATTCTGTCGTCGCGGTCGATTAGCACAGGTGGATATTTGTTTTTGCTAATTGGTTAAAAATTAAAGCTTGTTGTGTATCGATCGGCTCAGCTATATAGATATGCGGTGATGTAAAAGTAAAATGTGTATAAATTGTATTGGAAAGTCGATTATTTAGTCGTCCGAACTATAACCATGGATCATGATCTTTATATGCTTATCATAGCTATCTCTTCCGACATGTATTGTTGGAAATTTATGCCTGGGTACATGAGCTCCCAAAAGAATTTAATTTTTTATACAGAATTGTATTGCCATGGGACAGGTCATTTTATTCTAAAAATTTAACCAACCAGATTAAGTACTTCCTTCACCGTGCGTCTGTCTTTCGTTTGAGCTGATTTTCATATGAGTAATATCCAAGCGAACAGGTCGAACACTACATGAACCTGCTACCAAGTACTGTCTCCAGTAGCGAACTCGATGCAGACCGATTCACTTTTGTATAAAAGTCTGCCACAATGTCACCGAACCTCTGCAGAAAGTCAAAACGACAGGGCGATGAGTAAGACGCCTAACACCCGCACCGGTGAAAATAATCCATGCGTGAAAATGAACACATCGCGATATCAGCCCACCGTCGTTGGCCGCATGTACAAGTAGGGAACGATGGAGTGAGGCAGAACAAGGTTACCCCACGGTACAGTAGCGTCTAGCGTACTTTAATCGGGCTACGAGCACTACTCTCGTCGGATACTGACGACGGTCAGTGCCAACAAGTGGGGCAAACAGATAAGATGCAGTCAAACGTGGTTTAAATTTCGTCCAAAGCGAGGGCAATGCCAATATAACGGCGTTTACAACAGTTTATTACATTCATGTAAAAGTGTACGAAATCATCGAGGATCCAGGTGATACGTGTTGATAATCATAACTGAATTCAAGTGTTGCGATCATGATAAAGCGGTCGGGGAGTGTGTTTTAGTTTGCGGTGAATGGTTCGGTGCCAGCTTCCATGATAAAGATGCAAAGTACGAGAATGTCAAATGGGTTCAACTCTGCACAATTCAGTTAATTTATTAAAGTTAACCGCTATCGTTAGTGAGAAAAGAAGAAAAGCTGGCATTGAACCAATAAAAATATATGCCCGTGTTGACGTGCGATGGCTTTGCAGCTAAGTACGTGTTTTATAAGATCTGTCAGTCGTGATAGATGGCGGAAGCTTTTCAGCTATTGGAGGAAGGGCATGCGCACATTCATTACGGTGAACTTGTCATTCTCACTTTCTCATGCAATATGATGGCAATAGTTATAAAAAATAGTATGAGATAGGTCAAAGTATCAGTGTTCAAAAAAATAAATCCTGTCTTCCAAATACCATCTCTTATATCATAACTGAATCTTGGCATTGAAACTTAGCATTTTTTTTATTTATGGGAGTATCATATTTCGCGCTTAGTGTTATAATGACGAAATTGCTTTGATCGTTTCCGCTTCGTCGGTGTTCTCTTCCCATCAATGCCGCGGAATGCTGCAGCTTGCCAAATATTAAATTTAATGGTTCGGTATGGTAAAAAGGCTGTTTGCATCTCGCACCAGAAGCATCAATCACGTGTGTAACTTCTGATCCAGTTGAATGATTATTGAACATTCACTTCTTTATAAACTTTTTTAAATACCTATGTAAAACAAAAATATTTTCTTTGGGAACATCCATAAATAACGTTGCATGGTGAGAGAGAGGGGGTGTGAGAAGTGTGACGATTCATACAAAAAGTGTGATATAGTGACAGGGGTTCTAAAATGGATATTTTTTGCGCTACATAATTAATTAATCTTTCCTATAAAAGGTTTTTATGTATTTATTCAATCCATGTGATAAAAACAAGAACATCCATTCAAAAAGCATGAAGATTATGACCGCACAATTCGTAGTTGCTACTTCGTGATTGACCAAAACATGCGAAATTGAACAGAGAACATAATGGATGGGGCTTGGGATTAGCTACCCATTCTCAATGTAAAAACCGACCGATTCCTTCGCAACAAGTTGCATTCGATCCGGATAGATCCCAGTTTTTGATTTATACTGGATAAATCCTTAGTACGGTTCCAGAATTAGTTGGGGTCAGTTGTCCCTGGAAAAAGAGGCCATTCACAAATTTAAGTCAAAACAGGTCGAGTGACACCTCAAACTGCATGATTTCACAAAACAATGATCGGAATTATATTTTCAGGGTTCCTGGGCCACTCAGGTTCAATCCGGCTCCAATCCGGAGGACCTCAGGAATAGTCATTTTCTAAATTGAGCCAAAATAGCTCGTGCGGCACCCAAGGATGTTATCGATCATTTAGTAATTTGCGTTCGATCATTTAATAGTTGGTCAATAACTCATTCCAGAAGCTGAATTTCAAAATGTGTTGTATGGTGGACTTCTAGTGAGAAAGTTTTCCTACAACTCTGCCTAATGATTCGTTGTTATATTCAGCTAAAACAGAGTTATAGCGCTAGTTGCAGTAACTTAAACTAAATGATTGCAATTTTGTTATCATTTAGTCTAAGTTACTGAAACTATAGCTGTAACTCCGTTACTAGTAAAATTCTATTATCGAACCATTAAGCAAAGTTGTAGAAAAACCTTCGCACAAGAAGTCCACCATACAACACATTTTGAAATTAAGCTTTTGGAATGAGTTATTGACAAACAACTAAATGATCGCATGCAAATTACTAAATGATCGGTAACATCCGCCGGCACCTCACACGTCATGATTTTACAAAGCAATGGTCGAAATGGTATTTCCAAGGTTCTTGGGCCACTCGGGTTCAATTCGGCCACATCGGTCATAATTCGGGAGGAGGGGGACCTCCAGAATGACCATTTCTTAAGTTTAGTCAAATTGGTCGTGTGACACCTCAAACTTCATAATTTCGCAAAACAATGATGGTAATAAAATTTTTAGGGGTTCCTGGGCCACTTGGGTTCGATCCGATTAGACTAGGCTTGACTTTGGTAACCTGTTTTGATCCAATTGAACAAGTTTTTCTTAAGTTGGTTTCACGGATCGCAGTCAATGTGACCAAATGGCCTAATAGTTACAAAGAATTTATTTAATTGTTTCCTGAAATCATCAAGTAATGTGGTGTGCTATTTTGATTGAATTTAAAAATATGTCCGTTTCGTAGGTCTTCGGATTGTGACCGTATAACATGATCTGTTTTGACTCAATTTAGGAAATGACCATTTCGTAAGTCCTCCTGATTGTGCCGCTTTTGTACCCAATTGAACCCAAGCACACGAACCCTAAAAATACCTTTCTCAAAATTTCATTGTGAAATCAAAAAGTTTGAATGGTTACGCGATGTGCTTTGGTTCAATTTAGAAAACGCCCTTCTATCCTCCGGATTGTAGCCGTAGTATCCAGATTGAGCCCAAGTGGCCCAAGAAACCTGAAAATATCATTCCGAACATTCTTTTGTAAAACCACGAAGTATGAGGAATGCCACGACCTATTTTGACTCAATTTAGGAAATGACCGGTCGCCGCCGGATTGTGGCCGGATTGAACCCGAGTGGTTCAGAAACCCTGAAAATATAATTCTCATTATTGTTTTGTGGAATCATGTAGTTTGAGGTATCACACGACCTGTTTTGATCCTTCCAACGTAACACGAATCAGCTGTATTAGTTTCACCAGAAAACCATGTTCTAGCATAATTTGCCATAATTCATTTCGTTTTACTGAATTGCAAGTTGTAGTAAAAAAGGCTCTAAGCGAGCTGAAAAACAGTAAAGCTGCTGGGAAGGACCACAACCCGGTAGAGCTTTTCAAACTTAAAGTGAGCAGCTGTATCAATCGATCCACTACATTATTAAAAAAAAATATGGAAGATCGAAGAACTGGACACAGAATAGAATGTGCCAATAAACGCTCAAGACAAATTAATGACTATATCGCAGCAGCGATACATAGATAAATATTGTTTACAACTGGGGTGGGTGGAAATGAGGTGTTAAAAATTTTCCAGCTCCAGCTCAGAGTGTATGTAATTAAGTACCAATTTGTTCGCTAGGTGTTGTTCGTAGGTCATAGTAAGCTAGTATGGATCGTGATATGGTACATGGTCTTTGTGATATCAAACCAGGAATGTGTTCCGATCTATGCTCAAACTCAACCAAGAATTTCCTGAAGTAAGGCCTTGAGATCTACACGCGTAACCAAAGATCCATCCGGCTGTTTCAAATATGGTGCATGCTCTTTGTGACTCATAGATTAGATTGTGGTCAAAGCATAAGTTATTGGTCATCCAAGAAGTGCCTGAAGTTGTAACCCGTGAAATAGTTCCATTTGCGGTTTTGTAAATAATTAACATAAAACTCTTAAATTATTTGAAATTTTGAAGATCAATTACATTTCTTGCGACTACTAAACTAAAGTTAGAACGTAGAATAACTACTTAGAATAAAATGAATGAATAACTAGAATGAATTACAAAAAAAAAACATAAATCGAAATTGGATACATCTCTACCTCCCTGGCAAAACCCGTTACGCATGCTGCACACGACCCTTAACGAGTCACAGTACATCACAAACGCTATGTCATTTTTTGACATCGTCATCGGCGGGTCAGCCTCGACCAAAGAAGACGAAAGGGAATAAAAACGCCTGTCATCCTGGAACAGGCCTCTAGTGGTCTTTTTCGACGCCATCGTGCTCGTAGTTGCCGCGGGTACCGGATGAAAAAGCAGTGAAATGTAGTGCCACGTTTCGTTTGGCTTGCCCGGTGTAATCAAACAAGTGTTCAGTTCCCATCCCGCTCCCCGTCGGCCGATCACAGCCGGAGAGCCACGTTCGTTTTTGGCCCGGTCCACTACGAGAAAAAGCTGTGTACCAACTCCGCCATCTCGGGAGTACTTTGTCCGTTCGCCGCCGGAGAGCCACATGTCGATTTTAACCCGGCCGCCTCGAAAAGGAAAGTTACCTGGTGAAAATCATCAGAATCAATTCCGGGAATCTCTCCATCCAGGCCGAGGAGCCCGAATGCCTTTTCCCGAGAGCCGAAGAAGGGACACCGAGTGCTGAAGGTCCAACATCCCGTGGAACCGACCGACCGAATCGCCGGCAGGTACCTAGTCAAGGCGACTGGTAGGCTACGCCATCTCATCCAGAGGTTTGGAAAGTTAAGGTAAGGCGAATCGCCTACGGTGTCCGAAGCCAAGTCTACATTGTTTCCCGGCATCTTCATGTCATCTCGACCAGCCATTCGATGTTTGGTCGATGTTTCGGTAATGTACTTATTTTCCTATTTCCCTGTGTATTCACTTAAATTGAATGAATAATTTACTAAAAATTATTAAAATGATGAATTGATTAAGAAATGTAAAAAATTATGTTATCAATTACCAACGCATTTCCATTCCCACTCGATTTGATTTCTTCTTGGTCCACTTCGTTTCTTTTTTGGGAAGTATTTCCGCCAATACCCCTCCTAATATCTACCAGAAAAACGACCCTGAAGTCCGAGAAAAATTTAGGGTACAACAAAAGGTCCCCCAGCAAAAGAATCTCTAACAAAGTAAGGCTTTAAGATCTACACGCGTAATCAAGGCATAAATTCTGGGCATCCGAAAAAATTTCGAAGTTAAATCTTTAGTTCTACACGCGTAACCAAAGATCTATCCGTCTGTTTCAAATATGGTGCATGTTCTGTGTGGTTCATAGAATAGATTGTAATCAAAGCATAAGTTTTTGGTTAGCCAAGAAATCCCTGAAGTTAGACCTTTAGTTCTACACGCGTAACAAAAGATCTATCCGTCTGTTTCAAATATGGTATATGCTCTATGTGGTTTATAGAATAGATTGTATTCATGGCATAAGTTCTTGGTCATCCGAAAAATTCCCTAAGTAAGGTCTTTGGATCTACACGAGTAACTAAAGATCTATCCGTGTGTTTGAAATATGGTGCATGCTTTATGTGGCTCACCAGATGGATTGTAATCAAAGCATAAATTCTTGGTCATCCAAGAGATCTCTGAAGTAAGGCCTTTAGATTTACACCCGTAACCAAAGGTTCATCTGCCTGTTTCAAATATGGTACATGCTCTTTGTGGCTCATGAAATAGATTGTAATCAAAGCATAAGTTCTTGGTTAGCTTAGTTTGCCCGTCGGATCGTTGTCGAGAACCATTTCCACCGGATTACTGCCCGACATTCTGGTTACGTGCTCGGCCCACCGCAGTCGGTCCGATTTTCGCGGTGTGAACGATGGATGGTTCTCCCAGCAGCTTATGCAACTTGTGGTTCATTCGCCACCTCCACGTACCGTCCGCCATCTGCACCCCACCAAAGATGGTACGCAGCACTTTCTATTCGAAAACTCCAAGTGCGCATTGATCCTCAAGGAGCATCGTCCAGGTTTCGTGTCGGTAGAGGACTACCGGTCTAATGAGCGTTTTGTAGATTGTCAGTTTGGTACGGCGGCGAACTCTATTCGATATCTGATATTGGATACGAAATCGAGAAAGCACAATAAAATGGGCGTAATTAAGTTTAGCGGAAATATCTCACCGTAATGCTACGTTTTGAAAGGGCAAGTGAATTGAACAACTTAGTTGAATGCAATATGCTTGCCAAGAGTTGAACATGTTCAACTTACTGGCCGTTCAACTGAGTTGAACGATGGTGTTTGGACGCGTTCAATCCAAACGACTTGATCAATTAACTTTTCATGTCTAAACGTAACATAATAATCATACCCATTATGATAAGCGCAATATAATAAAACGCAATCGGATGAGTGTCATCTTCCTGGCTTTCCACTCAAGATACATATTCATCCAATCAGTGGTGGGCAGCGAGAAGTTTTCAATTCATAATAGGGAAAATGTTAATAAAACAATAAGTTGAAACGCAGTTGTTAAGTTCCAGTAGGAATTTCGGACAAGGAAGAGGAAGAAAAATGATGCATTGGAATAATATCGATAATATTCATAAAAAATTAGTCAAATTTCTTGCTGAAGAAAATGATTGAAATGTTTATAGTGGAACAATCATTTTAATGTTTGCGGAAATACAGTCAACTTTCGCTCGTTGGGCTAAACTCGTAGCCCATCTAGTGAAAGACTTTCGTTAGTGGGGCTGAGAAAAAAAAAACTGCCGTTGATGTCATAATTTGACGTCCACCTTCATTTTAAGTGGGCTACAGCCCAACTAACGGGCGCCCAACTAAATCGTAGCCCATCTAAAGATAGCCCATCGAGTGAAATTTGACTGTAGATTGAAACAAAAGTGTAGTTTGTCTGCATTGCACTGCTCCATCGTAATATTTACAGTAGTGTTTGAATTTCAAAAAGTCGATATTCCGGTCATCGATTTATTGAAAAATGTATGGACATCCCCACACTGTAAAATGTCATTGAACAACTGTGTGACTACTCACCGGAAGATGGCAGGAGAGTTTTCCCGCACAAGCTAGAAAAAAACATGTTTAGATTCCTCTTTGCTCGCTAGATGATGTTGTTATCATCGGCAAATTGTTCGCCATTTCGATGTATGGGAAAACTCGAAGTGAACCGTATTGTTAATATAATATATGTGCTATCATGTACTTCGTCTTCGACGTGTTGATGACTAGTGCAATACGTTTAGCTTCGCTTTTCTCTCTGATGCAGGCTTCCTCCATTCTCTCTAGGTTACGTGCCATGATATCAATGTCGTCGGCGAAGCCAAAAAACTGAACGGACTTCGTGAAAATCGTACCACTCGTGTCAATCCCCGCCCTTCGCATTACTCCCTCCAAAGCGATGTTGAATAGCAGACACGAAAGACCATCACCTTGCCGTATCCCTTTGCGCGTTTGAAAGGGACTCGAGAATGCCCCTGAAACTCGAACTGCGCACATCACCCGATCCATCGTTGCCTTGATCAACCGTATCAGTTTATCCGGAAATCCGTTTTCGTGCATTAGCTGCCATAGCTGGTCCCGATCGATTGTATCATATGCGGCTTTGAAGTCAATAAATAGATGATGTGTGGGCATGTTGTGGGCACGTTATTCGCGACATTTCTGCAATACCTGACGTACGGCGAACACCTGGTATGTGGTAGATTGTTCACCTATAAATCCCGAACTCTCTTGCAATTGGTGTTAGTTCGTGGCATAATATTTGGGAGAGTACTTTGAAGGCGGCGTTCAGCAATGTGATTGCTACAATCCAGCTTGTCGCCCTTTTTGTAGATGGGACACACGACACCTTCCATCCACTCCTGCGGCAGAACCTCATCCTCCCAAACCTTGGTAATTACCCAGTGCAGCGATCTAGCCAGTGCCTCACCACCGTGTTCAAACAGCTCTCCTGGTAGTTGGTCAACTTCGTGTGGGCAGTGGTTGATGATGCTATAGTTGAAGAATCGGCATTTTATCCTCAGCTTGCACATCCTTGCGTTGATTGTCTGCCACCCAATTACGCGTTGGCGCATCTTGCCCAGTACTATGGTGCCACAGCTTTGGTAGAGGTAGCCGCTCGATTCCCGCTTTTCCACACTTTCTGTCCTGTCCAGCAGAATACCTGCAGCGCTACGACGGGGATGTAATTCATCGTAGATTGTCCTGTCGCAGCCGGCGAAGCCTAGCGACTTGCAGTTCCATGTTCCAAGCTTCCAATCGTGATCTTTTATTCGTCGCCTAGGTCGTTGCCGATTGTATCGAGTCGTTTTATCTTCTATGTTGTTCGTCATGGTTGTTTTTTTTTTTTTTTAAGGCGGCTTATTGGGCCAGCGAAAACCTCTTGTTTCGGACGGCAGAACGATCGCGCGATTAGCAGAAATTTTGTGTTTTGCATTGCGGGCCGGTAATCAGTTCAGTGCGGTTTAGAACATTCGTAAAATTCGAGTTTTCGGTTCTTATTTTAATGTTCGGTGAATAAGTGTGCGGTTGACCGTGTTTTGTATATAATGCGAAACATTTGTAAAATCCAGGTTACTTTGTCCTCCTTTGGGCGGCTCGTAAGTAAATTGATGAATATATTTTAATATTTTTTCAGCATGTACTGTTATTGACAAACGCTCTATATTGTCGAATAGAGCTCCCTTTTATTCATCTTATTACGCATTGCAAGAAAACTTTGGATTACAGGAAAATTCGTGCGCGCCTGCAAGTGAATTTCCCATCAAAATCATCATAGTCACCTATGCTGTCACGTGTTACTACTTGCGTTTCCCATTCTGTCATTTAGAAGTGTTGTTTGGATATTTCTTCAATCAAACTAAGATATGAATTCCTCTAACAAATGTAATAATGCCAAAAAGCACTGCACAGGTTTCAGTATTGATAGAGACAGCAGGGATTGAATCCTGAAGAGAAAGAACAAGTCTCTCATTTATCATCTCTGTATACATACGATATGTAGCATACCGCGAGAGACTTTTTTCGCAAACTGTCATGATAGAGAACTGATTCGGGAGGCTATACCTTATGATAAATTTCTTTTAGAAAGCTCCAAACACGGGGAGCACTGGCTCTGATGGTGCATTTCTACTTGCAGCTGTGCAGTAACCACAACGAAATGAGCGAAAACAAAGCGAGAATCATTATTTTTCTGTGGGGGCTGCCTATCCGATTCTGTTTTTTCGCACTTGTATACAAGTTTGATAAATTTGTTATCATGGCTTGTTATGATCCGGAACAGTTTTTATCCTTCTTTTATCGTTGTTCGTTAGCTATTGAAGGCGATTTCTGCAAACCCTGAGGGACAATGATTCAGGTGAATAAAAATATGCTCGTAGTTCTTATGTACTAGGTATACCTTCTGGTCCAGCTGAATTTTTTTTTAGTTTTTCACTAGAGCATGTTCAGAGGACCGTTTTTCTGGCTATGGAAACTTACGCGCGAACGATGAATTTAAAAAAGCTTTTTTACCATTACAATCTAAACTTTTTCATCAGGCATAAACGTTTTAGAAATTTTAATCTTTTATTAAATGATATGCACAATTTTAAAATTATTATTACTAATTAGGATCAATTATAACGATCATAACGATATTACTATATGACTAATTTTTGCGCTCTTCGGAGAAGCTTATCAGTGGAACTATCCGTTGCAAATGTTTCATAATTCTCGAGGGTTTGATTCGTATTCGATTCGCCGTCGAATGTGCTGTGATTGTCAATAAAGGCACAATTTCCGCTGACTTCTTGAGTGTTCAATACGGAAGCATGCACAGGAGGTAGAAGCTATGGCTATTTTTACATTTCCGGAGTAAGAGCAGTTTCTATTGCTGGTTTAATAATTAAAGCCCTCGTGCTTCACCGTGACTCTTTTTTTTTGCATAATCTAGCAATTCCGCATATGCTAAGAACTTATACAGAAATCAGTATGTT
Source organism: Armigeres subalbatus (assembly GCF_024139115.2). Taxonomy (NCBI): domain Eukaryota; kingdom Metazoa; phylum Arthropoda; class Insecta; order Diptera; family Culicidae; genus Armigeres; species Armigeres subalbatus. The sequence continues at coordinate 287,302,131 of NC_085140.1, read as the reverse complement.
CATTAATGGTTTAATGGATAAGAGTAAATTGAACGAATGGCTCCCCCTTCATACGGGAGCTTGGCAGAAGGAAGGTCGTGTGATATGTGCCATCACAAATATTGCCCTCCGCTCGCTTTCAAATCGACTTCTATAAAAACATTCTTCAAGCCTGCCGTATCCTAACGGAACTATCAATTCTATACTTTCGCCTCTAATTCTATCATGAACATGTACGTCTAAGTTTGGAAGATGATATTAGCATTTCCATATCATTGAACGAATGGCGTCAAAATTAATTGAACGTATGTAGATTTAAGAAAGTATATTAAAGATGTTCACGATTTAAAATTTTTGCGAGGCTCCAAAAACATATTCATACATAATTTGTCTTTGCGCCATATATGCGCCATATAGATCTTCGCCCAATTGCAAGTAACAAATTTATTTAAAAATAAAAAAATACTTCAACTAATTTAAAAGTTAGTTGCTTAGGATTTTGGCATTTTTGGACAGAGCTACTGTTCACGAACTCTTCACCGCTCCCATGTCAATTATTTACGGTTACCCGGTAACTTTACGAGCTAAACTCGTCGTCCGTTAAAAGCTCCATCTCATAAAATGATAAATTGTTTCCCACTATATTGGATTTCGTTTCCGCACCGACTGGCTAATGGTGTCAACTATCGGGACAACAACGCGTCGATAAGGGTTTCGGCTGGCCATGTAATCCATATCTGCACACAAAAGGGCCACCATTATATTATAACGCGCTGTTGGTTGTTGGAGGACCCAACAGTTGAGAAGGGTCATCTGTTGTTCCCTTGTGGCAGCGGCGAAACCGAACATACATTTCGATTTCAAATAATCATAACCATTTATTTGCGTCATTTCAATGAGGCGCTTTCCGATCCGTTTACCCACGGTTTTGCCAACTGTGATGACATCATCCCCCATCCGGTCCAGTTGCCACAAGTGTTCGGATCTGTGGCGGCAGCCGATGGCTAACGGTCAGCATTCCATCGAAGCTTCTGTCCTCACTTGCGAGAAGTTTGTCAGAGTAAAAAAAATATTTTTCCAGATCTAGACCATGCTTTTCATATCTTAGAATTCTCGCCACGTATCTAATGCGGCACAGACTGTATATGTGGCTTGCGTCCCGTTCCACTGTTCAAAAGGGAAAGTGCATAGAACTTGTAGCATGCACTTTAAAGGGAAGCTTTTCCACCAAGTACAAGTAGGTAGTATGAGAATTTCATGACCCAGAAGCAACGAGAATAGTTACTGGTAAAAGAATGCACACTGGTGCGGTGATGGTGGACCACAAACTCTGTGTTTTATCAATTGAGGTACAGTCGGTTTTCTTTTTACATGGGAATGCTTCTCGGGTATAACAATTGTAGGGTCAGAAATGTGAGTCAAGAAGATTTTGAAATTTGCCACCGAATGATGCAAAATGGAGCACTGTTGCTGAAATTGTGTATGTAATTATGGAAAAGAGTCCGGGGAGTAACAAAATGTAGATACATTCACAGTTTTCTCCTGCGACACACAGAGGAACCATTGAAAGGGGTGGCGGTCTTCACCAACGGAAGGCATAAGCTCTGCGTGGCACAGTTTGTCTCCAGGACCACGAATTATAGGCTGTGCTAATTCAATACAAAGATAATCCTATTTCGGGTGTTAATTTATGCTTCCCGGAGAGGTGCGAAGTCAAGCATTGAAAATAAATAAACTGCCATGTGGTCGTGGTTGTGCGTACGAGGCAAGCCTTTCGGAGGACGATGACATCGTTGTTGTGGCTTTACTGAAGAGCAGTGAAGGAAATGGACGCTTACACAGCGAGAACAGATATGGAAGAACGGGTGCTTTTTTAGGCAAACATCACAGTCAGCAAGGCGCCAGTCGTCTGGCGCGAGTTTATTTTGGCTTTGGGGTTTTTTTTGCCGCACAATTCTAAGGGGAAGCGAACATGTGGTATTTTACGACAGTCAATAATTTTCTTACATTTCATCCACATTACTTATTCAGAGCTAAGTTTCATGGTTTGGTACACTACTGGGAGATGAGAGGTTGGCCGATTATAGGTCAGACTTACCTGTAACGAGAGAGAAAAGAAAAATATCATTGTACTAAAATAAAAATTTGGAGTTTTGGTGAAATAGAAACACATTATCAACATATTGTTATGTTATTCTTGATTGGATACTTGCAACCCGAATTAAAAGAAAATGTTTTGCATTCAGGCTGCGTTCTTTCATGGCCCAACTTATTGTACATAATATCGGACGTAATCGCTTTATATGTTGTATTTTGGAAAAAGACAAAACCTTGGTGGGATCAACATTTTATTAGTCACGAGTAGGGGTAAGTGGGCAAAATAAGCATCATATTTACATTATCAATACGAGAGCAGATTTATTATAATATGAAAGGGTAGAAAACTGGAAAACGCTTGTTTTCAACCTAAACAATTATGAAATATTTGTAAATTTGTAAAAAGGTAGCCACTTAAAAATGTAGCAAAAGTAAGCATCATATTTACATTATCAATACGAGAGCAGATTTATTATAATATGAAAGGGTAAAAAACTGGAAAACGCTTGTTTTCAACCTAAATAATTTTGAAATATTTGTAGAATATTTGAAATTTTGAAATATGTGTATAATTGTAAAAAATATTTGGCCAATATTTGAAGCTTCACGGATTTGTATTGGATTTGATTGGATTTGGATTGGATTTGGATTGGATTTGGATTGGATTTTGATTGATTTCTTGGATTGATTGATTGATTTGATTGATTGATTTGGATTGATTTGGATTGATTTGGATTGATTTGGATTGATTTGATTGATTTGATTGGATTGATTGGATTTGGATTGGATTGACTGGATTGATTTGGATTGGATTGATTTGGATTGATTTGGATTGATTTGATTGGATTTGGACTGTATTTGATTTGGATTTGGACTGACTTGGATTGATTTGGACTGACTTTGATTGACTGGATTGGACTGATTGATTTGGATTGATTTGGATTGGATCTGGGATTTGATTGATTTGGATTGGTTTGACTGGATTTGATTGGATTTGATTGATTTGGATTGACTGACTTGATTTGACTGGATTTGGATTGATTTGACTGGATTTGGATTGACTGGACCGATCGATTGATTTGGACTGGATTTGATTGATTTGGATTGATTTGACCTGGATTGGATTTGGATTGGATTGGATTGATTTGGTTGGATTTGACTGACTGGATTTGGATTGGATTTGATTGATTTGATTGGTTTGACTGATTGGATTGGATTGATTGACCTGGACTGGATTTGATTGATTTGGATTGATTTGGACTGGATCTGACTGGATTTGGATTGATTTGGATTGGATTTGGACTGATTGGATTGATTTGACTGGATCGATTGATTTGACCTGATTTGGATTGGATTTGACTGGATTTGGATTGGATTTGGACTGGATTTGGATTGATTTGGACTGGATTTGGACTGGACTGATCTGACTGGATTGACTGGACTGGATTTGGATTGGACTGACCTGACCTGGATTTGACTGGATTTGATTTGGACCTGACTGGATTTGACTGATTTGGATTGATTTGGACTGATTTGGACTGACTTGGACTGGATCTGACTGGACCTGACCGACCTGGACTGATCTGGACTGGACCTGACTGGATCTGGACCGGATCTGACTGACCTGGACCGATCTGACTGGATTTGACTGATCTGGACTGATCTGGACTGGATCTGACTGGATTGACTTGACCTGACCGATTGGATCGATCTGGACTGATCTGGACTGACCTGACTGGATCTGGGATCGATCTGACTGGATCTGGACTGGATCTGGACTGGATCTGGACTGACCTGGACTGACCTGGACTGGATCTGACTGGATCTGGATCTGACCGATCTGGACTGACCTGACTGATCTGGACTGACCTGGACTGGATCTGGACTGGATCTGGACTGACTTGACTGGATCCTGACTGGACTGACCTGGACTGGATCTGGACTGGATCTGGATCGATCTGACTGGATCTGGATCTGACCTGGACTGATCTGGACTGGATCTGGACTGACCTGACTGATCTGGACTCGACCTGACTGATCTTGACTGGATCTGGACTGATCTGGACCGATCTTGACTGGATCTGGACTGACCTGACTGACCTTGACTGACCTGGATCGGATCTGGACTGGATCTGGACTGATCGGACTGACTTGGACTGGATCTTGACCGATCTGGACTGACTGGACTGATCTGGACTGATCTGGACTGGACCTGACTGGATTTGGACTGGACCTTGGACTGGATCTGACTGGATCTGGACTGATCTGGATCGATCTGACTGGATCTGGACTGGATCTGGACTGGATCTGGACTGACCTGACTGACTGGACTGGATCTGGACTGATCTGACTGGATCTGGACTGGATCTGGACTGATCTGGACTGGATCTGACTGGATCGGACTGGATCTGACTGGATCTGGACTGGATCTGGACTGACTCTGACTGACCTGGACTGACCTGGACTGGACCTGGACTGGATCTGGACTGATCTGGACTGGATCTGGACTGGATCTTGGACTGATCTGACCGATCTGACTGGATCTGACTTGACCTGATTGACTTGACTGACTCTGGACTTGGATTGACTGACTGATGACCGACTTGGACCTGACTGATTGGATTTGACTGGACTGATTGACCGACCTGGAATTGGATTGGACTGATTTGACTGGATCTGGACTGATCTGGACCGACCTGGATTGATCTGGACTGGATTTGACTGGATCTGGACTGGATCTGGACTGGATCTGGACCGACCTGACTGATCTGGACTGACCTGGACTGGATCTGGACTGACTGGACTGGACCTGACTGGATCTGGATCGATCTGACTGACTTGGACTGATCTGACTGGATTTGACTGATCTGGATTGACCTGGACTGGATCTGACTGGATCGGACTGATCTGGACTGACCTGATCGACCTGGATCTTGACTGATCTTGGACTGGACTGACCGGACTGACCTGGACTGGATCTGACTGGATCTGGATCGATCTGGACTGATCTGGACTGATCTGACTGATCTGGACTGATCTGGATCGACTTGGACTGATCTGGACTGACCTGACTGGATCTTGACTGGATTTGGACTGATTTGGATCGATCTGGACTGGATTTGACTGGATCTGGATCGATCTTGACTTGGACTGACTCTGGACTGACTTTGACTGGATCTGGACTGGATCTGGACTGACCTGACTGATTTGACTGGATCTTGGACTGATTTGACTGGATCTGGATTGATTTGGACTGACCTGGATTGACCTGGACTGGATCTGGACTGGACTGGATTGACTTGGACTGGATTTGGATTGGACTTGACTGGATCTGACTGGATCTGGACTGGATCGATTGGACTGGATCTGGACTGATTTGGACTGGATTTGGACTGGATTTGGACTGGATTTGGATTGATCGGATTGACTGGATTGACTGGATCTGGACTGATCTGGATCGATTTGATTGGACTGGATCGACTGATCTTGATTTGGACTGACTGGATTTGATCTGATTTGACCTGGACTGGATTTGGACTGACCTGGACTGGATCTTGACTGGATCTGACTGATCGACTGACTTGACTGGATCTGACTGGATTTGACTGATTTGGACTGGATCTGACTCGATCGGACTGGATCTGGACTGGATCTGGACTGACCTGGACTGACCTTGACTGGATCTGGACTGGATCGGACTGGATTGGACTGGATCGACTGGATCTGGATCGATTTGACTGACCTGGATCGATTGACCGACTGACTGGATCTGACTGGACGGACTGGATCTGGACTGGATTTGGACCGATTTGGACTGACCTTGGACTGATCTGACTTGGACTGACTGGATCGACTGGACTTTGACTGGATTTGGACTGGATTTGACTGGATCTGGACTGACTCTGACTGGATCTGGACTGGATCTGGACTTGACTCTGGACTGGATCTGACTGACCTGGACTGATCTGGACTGACTTGGACTGGATTTGATTGACTGGACCTGGATTGATTTGACTGACCTGGATTGACCTGACTGGACTGGATCTGATTGACTGACTCTGGACTGATCTGGATCTGACCTGATCTGACTGACGATCTGGACTGGATCTGGACTGATCTGGACTTGACTGATCGACTGGACCTGACCTTTGACTGGATCTGGACTGATCTGGACTGATCTGGACTGGATCGGACTGATTTGGACTGATCTGGACTCGACTTGGACTGGATCTGGACTGACCTGACTGATCTGGACTGATTTGACTGACCTGACTGGATCTGACTGATCTGGATCGACTGGATCTGGACTGGATCGGACTGGACTTGACTGATCTGGACTGACCTGGATTGATCTGATTGACTGATCTGACTGGATCTGACTGGATCTTGGACTGATCTGGACTTGATCTGGACTGGATTTGACTGATCTGGACTGGATCTGACCGACTGGATCTGATTGACCGATTTGACTGGATCTGGACTGGATCTGGACTGGATCTGGACCGATTTGGACTGACCTGGACTGACTTGGACTGATCTGGACTGGATCTGGACTGATCTGACTGATTTGGACTGATCTGGACTGGACCTGGACTGGATCTGGACTGGATCTGGACTGACCTGGACTGGATCTGACTGGATCTGGACTGACTTGACTGGATTTGGACTGATCTGGACTGGATCTGGACTGGATTTGACTGGATCTGGACTGATCTGGACTGGATCTGACTGACCTGGACTGATCTGGACTGATTTGACCGACCTGACTGGACCTGATTGATCTGGACTGATTTGACTGGATTGACTGGATCTGATTGATCTGGACTGGATCTGGACTGGATCGACTGGATCTGATTGATCTGGACTGGATTTGACTGGATCTGGACTGGATTTGGACTTGATTTGGACTGATCTGACTGGATTTGACTGGATTTGGACTGATCTGGACTGGATCTGACTGGATCTGACTGGATCTGACCGATTTGACTGGATCTGGACTGACTTGACTGACTGGACTGATTTGACTGACCTGGACTGGATTTGACTGATCTGGACTGACCTGGATCGACTGGACTGGATCTGACTGATCTGGACTGGATCTGGACTGGATCTGGACTGACTCGACTGGACTTGGACTGATCTGGACTGATCTGACTGGATCGACCGATCTGGACTGACCTGACTGACGACTGGACTGGACTGACTGATCGATCTGGACCGATCTGACTGGATCTGGATTGACCTGACCGACTGGATCTGGACTGGATCTGGACTGACCTGACTGGATCTGGACTGGATCTTGGACTGGATCTGACTGATCTTGGACTGGATCCTGACTGGACTGGATCTGGATTGATCTGACTGGATGACCTGGACTTGATCTGGACTGACCTGACTGGATCTGGACTGACCTGACTGGATCTGGACTGGACCTGGACTGGATTTGGACTGGATCTGACTGGATTTGGACTGATCTGACTGATCTGACTTGGACTCGACTGGACTGACCTGGACTGGATCTGGACTGGATTTGGATTGATTTGGACTGGGATTTGACTGGATCTGGACTGATTTGACTGGATTTGATTGATTTGACTGGATTTGGATTGATTTGGATTGATTGACCTGATTGATTTGGATTGGATTTGACTGACTGGATTGATTTGGATTGATTTGATTGGATTTGATTGATTTGGATTGATTTGGATTGATTTGATTGATTTGATTGATTTGATTGATTTGGATTGGATTTGATTGGATTTGATTGATTTGGATTGATTTGGATTTGATTGATTTGGATTGGATTTGGATTGATTTGGATTGATTTGGATTGATTTGATTGATTTGGATTGATTTGGATTGATTTGATTGGATTTGATTGATTTGGATTGATTTGGATTGATTTGATTGATTTGATTGATTTGGATTGATTTGGATTGGATTTGGATTGGATTTGGATTGATTTGGATTGATTTGGATTGATTTGGATTGGATTTGATTGATTTGGATTGGATTTGGATTGGATTTGGATTGGATTTGGATTGGATTTGAATTGGATTTGGATTGGATTTGGATTGAATTTGGATATGGTAGCAATCCACAGTTTTGGAGCCCATAAAGTATACGATTTTCATTTGGAGCCGCACATTATAACAGCCTACCTTACGGCGAATGAAGGACAAAAGGTTGAAGGTCGAAAAGACAAAAGGTTGAAGTGCCCCTTCAACCTCAAAGGGCAAAATAAAAAAATCTATGTCAAAAGTTTGAAGGACAAAAGGTTGAAAAGCAGAAAGTCGAAGGACAATTGACAAATGACAATTTTGCAAAAAAAAAACAAATAGCAGATACAATAAGTCGAAAGGGCAAAACGTCCTCATGGTTGTAGAACCAATTGTATGTTTATTAAGTTGTAAAAGATCGAAGATTAAAAGGTCAAAGGTCTGCTGAACTTTTTTTTTTCAAATTTCCATGGAACAAAAATTTATCAACACTTTTAAAAGCAAAAATTGCAATTATAAAACGATAATTTTCCATAAAGAAATCAAAATGTTCCATTTAAGATCATACAAAAAAATGCATGAATAAATCTTTATTAGCAATGAATATTTTTTTTCACAAAAAAATGAGAAATTTACTGAAAAATAATAGATAAAGAGCAATAAAAATAATAAAATTTCCTTGGATAGATAGAAAACAGCAATAAAACTGAGTATTGTTTCCATAAATGACCCGTTCTTTAGAAGCTTTTATCTTTCATACAAAATTTAGGAAAGTTTTGTTTTCTTGAGAGATATATTTATTTTGTGGTTCGCGCGGCTGTCGCGTTTTACACATTCATTGGTCATTTTTAATGAGGTGATCTACTCTTTGATCTCAACCCCACAGGATCGTCTATTTTGTGGTTCATTTGGTTTATTTTGTGTGTTTATTTGTAAAATTGATTTATTCATGGAAATTTTGTATTTGCTTATGTAGCCGTAGGGTGTAGTCAATATTAGTCCAACGTGCTGGAGTTTGTGTATGCTGCATAATGCTTGGATCAAATAGAATTCGTTGTTGCAAATACTAAATTAGGGTAACTGCTCTCAGTTCAATTTCACTTAACACATATTCATCTAATCGCGGAAAAAACATATCACCATTCTCGTCGCTTCTTTTTACCAACAAGCGTGTTTACTGCTGAGAAAAGAAACAAATTCGATTCCTATTCATGTCTTTATTTTGATGGGATGGCCATTAAACCTATAAAATAGAGTCCAGGAGCAGCAACCCTACCACATTTTAGATCTTTGGTCATCAGAGAACCAACACGCTCTTTTCGTTTTCGAATAGAAAACGTTTACTGGAAATATTTATTTTGGACCATTCAACAACTTCAATGAAGTTGGGTCTCAGTCTCCATTCCATGAGCGGTCGGTAGCTATAATCATGGGAAAATCAACATAAAGCACTGGAACGTTTAAATTGGAATTTACATTGAATCTGTGATAATGCCATGGAAAACTCCCGATTATATGAGAATGAACTAGTTTTCCTAGTAAACGCACACACATAGGTACTCGATCGGATATTGGTTTCAAGAATGAAGCAATTCTGAGCGAGGTATTTTCGAGGAGATTCTATTTGTTGATACCAACACAACGTGTTTTGTAGCCAGATCATGCTTTCGACAGATTGAAAAAGGCTTACGTTCTAACAATGTTGCTATGTTATATGATGCATTATGTCAACCATACAGTCTAAAAAATGGAATAAAAGAAAAAAAATAAGGTAAACATTTTCATTTTTTGCACTTATTCGAAGAGTACTGCTTTTTTGCATTTGTTGGGAATCACAAAGAAAGTGTAACAAGTTTCCTGGTCACAGAACCGTAATATACTTGACTTATACTACTCGACCAGCTGCAGTGTCGTGCGCTTTTGGATTCCAATCAAGGGAACCTTTCTTTCCCAAAGGACCCTGATTGAAGTAAGTACTGCTCAGCTTCCTCCCACGCTTCAAATACACAACGGATGCGAAAATAAATTGATCGGTTTTGCATGGTGTGGAAGCGAATGTCGTAAGGTGCACCGGGGCAAGTTTTAGTTTTAGGTGGAATAGATTTCTTGCAATTTTTATTTTCCTCTGAACAACAAGAAATTGTTATTTTTATATGAATAAAAAGCAATAGATCACAATAGCATTAAACTAAAATAAGAACATATTTGCAAGAAGATTAGATAATACATGTCCTCCAGAACATTGTGGGGAGGAAGATTAGCCATCTTGGTGGTCATGCTTGGTTTAAAAAAAGTATAGGTGTTAATATGGCAGTGATGTGATAATATTAATGCAAAATCTCTGTACTACACCCAACCAGCATTTGTTAGATTTTCCTACAGTTCATAATAATACTAGCTTCGTAGGCCGGACAAGGCCGGGTTGTCCGGAATCGATTTTTTTTACAATTGGAAAATAATAATACCAATTGTTCAGCAGGGTAATTGTGTTTTGTTATTGATACACTTCAGCATTTGAGGCAGACTTCACTTTTGAAATTTATATAATAAATAAATTTGTGGATCATTTGGCACAATGCCATTTGGCATAATTTGGAACCTTGAAAGAAAAAGGGCTTTTTGATGTATTTTTCACATAAAGTAGATCAATGATATATTCTGATCAATATATAGACTGATGGTAAGCATGGTGGAAAATGGATATATGCAGTTTCTCTAACAAATAATTCATTTGTATGAGAATCTAGGAATTCCACATATTCCCGGCTTCTGGGTAGCTTCGATTTGGGGTCTTCTTTAGCCGTGCAAGGAAGACCATACTGAAGGTGGCTTCGATTCCCGGCTCATGGCCCAACGGGGGGTGTAATGCCAATAAGAACAAGGAGGATTGTGCTTCATGACGATTGAATTTCCTAGTTAAAGCTTTCAAATTCGACTTACTTACGTGCCCCATCATACCTTATCAGCCGTATGGTTTCTATACAGAGACCAACTGGGTAACGCTTTGCTAAGGAAGAGGATGCTGTTTGTTCGATGCACCGACTCGGAAGTCAAAAGGACAACGGATATGAAGCGTGGGTAGTAGTGAAGTTCTGGAAACAGTTTTCAAACAAGCGTAACCAACCTTCATATCATTCAACTAATATGAATATCATATAGATGCAGTTACATCTGATAAATGTAATGGTTTGATTTTGCTCACTTACTTTAACTTAATTTTGATTACAGTGCATTAAAGCTTTCTCTAAACTCAAAGCCAAAACATGTATCGCCCTTAAGAAAATTTAACCTTGAATTGTTGGTTGAAGCCTTCTGTGCAAGCATTTGAGTAGGATTGTCTTGAGGCAGTGAACTGATAATTTGATTCCCATCTGATTGGAGATTCGTTAGATGGGAAGTTTCTTTACTTACAATAATTGTGCCGCATTTAACATAATATCATCCTTAACCAAGGTAAGTTTCAACTAAGGTTACATGCTTTTCGATCTTGTATTTTGCTGTTCCGATTGTTCTGATATAGCTCAGAACGCAAGATACAAGATTATGAGGCTTAACCATCATCACCGGTAAAATATGGAGTCCTTTCTACTCATTTAGTATTGTGTTTATCAAACAAGCATAAATTATTTACAAATCCACACAGGTATGCACTTCGTTAAATGTAGGTCAAACAGATTAGATGTCATCGATTTGCCTTCCACAGAGCCACTAATTAAGCTAACTAAATCCCTGGCCCAATCCCTGCGTATTGTTTCGTCCTTGGTTCATTTCGCCGTGCGGAGTATCGGTTTGTTTTCATTACGAAGTGTGTCTTCCGAATTAGGGCTGATATTCGCCTAAGGGTGGAATATAAGGACAAGCAGTAGTCTACGTAAGCCATCAATTAATTAGGGAGTGAAATTAATTGAAGTAAAACGTGGTATAATAGTATCGAATATACATAATGGTTCAGGTAAATTTTGGTGCAAAACTTTGAATAATTCAAGCAACATATTTAGCTCGTGTTCTTTACTATCAACCTTCCACCATAGTTTATCATCCCGTTATTGTTTATACACCAATAACCCATCGTCAACTGGTGACCCGATTCGATATCAGTTATAAGTTAATGGTTCGATCGCGTGAAAGTTGTGGTAGAAAGTAGTGGAGAAACAGTAGTGGTTATGAAACCATTAAAATGAAAGCACATTCTAGGTAATAAAATGAACATGCAACAGAAAATTGCAGTGCTTGAATAAAAGTATTGTCTAGATATCCACTATTTGATTTGGAAAAAAGGGACTAAAACCTCCAACGTAATGTTTCACGAGTTATATGGAACATCTTCGAACATCTCATTTTCTCACTTCTCAATTGTTAGTTTTCACTATTCACTTTCGACATCTTACTTCTCATTTTGCTTAATGAGGAAAAAATAACTATTCGGCCAAACTGCATTCCAAATAGCGTTCGGCCAAATGGCCCTTTCGTCGAAATGTCATTCGGCGAAACGGCCGATAACCATATTTCTACATGTTTTAAAAAGTGTTTGATATTCAGAAAAAAAAATCAGATTTATTCACTGTAGTATAGTTATGATTCGTAATGGGCGTGCCTTTCATAAGATAACTCTTAGCTAAGAGCCCAAATAGTGGGATATTGTTATAATACTTCAGTCCTTCTGAAGCTTATGAGTACAGTAACTGTATCGTAAGCGATACTTCATTGTTTCTCGATAGCACAGGAATAAGTTGACATGCGCCCTTAAACTTAAAGTATACGGGAAATGCAGTGGTTTAAAGTCAATTTTCAAAGTTCTACACATTTATGAAAAAAATATTGAAAATTGAGTCATATTTTGTTCTTTCGTGTTTTCGCTCGTATACGTTTGAAGAGTGAAATATTGGTAGTTTAATATTTTTCTTCAAGTAACCTAATTCAATAGAAGGTTATAGTGGTGAATCCCTCTTAAATATTTATCCAACTCGTTACACGGAAAATAAAAAAATAACTCTGAAAATTTTAAAATTTCAACAAGTCAGCACTGGATAGGAATTTTCAAACTCTAAATATGTCGAAAAATCAAAAAAGGTCAATAAATTCAAGAAAGTATTTGATTGGATCTTCTTCTTCTCCTTATTGGCATTACATCCCCACACTGGGACAGAGCCGCCTCGCAGCATAGTGTTCATTAAGTACTTCCACAGTTATTAACTGCGAGGTTTCTAAGCCAAGTTAGCATTTTAGCATTCGTATATCATGAGGCTAACACGATGATACTTTTATGCCCAGGGAAGTCGAGACAATTTCCAATCCGAAAATTGCCTAGACTGGCACCGGGAATCGAACCCAGCCACCCTCAGCATGGTCTTGCTTTGTAGCCACGCGTCTTACCGCACGGCTAAGGAGGGCCCCTGATTGGATAAAAAACTTGAAAACAAAATTCTAAAAAATCAAAGTGTAAAATTGATAAAATCACGAATTAATAATTTGTATTGTCCAAAGCGTGATCAGTTCATTTTTAGAATGCAAATAAGTGATTTTGAGCGAAAACAAAAATTAGAGTTGTAGAGGGTTAACGATAATTTTTGGTAAAGTCCAACTTTCTTCACTTGTCAGCTCACTTCCAGACACATTCATAGTCGGCTCTGGACTGTCCATGTTTACACTGGATACATGAAAATTTCAATGGGGCCCTCCTTAGCCTAGCGGTAAGACGCGCGGCTACAAAGCAAGACCATGATGAGGGTGGCTGGGTTCGTTTCCTGGTGCCGGTCTGGATAATTTTTAGATTGGAAATTGTCTCGACTTAATTTAATTTAACCCTGGGCATAAAAGTATCATCGTGTTAGCCTCATGAAATACAATTGCAAAAATAGTAAATTGGCTTACAAACCCTGCGGTTAAAAACTGTGGAAGTGCTTAATGAACACTAAGCAGCGAGGCGGCAATGTCTCAGTAGGGGATGTGATGCCAATAATAATAAGAAGAAATGAGAATTACAACATATTTGTAGCTCACTGCCAATGTTCCAGCCCAATCGATCGTTGGGAAACAAAGCTACAACTTGTCATAGTCGACAAATCGACCACGTCCTGATTGATGGACGGCACTTCTCCGACATTATCGACGTCAGGACATATCGTGGCGCTAACATCGACTCTGACCACTATCTGGTGATGGTTAAACTGCGCCCAAAACTATCCGTCATCAACAATGTTCGGTACCGACGACCGCCGCGGTACGACCTAGAGCGACTGAAGCAACCTGATGTCGCCACTGCATACGCGCAGCATCTCGAGGCAGCGTTACCGGAAGAGGGTGAGCTCGATGGGGCCCCTCTTGAGGACTGCTGGAATACAGTCAAAGCAGCCATTAACGACGCAGCGGAGAACAACGTCGGGTATATGGGTCGAAGTCGACGGAACGATTGGTTCGACGAAGAGTGCAGACAGATTCTGGAGGAGAAGGACGCAGCGCGGGCTGTCGCGCTGCAGCAAGGTACCCGGCAAAACGTGGAACGCTATAATCGAAAACGGAGATAGCACACCCGCCTCTTTCAGCAGAAGAAACGCCGCCGGAAAAAGTGGAGTGCGAGGGGATGGAACAGCTGTGCCGTTCTCAAGATACACACAAGTTCTATCAGAAGCTTAACGCATCCCGCAAAGGCTTCGTGCCGCGAGCCGAAATGTGCCGGGATAAGGATGGGAGCATCTTGACGGACGAACGTGTGGTGATCGAAAGGTGGAAGCAGCACTACGAGGAACATCTGAATGGCGCTGAGAGTACAGGAAGTGAAAGTCAAGGCAGCGGAGGAGATGACTACGTCAGTTCAGCGGACGATGGAAGCCAACCAGCCCCCACCTTGAGGGAAGTTAAGGATGCCATTCAACAGCTAAAGACCAATAAAGCAGCTGGTAAGGATGGTATCGGAGCTGAGCTCATCAAGATGGGCCCGGAAAAGCAGGCCACTTGCCTGCACAAACTGATAGTCAGAATCTGGGAAACCGAACATCTACCGGAGGAGTGGAAGGAAGGGGTTATATGCCCCATCTACAAGAAAGGCGACAAACTGGAGTGTGAGAACTTTCGAGCGATCACCATCCTTAATGCCGCCTACAAAGTGATATCCCAGATCATCTTCCGTCGTCTGTCACCATTAGTGAACGAGTTCGTGGGAAGTTTTGCCGTGAATACCAGGTCCCAACGCACCATCTGTTCATTGATTTCAAGGCGGCATACGACAGTATAGACCGCGTTGAGCTATGGAAAATTATGGACGAGAACAGCTTACCAGGCTGATCAAAGCAACGGTGGATGGAGTGCAAAACTGTGTGAAGATTTCGTGTGAACACTCCAGTTCGTTCGAATCGCGCCGGGACTAAGACAAGGTGGTGGACTTTCGTGCCTGTTGTTCAACATTGCGCTAGAAGGTGTCATGCGGAGATCCGGGTGTAACAGCCGGGGTACGATTTTCAACAGATCCAGTCAATTTATTTGCTTCGCGGATGACATGGACATTGTCGGCCGAACATTTGCAAAGGTGGCAGAACTGTACACCCGCCTGAAACGTGAAGCAACAAAAGTTGGACTGGTGGTGAATGCGTCAAAGACAAAGTACATGCTTGTGGGCGGAACCGAGCGCGACAGGGCCCGCCTGGGAAGCAGTGTTACGATAGACGGGGATACCTTCGAGGTGGTCGAGGAAATCGTCTACCTCGGACCCTTGCTAACGGCTGACAACAACGTTAGTCGTGAAATACGAAGGCGCATCATCTGTGGAAGTCGGGCCTACTACGGGCTCCAGAAGAAACTGCGGTCGAAAAAAAATTCGCCACCGCACCAAATGTGTCATGTACAAGACGCTTATAAGACCGGTTGTCCTCTACGGACATGAAACATGGACAATGCTCGAGGAGGACTTGCAAGCACTCGGAGTATTCGAGAGACGGGTGCTTAGGACCATCTTTGGCGGTGTCCATGAAGACGGTGTGTGGCGGCGAAGAATGAGCTCGCCCAACTCTACGGCGAACCCAGTATCCAGAAGGTAGCTAATGCCGGAAGGGTACGATGGGCAGGACATATTGCAAGAATGCCGGACAGCAACCCTGCAAAGATGGTGTTCGCTTCCGATCCGGCAGGTACGAGACGGCGTGGAGCGCAGCGAGCGAGATGGGCAGACCAGGTGCAAAACGACTTGGCGAGCGTGGGGCGTATCCGAGGATGGAGAGATGCGGCCTCGAACCGTGCATTGTGGCGTCAAATTGTTGATTCAGTGTTATCTGTTTAGATGTTAACTAAATAAATGATGAATTGTCATAGTAGAGCATTTTGTATAAAAACGGCCTCCGGTATTATTATGAACACAGGTGTATATAAAAAATGAAATGATCTGTGTTCGTATCCGCATCACTCGAAAACGGCTGGATGGATTTTATTCATTACTTCAGCAGTTTATATTTATATTTTCTCATTAAAAAAAAAAAGGAAAGATGAGTACATCTTGATAAACTAAAAAAGAGATTCCTATGGAAATTTTGCATGGGCAGTTCACAACGCGCATTTTTGCCTACTATGCAGAACAACATCTGACGGGTCGACTAATTTCAAATAAAAATTAAACCTTCAAAATATTCACCAGATCTATTAGTCAAAGCTAGTGAGACAAGAACATATAATTTCTCCAGATGAAACTACGCCTGCAATAATAAATCGGTGTGCGATAACTATACTAAGGCGTAAATCTAAAATTATATTCATGGCACTTATTCTTAGAGGTGATTCAAATATACCCAGAGAAATTTTTTTTAAATTTTCGGTCCCCTTACCCCACTGTTACACTGTTTTTGTATGCCGAGAGAAAGCACCGTCACAAAATCTTGGACCAAACCAAACCCGAATCTACCAACCCCCCAGCCCCTCAAACTGCGGACGTCAGTTCTCGAATGCCCCTTATCTTGTTTCTGTTTGAATGTGGGCTAATGTGCTTCAAACTTTCACTCTTTCAGCACCTGTACTCATTTGATTGAAACTAATTACCTTCGACAGGGAATCACGCAATGAATGTTTATAGGAGAAGAGGCCCCAAAACGCCCCTCGAGACAATACGCCTCCCCGGTATTTTTTTTCAAATTTACCCTTTTTAGGATGGGCGTAACAAAACTAGAGCTAAAATTGTGTAGGTTAGGCGAAAAAAGTGTCAATAGACAGACAGAAAGACGTAAGAAAAACTGGAATTTTCCACATTTTGATAAAACATTTAACTTTTCGACAAGACAAAAAGCTTTAGTGAAACTAACCTACAATGTACTATGCGTCTCCTCGCACTTTCCATACCAGAATGCTGATTCGCCGACGCATGGTGCGTTGTTCCTTAAGAGCTACCAGCCAAAAGGCGTTTCGCCTCATGAGTTTTTTGGCAACAAAAATTCACCACTTTTTTGAGATGTGAAGATTATCAAAATTATTGAAATTTTCAACAACTACAAGATAGCATCAGCTATTAATATTGTTTGACTGCTGCACAATCTTATTTTTTAATGATTTATTACTATGGCTACCCTTGTTAATAAATTGATCTGCTAATCGCCTTTAGCGTACCATACCATGTGAAATCAGAAAGGAACAGTTAACGTTCATTGTAAGTACCATTTCTTAACGTTTTCCACAATAGTCTCTTGATAAAAGTCCCATAATGCCAACCAAAGGATGCAATGATACAAAACGTAATCCCAACCGCAGCGGTAATGAAAACTCCGGATGGCTCCCTTTTGTGCGAAGACTAATTGAAATGATCCGGCCCCTATTTCCGGCAATCTTCCTTGCCATCGCGAACGTCAACGTTGTCGTTGTCACCTTCCTCCCTTCCGACACGTAACGTTGCGCTGGCTGGATGGCTCATTGTGACCGCCACTTACTGCGAGTACACTTGGCAATGATTCGACATAAAATATTATGACATTATACTGCGCGAGATAGACGCAAAAAAGAGTGCGGCAAAAAAAAATCACCAGAGAAGAAAAGCGAAAACAATTACCACTGTCCTGACAAGATTAATTATTTCGGAATTTGTTCTTCACTCACTTCAAAACATTTCACAATGGGTGGTTTCCGAATAAATTGACGCCCAATAATAATATAAGCAGGGATTGTAAACTTTGTCCTTCAACAATAATTAGTTTTTTAAATAGTTATTCTGTAGAAATATGTACAAAGTTGAAATGATATTCCAAATTGCGTAACACAAATTAATAATTTTACTCTTATTTATTATTCAGTTATTTTTCAGAAATTTTAATTTTTAAATTTATAATCATATTGCACTTGACAGTGAACAGTCTTAAGAATCGCAGGTGTTGCCCAGTTCGATCAATAATGAAAAAAATCAATTTATTGTTAAAGAACTGTTTGAATTGCCAATCAAAAGTTATTTAATCATACGAATAGTAATAACGTACTTCACAATTAACATACATTCGCTATTATAACTAAGTTTTAAATACAAATATTGGAGAATTTTGCCCACCGGTCCGATGCAACAGTGCATTTCTTCGCTGCTTTGAACGAATGACGACGACGATGCAGTTCGGAGTCAAATAAAATGGGTGTACACTGTACAGTTATGATTTTGAGATCCGCGGTTGTATGTTCTTCTCTCAACAACATTTCGAATGGGGGTACAGCAGAAGGCGTTGTTTCGGAGTGCAATTTTATTAAAGATGTTTGCTTGTCATGAACGATTCTCTTTAGGGTTTTTTGAAACATCTTAACTGGGTGACATCAAGTGTCGTGTGTTGGAAACTTTTCAAAACATCTTTCTGATGAATTTCAATCATATAGAAGCTGTAGTCTATACTGCAGCTATATGCGTGACTTTGTTGGCAGCAAAAAAGAGTTACAGGATGTATGCATGTTGTATGAGCTGTGTATATTACACTCGCAAAAAAAAGCGTTCATGAATTCGTGAACTAACGAGTTCACTGTGTATTTTTTCGGGAACAACAGTCACGGATTCGAGAATACAGTCTCGTGTTCTGGAACGTTTTGGAAAACGTGACTGGTGTTCCCGAATCCATGAATAAAATCACGGTGTATTTTTGCTGGTTCACGAATTGAAGAACGCTTTTTTTTTGCGTGCATGGGACGAATATTACGTTAAAATTTGTTCCGGTGTCAGTTTTTCGTCTACTGGAAAATTAAGCTCATCATCGTTGATATTTACCTAGTTATGTCTTTCTTCCTGAAAATATAATTGTCGTAGTAGTAAACATCTTTATGGAACTTTTCGCATATAGAAGTCAGTGATATGCGTGTTTCAGCATTGAGTAGGATACCAGCTGCTACTCGTGATCCTTTGGTACTTGGCATACTCCAACCAGAAATTTCGCAAAATTGTTTTCTCAATTGCGAAAAACAAAGCGAGACACAAAATGTATTATTAATCCATTAGTAAATTTGACCACAACTTCCGATGTAAGTCCAGCAAAATGTCTCTTTTTCGTCTCTATTCCAGTCAAAAATGTCATGGAATGTCATGACATTAATGTCATTTGACACTAATTCGGCTCCCACGTCGCGAATATCATGTTTAGAGAAATTACCTGTTAGAAAAAGTTTTCGGATCATTTGAGGGCTACAAGCTTACATGTAAAACATAATTGTAAATGACTTGTGAAAAAAGTTATAAGCAAATTAGTCTCATGACATCGAAATGACATTTCCCGTCACTGCTCTATTCATACCATTCCGGTAGATTTATAAAGAGAGATTAAAATTATGGACTTTTTACAGAAATGGACAACAACCAGCCAGCCAGTTCAAAATTGTCGCTTCATATTAGCAATATGGGTGTGAAACTTTAGCATTTTGCAAGGAAAGTAGAATTATGCCATCCAGATTTGATTCTGGGGATATTGGCCACCCTTGGGTCAATTCCAAAATTGTTTCTAGTTGATCACAAATAGGGTCTCTAGTGAGCAAAAAGCGTGGGATTACCGATTCGAAGATGGCGAGTACCCATGCCATGTACATTACTAGTATTATAGCTAAAAAACTTATTTAAGAAATTCTAGAAAACCGAACTGGGACTAATTTGAACAATATTTAAATTAAAATCCATTTACGGAAGATGGAAAGATTTATTCAGTTCAAGAGCTAGAATATTTTTCCCAAAAGGTAATTGTTAACATTTTAAATGCTTTCCATAACAGTTTTTCTCTACCAAAGACGTTCCGTGGTGCAGCTCTAAATTGGTGCAGAAAAAATGCGGGAGACTTCTCGTAAACTTTTTTATAAAGCAAAAAGAGCCTCAAATATTACCCCGTATAGGAAAGTACTTACTGAGTACAATACGAAATAAGAAAATCCGATGGAAGATCTTGGGTTCAAACGTGTGAAAATATTAGCAATACTCTAAAAGTCGCGAGACGAATGAGCCTGGGAATCTTAAAAATAAGGATGGATTTTCTACAAAAACTTGTGATAATGCATGAAGTTGATTATGGAACCCATTTTCCTGGATCGATTATGTGTGTACACCCAGCAACAAGTGGTTCGATCTTTCCAGCCTTATACATCTGCAGGACCGGACGGCATAATTCCAGCAATGCTTCAAAACGGAGAATCGGTGCTGATTACGCCGTCTGTTGAGATTTTTAAGGCAAGTGTAAAACTCGGTTGTATGCCATTCCCCAGAAAGCCATTCGCCAGAATTCACCATTCCCCAGAATATGTCATCTTCTATTTGCCATTGGATGTGATGCCTTCGTTAGAAATAGACGTTTGCCAGGCTTAAATCAATGGTGGGTATGATACGTATGATCTCTTATTCAAAACAAGGCGCTTTCCCGTATTAATGCAATGGTAAATATGATCCCTTCTTTAAATGCAAACGCTTCCCCGGATTAAGGTAATGGTGGATGTGACTCCTTCTTTAAAAGTAGGCACTTGCCTGGATTAAGGCAATGGTGGATGTGATCCCTTCTTTAAAATTAGGAGTTTGCCACAAATGAAGCAAAGGTGGATGTGATCCATTTTTTCAAAAGTAGGCGTTTGCCAGGATTAATATAATGGAAGATGTGATTCCTTCTTTAAAAGTAGACATTTTGCCTAGACTGTCTAGTATGACTTAAAGTGATATTATCCAATTGTAGATATGATTCAATCAAATGAAGTCTGCGTCTGGAAAGAGGCGAAGAAATATGATATCCATTCGTAAACAGTTTGTTTGGTACTAGACAAATATGAATATATTTCTTTTTTACAAATAGTATCCACCTTTCTGAAAATTGCCTAATATGTTGAAAAATTTTATAAACATTAATTATGTACACCGAAAACCTTTTTCGTTAGTAAATAATGCAAAATCCCAGTTATGCAAAATTATCTTATTTATATAATTCGTTTTCATTTCTTTAGCTATCAATAATAATCGGAATTTCCAGTTTTACTATTTCTGGGGAATGGTACATTCTGGCAAATTACATTCTGGGAAATAGTCTATCCTGGCAAAAATCATTCTGGCAAATTGATTCTGGCAAGGGGTTTTCTGGCAAATGTCATACAATCGTAAAACTCAACTATACTCCATCTTCATTGAGACTCGTAAAAGTTATCTTTATACCAAATGTAGGAAAACTAGATAATCAGTGCCGTAATGCGCCAATGCGCCATTGGGGGTGCCAGAATCAAGATTGACGCTATGAGAAAATAAAAAAATTAAGGTATCAGTTAAAAGGTCAATTAATAACAAACCATCAAAGTCCAAAGGTCTATGCTGCCGTAATATGGAAAAATTACGTATACGCCATTTCCAAAAAATGGTGTTGACGAGTACTACTCATCGAGCTTTTTAACAGAAAAATGAAAAATATGCATGTTGTAAATTGGCGGTTACGTAACTTTGCCAGATTACGGCAGTATGGTAGAGATATTGTTGAGTAATCTTAACCCTTATCCTCCCTTGATTCTTTTAAGGCACTAAAAATGACTTCAAAAAATCATAACTCCTTTGATTCTCAACCAATTTTGACGATTCACCTACCTAACGAACCGGTTAGGTCTTTAGTTTTCAAACCTGAGAATTGGCCACCTGGTTCCGGAATAAATGGTTTTCACAAATCAAATGACCTTGCTAAAAGTCTTAAAACTAATGTTTTGATGTGTCCTACTTCATGAAATCACGAGAAATGTTCAATAGTGCCTCTTCCAAGGTTCACTGGTGGATTTGGACAGGTTCTGCGGCATTCCGGGGACCTGGTTCCCCCGAGAAGTGGCCACTTTTCGATTTGATCCGAAATTCAGTTTGCGATGGCTCAAACTTCATGATTTTGCGAAACAAGCTCAATAGAGTCTAATTTGAGGTACCTAAGTGGTTCTGGTCAGGTTCCGTGGCATTCCGGGGACCTGATTCCCCCGGGGAAGTGGCCATTTTTCGATTTGATCCGAAACCCATCATGCGACGTCTCAAACTTCATGATTTTGCAAAACGAGCTCAATAGAGTCTAATTTGAGGTACCCAAGTGGTTCTGGTCAGGTTCCGTGGCATTTGGGATTTGATTCCAGGAAGTGGCCATTTTCGATTTGATCCGAAACCCATCATGCGACGGTCGCATGATGGGTTTCGGATCAAATCGAAAAATGGCCACTTCCCCGGGGGAATCAGGTCCCCGGAACAGTCTTCAAAAAATCACACTCTGGGAGCTGCTGAGATTAAAAAAATGGTAGAGAGATCAATCCCAATCACGCAAACGATCCCAATCCAGGCATGCAATGTCTTTTTCCACTTTGTATGGGAGGATTGAATCCTGGGATTTAATCCCAAAGCATTTGATGCTTTTTGTACAATCCCAATCTAGTAATCTATTTGATATTATTTCAGTTTCAATTTCACTGAAGTGTCAGTCAAGGTTTTTTCACCCAGGACAATTTTGTATGTGCAAAATGTGTTATTGCATTTCACAATCAGTCCTTATTCATTGCAGTCTGCAATTTGCAGATAAGGCCGCAAGACATATAAGATAGTTTACCAGCAATCCTGCCCAGTGCTGTATTGTTGAATGTTCTCCTTACCATGGGCATTTTGAGGAGCTGAACGATCGATAATCCACAACCCAATCAACGATAACAATATCCAAAATCACTCCTCAATTGGCGATAATTCAAAAACTTAATAATACCAAACTTTTTTTTATAGAATAAATATGATAAATAATTTTGTTTTATTGACATAATTCTTTAGTTTCATTTATCACAATGCTATCATCGGTAACCCATAACAAGAAGTATCGAAAAACATAGTTGAAGAACCAAAGAATGCACTGTTCTTATTTGATTTCAGTACAGTGATTGACCTTTTTTTTTCAACAAAGTCCAGCCGTTTGCAATGGGCCTTCTATAGCTTAACTGCTATAAGGGTGATGATATGACGTCCACTACTTTTTGAGATATTTCAACCCCCTCCCCCCGTATGTACTGTCACTATATCTTGGACCCCCCTTGTTATTTTCGAACGGCCCCTAAATCAGTTCATGTGGATGGTGGCAGGATCTATGATTTTTCGACTTCTCTAAAAATAGCCATATGCATATCTAACAGTTTCTTCCACACAGAGCATAATTTCAAAATATGAAAAACCATTAAAAAAAGTTTTCGGTATTTTTTGACAATCCTGGGGGTTGTCAATATTTCGTTTCTGGCTAAAGGAAAGAAAAACGGAAGCCCTTCCACGGGGAGCTGAGCTTCAGTACAGTGGACGATTGGTTTTAACACATCAGTCTTAGCCGAACGTGAAAGGATGGATGAACAAACATTACTTCGAGCAACAGGATGGTTCAGTTTAAAACGTTCTCTCCCGGAAATACCATAATGTTGATGGTCCTACTAATCCTTCTTGAACGGTATTTTACATCATTGTTAGGTTTTACAAAGTATTATCAGGTTCCTCATCTCTATAGAGCTCTGTATCCTTCGAATTCCACCATGGAATATAGATACAGATTTCTCGTCTTCTACAGTATTTTAATAAAAGCATCAAAAATATCTTTCAAATTCCGACTTCACTACTTATATTAACCATACCTATAATGTATGTGCATTTTCAGTTTATTTGGACTCTTAATTGAGCAAGACAGTTTTCCAAAGATTTAAATCTAGGATTGAATCCGGGCATCAATCATGCATGCTGAGATTAGAAAAAATAAGGATTTGAAACAATCTTGAAAATAAGGATTATTTCAAAGCATGCTTGTTTCAATCTGAGAGCAAAAGGATCCTTTTGAAACACTGCTGCGACGTCTCAAACTTCATAAATTTGCAGAACGAGCTCAATAGAGTCTAATTTGAGGTACCTAAGTGGTTCTGGTCAGGTTCCGTAGCATTCCGGGGACCTGGTTCCCCCGGGAAGTGGCCACTTTTTGATTTGATCCGAAACCCATCTTGCGACGTCTCAAACTTCATGATTTCGCGAAACAAGTTCAATAGAGTCTAATTTGAGAAACCTAAGTGGTTCTGGTCAGATTCCGTGGTATTTTGGGGACCTGGTTCCCCGGGGGAAGTGGCCACTTTTCGTTTTGATTCGAAACCCATCTTGCGACGTCTCAAACTTCATGATTTCGCGAAACAAGCTCAATAGAGTCTAATTTGAGATACCTGAGTGGTTCTGGTCAGGTTCCGTGGCATTCCGGGGAGCTGGTTCCCCCGGGGAAGTGGCCACTTTTTGATTTGATCCGAAACCCATCTTGCGATGTCTCAAACTTCATGATTTTGCGAAACGGTTGCTGAAATGCCACTTAACCTGACCAGCGCCACTAAGGTACCTTAAATTAGACTCTACTGAGCTCGTGGCCACTTCCCCAAGGGAACCAGGTTTATGGAATGCCACGGAACCTTATCAGCACCACTCCAGTACCTCAAATTAGACTTTATTGACCTCGATTCGCGAAGTCATGAAGTCATTTTTTAGTGACTAAAGAGTATCAAGGAAGGATAAGGGTTAATCAAACAAAAGGTGTGCCATGAATACTCCTTAGAACTGTAGTACTGGGTTCCGGGGCGCTGTGGCATTGAAGGAAATGAAAAGGCAGACGAGCTTACGACACAAGGTTCAAACGGTGTCAGGCCATTAGGCCGAAGGCCGTTAGGCCGAAGGCCATTTGGCCGAAGGTCATTAGGCCGAATTAGTAGAAAGATGCGAAAAGTGAAAAATGAGAAGTTCTTTCTTTACCTTACCCCTTCTTCTTCTCCCTTCTTCCTTCTCCCTTCTTCGTTCTCCCTTCTTGCATCTTCCTTCATCTGTCTTCTTCCTTCTTCCTTCTTTGTTCTTCCTTCTTCCTTCTTCCTTCTTTGTTCTTCCTTCTTCCTTCTTCCTTCTTCATTCTTCCTTCTTCCTTCTTCCTTCTTACCTCTTTCTTCTTCCTTCTTCTTTCTTTCTTCTTCCTTCTTCCTCCTTCGTTCTTCCTTCTTCCTTCTTCCTTCTTCCTTTTTTTTCTTCCTTCTTCCTTCTTCCTTCTTTCTTTTTCCTTCTTCCTTCTTCCTTCTTCCTTATTCCTTCTTCCTTTTTCCTTCTTCCTTCTTCCTTCTTCCTTCTTCCTTCTTCCTTCTTCCTTCTTCCTTCTTCCTTCTTCCTTCTTCCTTCTTCCTTCTTCCTTCTTCCTTCTTCCTTCTTCCTTCTTCCTTATTCCTTATTCCTTCTCCCTTCTTTCTTCTTCCTCCTTCCTTCTTCTTTCTTCCTTCTTCCTTTTTCCTTCTTCCTTCTTCCTTCTTCCTTTTTCCTTCTTCCTTTTTCTTTCTTTCTTCTTCCTTGTTACTTGTTCCTTCTTCCTTCTTCCTTCTTCCTTCTTCCTTTCACTTTCTTTTTCTTCCTTGTTCCTTCTTCCTTCTTCCTTCCTTCTTTTTCCTCCTTCCTTCTTCCTTCTTCCTTCTTCCTTCTTCCTTCATCACTCTTCCTTATTTCTTATTCTTATTCTTCTTATTCTTTTTCCATCTTCCTTCTTCCTTCTTCTTCCTTCTTCCTTCTTCCTTCTTCCTTCTTCCTTCTTCCTTCTTCTTTCTTCTTTCTTCCTTCTTCCTTCTTCCTTCTTCCTTCTTCCTTCTTCCTTCTTCCTTCTTCCTTCTTCCTTATTCCTTATTCCTTCTCCCTTCTTTCTTCTTCCTCCTTCCTTCTTCTTTCTTCCTTCTTCCTTTTTCCTTCTTCCTTCTTCCTTCTTCTTTTTACCTTCTTCCTTTTTCTTTCTTCCTTCTTCCTTGTTACTTGTTCCTTCTTCCTTCTTCCTTCTTCCTTCATCACTCTTCCTTATTTCTTATTCTTATTCTTCTTACTTTTTCCATCTTCCTTCTTCCTTTTTCCTTCTTCCTTCTTCCTTCTTCCTTCTTCCTTCTTCCTTCTTCCTTCTTCTTTCTTCTTTCTTCCTTCTTCCTTCTTCCTTCTTTCTTCTTCTTTCTTCCTTCTTCCTTCTTCCTTCTTCCTTATTCCTTATTCCTTCTTCCTTCTTTCTTCTTCCTTCTTGCTTATTCCTTCTTCCTTATTCCTTATTCCTTACATCCTTCTTTCTTTCTCCTACTTCCTTCTTCCTTCTTCTTTCTTCTCCATTCTACTTCTTCCTCACTTCGCACTACTCACATCTCACTCCCTAGTTCTCATTCGGCCTAATGGCCATTCGGCCTAATGACCATTCGGCCTAATGGCCTTCGGCCTAATGACCTTCGGCATAATGGCCTTCGGCCTAATGACCCAGCATCGTTCAAACACACAATTTATTGGCCCAGAAACTTTCTACGGTATATCATACTGCACCATAAAAATGAAATTGGAATCCTGGAAAACACAAAGGTTGATGATCAACTAGTTGATTGCCAAAAAGCGTGTTTAATCAAAGAGATTTATCCAATTCCCAATGTTTCAGTAGCCGAAAAGCTCTTAGAACTCAATGAGAGAGCTTTTTGCACCTTTACTGGCCTAATAACCGGGTACTACCCGAGTAGATATCATTTGGAAAATATTGTTTCAAAATGTTATCTGTCGTTTTTGTAACCTGGAACGTGAAACCTCGGAACATCTTTGCATTGTATAAGTGTAGATCAAAATTTCTAAAAAATGGCTTTGTGCAACCAGTACAAAGTTGGACTGCAAATCCTGGGAAAGTAGTGGTGAGTTTTTATTAATTCGGTTTTGCGGGACTGGGAAAACGCGTCTCAGGTTGTTTACTGAAAAATGATGATCAACCTACAAGATGCGAACAGTTAATAGTATACAGGGTTTGGGTTTGAGTTGGTACAATGGACGCAGTGGTTCTACGCCCCAATGAAAAACAAAAAAAAGGGCACCATTACAGAGCATGAGGTTTGATGAAATTATTCGTTTCACGCCCCCGGCTGAGTGTGAAAAGAAGTATGTTGAAATATACGTGTTCATTGTAAGAAAAAAGAAGAAAAACTGTTTGAAAAACAGAGTATCCTTTATTTTCACAATCAAAATGGGCACATGAACCGGCATTAATACATCATACGAGTGCTTACAATTTGAATACTGCTTCGAAAAGGACCCAAATTAGCAACAAGTTCACTGACCGTGTAATTAGCAAAGGTCACGCAATGCCTCTGGACAGAAAACATTCCTAAGCGTAGCAAAAGCCTTGTTTGTTTTTCAGCGAACAATTATGTCGGCCCAAATGGCCAACCCTTATCTTGATGGAAGTTCTTATAACTGGTGTTCCGCTATGGTTCGGGTCTTCTGTTCCACTTCAAGCAAAGGCCATACCAACCGAAATGAGTGGCATTTACCTACTTTCAACAAGCAATCATGAACAACAATATTGCCACTTCCGTGGCTGAGTTTGTGTCGCCGAAAAAAAAAGATTGTCACGGAAATGTTTTGCACGATTTATATGAATGAGAAAAGGCTTTGCTGTTGGGTTTCTACAGGTAATTGTGTTGATTTGTGGTTGAGAGTCACAAACTATATTTGATTTGATTCAAGTTGCAAACACTTTTGATATCTGATATTTGATATCTGTTTGAAGGCATATTAGGTAAAAATGAACTTACCTATGTCTTCCAACGTAAAGTTTTATAATTTTATAATATGCGGACGATTTTTGGGTTTTTCGTTATTCTAATTCATATTGTTGTAAAATTCATTTTTTTTACTATATTTCAAATACCAAACACTTTGTTTCAAATTTGTAACAAAATTGAACGGATCAATTTTGTTACAAATTTGAAACAAAGTGTTTGGTATTCGAAAGTTTAACAATAACTTTAGATATATGGTAAAAAAAAACCAGCCTAATTCACCGAGTGGTGATACTGTCTTTCTCGCATTTAGCCAAGACTCCAACCTTATATGGTGCTTATATAGTTCGATTCCATTTTCTTAATAACTTTTAAACGCAATGGTCGATCGTAATCAAATTCAAAAGTTGGCTTTGACAAAACAAGGCTTTGTCCCCTGTCGAATGCAACTTGTTGCGAGAAAATCGGTTAAGAATTACTATCCAGCTTTTTAAGCAGGCCATGCTATAAAATTTGAATCACCCCTTCTGACATTTATGTTGTACACTATAATTTTTATAATTGGATCAAAGTAAGCTAAACTATAAGTTGGAAAAATATTGTTTACATTATAACTCACATGGCAACCAACGCTTTGTAAACGACAAGTTTTATCTGAGATGTCTTTATCGTTGCCTTTTATCTCTTAATTTTTCTACACATTTCTCAATTTGTTTTAGGTGTTTGAAAAGCTGCTGACTGATCAATCGGAGAGAATGATGCAGATGCCTCAATTCCAGGTCCTAGTCACAAAAAAAGTCATTAGGAGAATAAGACGTACGACGATATTTAGCAACATTCTTTTAATGAACTTGGTTTTCACAGCTCATAAATGGTGCAAATATTCATAGAATACTGATTCCGAGGGATTCAATGTATGAACATAGAAAATCTACACCCTAAACTTTTTCTAGCGCTGCAAAAATACCAAATTGCATGTAAATGCTGTACACGGTATATGGGGAAACGATAGGTTATTGGGTGTTTTCATGGATCAAATTCAATTCAATATTCGATTCAAAAGACCCCAATATCCTGACCCACAAAACTATTGATGTTAGAACTTGACTCGGTTCAGACACAAGTTCAATAGCACGGTCTTAATTAAATAAAACCTGTATAAAAATTGATCTACTGGACCCAAAGATCCGTACAGTAACAATATACTTCAGAATTCTCTGTCAGTTGGCGTACGTTATATTTTCTAGTGAATACTTGTACAGCATTGGCGTATCACTGGCGTAAAACGCGCTTGAGAAAATGCTGTCTAACACAATTGCGAGGAATACTACGAACAAGGACTCCAACATCCTATTTAAATTTAATTGATTTTATTTACGATCATAAAATGGAGTTGCAGCCTGGTTTTAATATTAACACACTGCCGGTGCCTACATCCAAAACTGTAGCTCTAATAAGGCAGTGCTTTTTATTTTACTTTTATAAATACTGATATCTCCGCTGAAATTCAGCATGGTAGAGGAGTATGATCAGTGATCACATACCATCAAAAACAATTTAATGCATAATATAAATTATAAGAGATAAAATTTTTTGCTTCTACAGATTCTATCGTTTGATGTCGTATAATCAAGACAAACCCTGAGTTTCCGGAATTGGGAAGATTCTATAGACGTAATCGATTGATTGATCCGAACGAAATCATCATATGTATAATTTATGGGGCATGGCAGATATACATATATACACAGCGAGCGTCCAGTGAGAAAATCTGCGATCAAAATTGGTGATTTTGTATATTATTGAAATAATTTACCGTGATTCGAAAACTTATTATTGGCATACCTGACAGGTTGCAAAACAAAATTTGAAAATAAGGCTACTAGGATGCTGGCATAAAAATGTACACAGCATCTGTCATAGTTGAATAACCCCTTACCAGATTTATGGCTAGCGTAAAAAGCTGGATATGAAAAAGTGGCTAATGTTTTTCGGTTTTCGTGTACACACACACACACACATACACACGGGCATACACATTTGCTCAGTTCGACGAGATGAGTCGATTGGTATATAACATCATGGGTTTCCGTGACTATAAAAAGTTCGATTTTGTAGTGAAATGATAGCCTTTCGGTACAACTTTGTTGTACGAGAAAGGCAAAAATGAATTTAAAAGCAATATGAATTGGAATAACGAAAGACCCGGAAATCGTCCATATCTTATTAAAACGTGTTTATGTAGCTTATTGTAATCAACTTACTTTTGGCTTTTTTGTAACTTAATGAACGTCATTTCTTTCGAGCGGGCTTGGAAGTCATATGGCTACTGCTTCTGCCTCATACGCAGGAGGTCGTGGGTTCAATTCTAGGTCCGTTCCATTCTCCTACTTTGTATCTTTCTCTATATTTCTCATGTTCTAGCAATCCCTAGAACTAGAAATGGACTTGCAGTGGGCGTGTGATTGCATCATCATCTCCTCCCCTTCCCTACATTGGCTTGCATTCTGACGTGGCAGGCGCCAGTATGACCTAACAAATGAGATCACTAGTACTTGTACATTGAAGATGTGAGCTAGTCCTAAGCAAACATCTGTTGGTTCCCTGTGCAAGAACAGCTGATCTGGTCATAATGGAGTAGCAACTACGAGCAGTCAATCAAGCTCAAGCTCAAGCTTAATGAACGTCATTTCTTTCGGCTTATATCGAAGATTGGAAGTGATTTCTGCATACCCTGTAGAATTATTAAGAGGCGACCCAATTTATCTCCAAAAAATATAGACCCGGCCGTTTCTATGGCTCGGAATCATCACCATTTGTAATCCGTGGAAAAAATACAATTTCATACAACTACATAGGGGAACTGTTCCGTATTCCATCTCTTCTCCAACTGGAATTTGGCCTGCTTTTCAACTTAGTATTGTATTAATATCTCCTCAGTTATTAATTGAAAGCTTTCTATGCCCGCCATTGCATGACTATGTATCTGGTGTGGCAAGTACAATGGACACACTATGCTCAGGGTGTCGAGAATGTTTCCCACCCGAAAACATCCTAGGCCGGACCGAGAATCGAACTCCCATCTCCGGATTGGCAATCCTACGCCTTTGCACGCACGGCTAATTGGAGACCCCGTTTTCCATCTCACTGAACATATATTCATCTCATCGCAAAACAAAGAAATACAGCACCAATCTCGTCGCTTGTTTTTGCTAACACGCGTGCTCACTGCTGAAAAAAAATCACAAAAATAAGAATCAAATCAAATTCCTTTTGATTGCTTTGTTTTTGATGAGATGGAAATAGGAACTATGGGATAAAGTGCCGAACCGTTCCCCTAGTACGTGCTGTGTGTGAGCCGATCATGGAAACGCATGGTAGAATGTGATTTAGGCGCAGCGTTTCAACTTGGTCCAATTTGTGTGAATGGGCTGTATGACAAATATTTCTTAATCATCACTACAAAATTTTAATTGTTCATGATTTATGATTTCTGCAGCTAGGTACCAGCGAAGACAAAACGTGGTCAACGGACGTCATGGCATTTTCAAACCAACCATTTATACATATATAATCCATGTCGTGGTACCATTTCGTGTAATGGATTTTCAAAAGCTTACCCCAGACAAAATCAATAAATCATACCGCATGAGTAATAAATTCCCAGTGCTAGTTTGGCACGTTTTCAATTCATAAAACCCCAAAAACATACAATGAAATTATTCGCAAATTTATAAACAATTTTTGATTCCTCTTTTTGCAAACACAATTGCTACGGATGCCAACATGTTACAACTGCTGCACAGTCGCCAACCAACTACTCAGTTGACCAATCCCACACACACATACAAACACAAGTACACGATACCGCCACCGCTGTTGCATTTCCAGAATTTCCCGCTCGCAAAAGCCATAAATCATCCGATCACAAATATTTTTCGGGTTAACGGAATTTTGCCTTCATTCGCCCTCCCCCACCAGACCAGGCCAGACGTTTTTGTTTCGGTTCCAGAATTGACTTATCTTCCAGTGAGGTTCGTTCTGACGAAGGAAGCGCCTCTGCCCATACACATAATGATGGTAATGAATTATGAGCGTGACTACTTTTCGATGCTATAACCTATTGGCAGTAGTTCTCTAAAAAACATGACTTGAATATTTATTTACCTACTGGTCTGAGAGAAGGTTTCAGTTCAATAATGCAACAAAAAAACACAATCATCGGGAAAAGAAACTGCAGGCAAACATAGAAATGTACCCCCCGAAGAGAACCATTTCACCAGGCTGTCCGGGCGGCATCAATTCCTCATCACCCGTCGCGTCATTCAACGCCATTTGTTTGTTACTTGGGGGTGGGCGTTGATGATGATGATTGCGTAATTTTACCACAGAAGCAGCTTTCGACCGACGACGATCGTGATTATGTTCCATCAAAATAAACGATGCTCTCGGTATTCATTCCGCTAGCCGAGGCAGCTTTTCCCGGGGCCCCGTCCGGAATGAGGCTAAGTTGGGTTCTCGGTTGCCTCCCTCTCCGATGGCGATACAATGACGGTACGGTTTACACGCTTCATAAAGAGCAAAAGCAACACGGCCATCAACAGTTGAGGAATTTGGACCATGAGCCTACCTAAATAAAAGCGTTCCAGGGAGCTTGGTGCTAATTGTTATAGGGGCAATTAAGTTTACACAGCGGCCCCGAAATTTTGACACATGAAAAGTGCTTGGTAATAATAAATTATGATACAGCTGTACGGCAGATAATCTTTGTCAACTGAAGGCTTAGCTACAGAGTGTAGAAGAAACTGGCGAAACAAAAATGAACGAGTGACAATGGTCTATGATAAATCTATTCGTGGAAATGACTGACGACATAAAACGAAAAAATATCAGCGGGTTCAAATTGATCACTCTGTTGTCAAATTACATTTAACTTCTATAGCACTTCCAATGATTTTGCAATTATGTCCATTCGATGTGTTCAGACTATAAAATACCTAACCTGCACTAATTTGACTCCTATTAAAACAGTTAGTAGAGTAGACACAGTAGAGTAAACACTAAACGGAAATGGAAAAAGTTGCACGTAATTTTAAAATTAATGTCTTTGTGAGCATTCGGCTTTATAGTCTGGAAAAACCGTAGCCAAAATCTCGCAAATGATCGAATAAAAGTCGAATTCTTAATTTACTAAAAACTTAACTTAATTTAAAGTTTGATTTTATTCTGTTTGTAAAACCTTGCTTTTAAATGTAATGCAATTCTTTTCAGCAATGCTTTACGCACTGAGCCAGTATACACGTGTTTAGTAGTCGACAAGCTACCACACGGCAGTATACCAGAGTGTGGGGATCCTTCAGCCGTGACTGGTCCTACTCACTAGCCGTCCTTAGGGTCCTACCTCATAATTTCCCACATCACACGGCAGTGTACCAGAGTGTGGGGATCCTTCAGCCGTGACTGGTTCTACTCACTAAGCCGTTCTTAGGGTCCTACCTCATAACTTCCCCCAGGACTGCCTTTCAGCATTAATTCTGGAGACTAGGCAGTATTAAAACGTGTTCCTACCAAAACGACACTTTCTTTTTTCTTTACGGTGCCTCTCTACGATGTTCTGACTAACGTCTGAGCCCTTTGGCTCCATAGCTCGTGCACTTTTGAGTATTGAAGCTCTTTTATTTGTACTAGTAAGCACACCAAAGCTTTCAGCCCTAGATATCTTTACCTTGTGCCATTATTCCACCGATACCGACGACCCGGATCCGTGGAAGGCTATTTCGTTACCAATATTACTTTTTCACCTGGACAGTATATGAATAGATCAGCTCAAATCCTAATCACTTTCTCACTACAACGGGTCACCAAATGTGTGCCGAGGTCGGTCCAAAGATTCCGAGTGGAGATAGATTCCGTTTCAATGGTGTCCCGTCAACTGAAGCTGATACGTTCGCACGAAACAATCTACCAAACTGGTTCTTTCCTATAACCGATTTTCAATGCAATTCAGTTCCGACCTCAGATCGACCTGCGATCGCGAACGACTCGGACAGTCCCCGATGGCGGATCAATACTGCTCTGATGAGAAGTTTCCCGATAGCAGTAGCTTACCCGTAACCGGCCGTGATGCCACGTTCTGCAACTACGTTCTCATTGCAAGCTGACAAGAGTTATGACGTTGTTAGTTGACGCTTGCCTTTTCGTTCATTATCGACATCTATTTCCGCAGCGGTGTACTCTAATGCTCATAGTCTGCTTTTCGCAATGGCGGTTCACTGCTGCTCCGTGCGCCAACCACGTTGAAGAATGTCGGCTATCCTGGTCGTCATTCTTGCGATAGCATTCACTGTTCTGTGCTCTGGAACATTCTTCAGACAATGTTATCGCTGGTAGTGTCCATTCCGCATGCCTGCAACATCGTACTCCTCTGCGCTTCAAATAATTTATTTATTTATTGGAATGCAGGTTTGTCCACCCTTATCTTAAAATCCATAATATCAATATAACATGAATCATTGCAACGCCATATCTACAGAAATGACGTTCTGTAAACAGCCAAACTCCCTCATAAATCTAATCGCAGGCTCGTGCATCAGGTAGTTACGATTGCGTAGTGGGGGGTTAGATACTCTCCACTGTCGTAGATTAGTCTTCTGGTTAAGCTGAAGTTTTCCTAAGAGGTGTCGACTCTCGGTACAACCTGTCATGATGTTAGTAAAGAACATAATATCTGCTATCTTGTGACGCATAAATATCGTGTCTAGATTGACCAAGCCACAGAGGTCTTGATAGCATGGCATTTTTTCTTCTGTCCACGGAAGATTTCGAAGAGCAAACCCTACAAACTTTTTTGGACGCCTTCCAGTCGTTGATTTTGGCCAGCGTATTGTGGTCTCCTTAGGGGCCCTCCTTAGCCGTGCGGTAAGACGCGCGGCTACAAAGCAAGACCACGCTGAGGGTGGCTGGGTTCGATTCCCGGTGCCGGTCTAGGCAATTTTCGGATTGGAAATTGTCTTGACTTCCTGGGTATAAAAGTATCATCGTGTTAGCCTCATGGTATACGAATGCAAAAATGGTAACTTGGCTTAGAAACCTCGCAGTTAATAACTGTGGAAGTGCTTAGTGAACGCAGCGAGGCGGCAATGTCCCAGTGGGGGATGTAATGCCAAAGAAGAAGAAGAAGAAGAAGATTGTGGTCTCCAGAGAACACAGGCAAATTCCAGTTTCGACCTAACGAGTCCAATGTACACAGCCAGTATTGCATGCGAATCATCCAGATGCCTTCCAAACCTTCCCAATAAAGCAAACAGGTGTAGACCTTCCTGTACAATCCTGTTAATATGCTCGTTGAACATGGGAGCACGATCAAGAGTCACTACAAGAACACGGGCGGTTTCCACTCTTGGCAGAGCTTCCTGCTCATACTGGTACCCGAAAGTTAGCGACTGTTTTTTCTTTGTGAATGTCATCACAGAACTTTTGGTAGCGTTGACACTGAGCCCATTCCCACTGCAAAATCTTCCAAAATGTTGGAGTTCGGTGTGTAGAAGTACAGAATTGTGTACACATTCGATTGCATTAAATATTTTGACATTATGGACGTACTGTCCTGCCAGGAAACCGTGTTGGGTAGTTGATATGTTTGATCGAACAGTTTAGTATAAGTGGTGATATATCAGAGATTCAACAAGCTTTGGATTGCTATGGCACGATAGTTTTCAACATAAGACTTTGACCCTTTTTTATGGACTGGAGTCACGGATGTTATCTTCCACAGAGCAGGGTACATTGCAAAGCGAAGAATTAAACAGCATGTGCAATGGATTGATCAGAACATCCTTCAGCGACTTCAGCAAAGCATTAGAGAACCGGGGACATGTGAACAGAATGTGCCCAGCCACGAACAGGTGGGGTTAGCCGCATGGCCAAACCTGTGCAGCGATAGTATAGCTTTTGATGAGGTTTGCTAATCCATACCGATACATTTGGGACTAGGCGATGTGTCCTCCTGCCCAGAGTCGAGTTTTCCCCTTCCTTCTCGTATTTAGCCGGCTTTGTTGCCTTGATATTCCTTCGGGCATTAGTTAGGCATTAGGGTGTGGGGATGGCAAAAGGCCGACCCACTAAACCCACCCAAGTAACAGAAGGTTGCTTGGGTTACCCTCTCTTCTAATGCCCTGATCCCCCCGGAACTACCTTCCAGTATTACTTCTGGAGGATAGGCAGTACTAAGCGTACTCCTCCCAAAACGGCACGTCTGAGCCCTTTGGCTCCCATTCGATTATTAATCTTTTCCTTGTGCCTTGTGTTTTTTTTAGCCATTTGGCTCTCTACGTATTCGCATCTACTATCCTACTCCGACGGGAAGTTACCCAACGTCAAAAGCTCCCCCGTAACCGACGACCCGTCTCAACAGTGCCGAGGTTGATCCAACGATTTCGAGAGGAGAGAACTTCAGGTTCAATAATGCCCGACGACCCGAAGCCGGGCATTCGTACATCGCGGTCTACTCAGCTGGTACCCGGCGGTGGGCCTAGCTTATTTCGATAACCGACTACCGATGCCTCCGATAACCGACTTTTGATGCCCGACATATATTTTCCGCGGCAGAGTGCTCATGGCCCGATATCCGCAATGGCGACCTGCTGGTGCTCCGTACGCCAACTTCGTCGTAGGATGTCGGCTATCCTGAACGTCAACTGTGTTCTGGCACATTCTTCTGGCGATGATATCGGTGGTAGTGTCCATTCCACATGACTCCAACGTCGCACTCCCTTCCGTTTCGAACCGGGGACATGTGAACAGGATGTACTCAGTCGTTTCTGTCTCGTTTGGGTATTGTGGACAGGCGGGGGAAGCCGCATGTTCCAACCTGTGCAAGTGCCGCCTGAAGCATTCGTGGCCTGATAAGAACTGAGTCAAGCCAAAGTTCAGCTCTCCATGAGGTTTAGCTCAAGATGGGTCCGCCTTCCCTTAGTCAATTTGTTCCACTCCCTCTGCCATTTTGCTGCCGTTGCTGCTTTGATATTCCTGCGAGCATTACCGGTGCTAGACGTAGTCGAGTAGTCGACATGACTTTTGAAGCTTAATTGATCATCGAGCATCACCCCCAGTTGATTCAGAGATCTCTTGGAGGTGATGTCGCAGTAACCGACTCTAATTGTCACCTCCTGCACCGATTTCCGTTTGTTGACGACTGTCATCTCCGTTTTAAGATGCGCCAACTGTAGTTTCTTATTGCGCAACCATTCCTCGACTAGACTGATCGAATAGGTTGCAGTCAATTCGACCTCCTCAATGGACTCTCCGTACACGGTCATGGTAACGTCATCGGCGAATCCCACTAACTTGACTACTGGCGGAAGCTTAAATCTCAGCACGCCATCGTACATCACGTTCCATAGTAATGGACCCAACATTGATCCCTGCGGGACGCCTGCCGTGATGGGGGCGCTAACCAAGCCCTCGTCTGTCTCTTAGATCAATACTCGATTCTGAAAGTAGCTTCCCAGAATCTTGTACAGCCCTACCGGTACTCCTAGTCCAGTAGACCGTCCTCTCCGAAAGCTGAATTGCTCGCTCGATGATTCTGCCGTCTCATCCACGTACAGCGACAGCCTATTTTGGATCAACTTCTCCCGTAGCTTCCCTACCGTGTTTTTCAGACAGATTGGTCTATACGTTGAGAGGTCTTCTGGTACCTTGCCCGGTTCCAGTAACAGTGCCAAACGCTGCCTCTTCCATATATCCGGAAATGTCCGCTCGTCCAGGCACCTCTGCATGGCTGACCTGAACATTGGTCATTATGGCTGCCTTTAACGCCATCTTCAGGAACCCGTCCAAACCAGGTGCTTCACTCGGGTCAAGGAACTTTGCCACCGTTATTAGCTCCTTCATCGTCACCCTCACCACCTCTTCGTCATCGGCTCCTCTTCTCGCTGTTGGAGGCCAATGGGTTGGGCCGTGGTGCGGGAAAAGTACGTCGATGATCGTCTTCAGCCTCGTTGGCCAAATCTCGATTCGTTCTTCCCTCACTTCCGCCGAACATGACCTTTGTAGTCTTCTCCTAGCCCTGAGGAAGGTTGCTTGAAGGGCTGTAATTTGATCGCTCCACCAGTATACCTGGGGCCTACGATAAGTGCAATCAACGTTTGCGACAACATCAACGATCTATGCGAGTCGATCCATGGAGCGATGCGCACAACAGCACGAAGAGTGGTAGGCACTGCACAGATGTGTGAGTGTCAGAGAGCGACAGACAAGAAGAACATTGCCAGAAGCCAGATGTTGATGTCGGATACTCGATCGAATAGAGATCGGTACAAGGAAGCAAGAGCAGCCGAAAAACGAACCCACCACAGGAAGAAGAAAGAATATGAGGAACAAGTGATTAGTGAGGCGCAGGAAAAAAAATGGAGAAGAATGATATGCGGAGGTTTTATGAGTCTGTCAATGCTGAGAAAGACAGCGCCATCTCCCGGGAATCCATCACAAGGGAATTTGCTGACAGATAAAACTGAAGTGGCTGCCAGGTGGAAGCAACACTTCGAAACTTTGTTGAATAGTGGAAGTGACGGTGCATCGGTGAACAGAATAAATATTAGCGACGATGGACAAGCTGTTGAGTCGCCTACACTTCGGCACCAACATTTCAAAGGGCGAAACTGCTTTTGTAAACAAGAGCTTCTCACGTCGTTGGTCGCCCACAACATCCAGCAACATTGATTGATAGAAGAGGATTCGCTGCTTCCACCAGTAGCGTTGGATTGCGTGGGTGGGCTCAAATTAGCCCACAAGCGACGAGAGAAGCTCTTGTTTACCAAAGCAGTTTCGCCCTTTTGAAATGTTGATGCCGACTTGATGATGTTAAAAAAGCTGTTGATGAGCTTAAAAACAATAAGGCTGCGGGGAAGGACCAGCTCTCGGCTGAACTCTAACATGTTACATGACAGTGCCCGGGTAGAAGAAAACAGCAAAATAATATCAAATTTTACTATTAATATATGAATAACTGAATAGCAAAATATGATATTAGTTTGTTTGATATCCCGGGTAGAAGAAAACAGCATAATAATATCAAATTTTACTATTAATATATGAATAACTGAATAGCAAAATATGATATTACTTTGTTTGATATAGTTGCTAAAATAGCAAAAATAATAACAGACATTGCTCTAGCAAATAACTCATAAATAACTCGTTTTGCTATTATAATAACAAACCAATAACAAAATATATGAAGAAAAGAAAGTATCAAAATCAGTTATTATTGATATGTTGAAAATGCAAATGGTAAATGAATAACAAACTTTGCTATGATTGCAAAATTTGTTCTTTATTTGTTGTTCTGCTCCTTTTTGCAATAACTTATAAATAACTAATTTTACTATTATAACAACATTTGTTGTTGGAATGCTATTTTATGTTATTTATAAATAACATAGGAATAACTAAATCTGATATCATAGCAAAATTTGTTATTATTATGT
Organism: Armigeres subalbatus; assembly: GCF_024139115.2. Taxonomy (NCBI): domain Eukaryota; kingdom Metazoa; phylum Arthropoda; class Insecta; order Diptera; family Culicidae; genus Armigeres; species Armigeres subalbatus. The sequence goes on along the minus strand of NC_085140.1, from coordinate 287,262,581 downwards.
TATTTGTTTGTTATTCACCTCTACCCGGGAAATAATAACAGACATTGCTCTAGCAAATAACTCATAAATAACTCATTTTGCTATTATAATAACAAACCAATAGCAAAATATTTGAAGAAAAGAAAATATTAAAATCAGTTATTATTGATATGTTGAAAATGCAAATGATAAATGAATAACAAACTTAGCTATGATTGCAAAATTTGTTCTTTATTTGTTGTTCTGCTCCTTTTTACAATAGCATATAAATAACTAATTTTACTATTATAACAAAATTTGTTGTTGGGATGCTATTTTATGTTATTTATAAATAACATAGGAATAACTAAATTTGATATCATAGCAAAATTTGTTATTATTATGTTATTTGTTTGTTATTAACCTCTACCCGGGTGAGCAGCTTTATGAAGTTCTCCATTCGGCGTAGGTTCATCGAAGAACTATAGCCCATCAAGTAGCAAGTAAGTAGCACTCTCATCAACGACTGCTTCGCAACTCGTCTTCTTATCAATTCCATCTCTCTCGCGCACACCTCTTTTGGGGGTTTCCTCGAAGCTAGCTAGAATACTTGCCTTCTTGATCCCATGATTATCTTTGCTGATGCAGTGAGGCTATGCGGGGGTTGACACTTCGTTGTTGCCAGGAAAAAATCAACTGATCCTACTCCCATTCGGTTGGGTGACGGCTGGATTGGGACGACTTGCCCCAAAGCCTGGTATGGTTTTACTGGACGGAAGGCTGCAGTGGCTGTGTGCGTTGACGTTGTCAACGCCCCTGGGCAGGGCCAGCGTTCGCTTTGATAGAACTTGCAGAGCCCAATGTCAAACCCTACTCCTACCTTGCAGTGGCCATGGAGAGGGGTCGTCAGGTTCATAAATAATGTAATGCAGCTCTGCTAAATTAAATTCGTTGTTTTCTTTCTGTCTGTCGTATTATTCGTCGGATCGGAGAGTCTCCGACTTCATTAAGTAGGACAAAGTTCCGTGCTTGCGTCCATAATTTCACTCCGTATCGGAATTTCACATTTTTCGACTTGAAATCATTTTTTGAAATTTCATCGAATGTAAGACAAAACAATATAATGAATACTTGAAACATATTTTATTATACACAGAATCAGGATCAATCATTTAATAAAATGCTGAAAATATTGAAATGCTTTGTGCATTGTAACCTTCACGAACAATCGACCCATAACTCGTGCTTCACCATTATATCTTGAATGTTCAATCAAATTCCAATCAGAAAATGACCATAAATAGGCAAAAATCCCGATCGCTAGATCCAAGGCTATGATTTATGGGACATGTTCCGATCGGCTGCTTAAACGGCTGCCCTGTGTTGACCAATGGCCACAAGACGCCAACTATGGCAGAAGGAATAAATCTTCGCCTGATTTACTCCAATCGCAAAACGATTGGGTTTAATTAAGCCGGTAATTGGGAGTTGATTAGTGCACGTAAATCACTGTGTGTCTCCATCGAATAGAATAGGGCAACGTATGGGTTGCTAACCGCCGCACTTGCTACCATCAGATCCAGTAAGCTGCCAGCGCTCGATATGGTCGAAATGCATAAATTTCAAATCAGGTTCCGTTTCTTCGGTGTATAACTTTGAGTAACGACGATGACGGCAGTAGCAGTCCTGCTTCAGAAGTGCCAGTAGGGCACCCATCAGGGCGAAGAGCACCGGATAATGCTGTTATTCACCATATATCCCGTCGATGAAACTGACTCAGCAGTGCAGCAGCACACATGAGTAGGGCAATGTATTGAGGCTACTCTCGGGGCACATTTCCATGTCTGCCATATGCCAGATAGACGAGGATATGATTTATGTTTCCATGTGATAAGAAGCGATGCGATGCTCGGCAACAAGAAAAAGCAAGTGAACAGCAAAAAAACTTTTATCGCTGCACTGTCTTTGAAGTTTGCTACTTCGGATGGAATTTCGCCACATGAACGGCGACGTAGCGGAAAATCTTGAAAAAGGAAACCTTCGTCAGAAGCTACATTCTTCTGCTGCGATCGAGATGCAATTTTTACCATAAGAATGGATAATGTAGAAAATTATTTCTTGGTGAATTTTAACAAAACTACCAAGCTCCGGCCAAATTTCATTTTATGAATACTGCTTAAATGATAAAGTTCACCCTTAACGAGAGTTGACACTGCCGAGCCGAGACGCCAATCATGTAGGCGTCAGCTTGAAGGTTGACGGTATCGCGTGTGCCTCGTGTGTCAAATGGGATTGTTTATTTCCAATCACCTAAAGTTATGGTCTGGAACATAAAACGCGCTGATATGGAAGCATCTTAATCAACGAAGAGAAAAGAAGAGCCATAACAGACAAAGCGACGGCAGCCAAGTCGACGATGGCGATGACGAGAACTTCTTCGACGCGACGGCGAGGAAATGATGATGTGAGACGGGCCTGTTGCGGCAAACAGAATAGGCTGAAACGTTGATCGTGTGGGGAATACTAATCACAGGATTGAATTAATATCCTCTCTGTGGGCGATGGAATGCTCTATGGCACGTGGATTTTATTTTCATTCATCATATTCCGTTGGTGGACAAACATGTAGATTTAATAAGAATTGATAGGATTTATCGGGAACTCTGCAGGTTGCTATTTTCAGGTATTTTAGTAATCTGTATAATAATAGAAAAATAGGTTGAATTTTTTGGGCCGGAAGCCTATTCGCTTTGACGCAGCCGCGCTGTTGCCATCTAGCGGCGACGGACGTGTGCGTGAAATCACTGTTTTTCAACATGGTGAAGTATAGGAAGTATATTTTAAAATGCTTTTAAAATGTTATTAACAGTGATATGTTGAAAACTTTTAAAAACGTAGGGTTAGAATTTTGAATTTTATCTACACATGTTTTTTTAATCAAAATAATAATTATTGTTGAATTATTGAATTATTCTATTGAATTATTGAATTATTCTATTGAATTATTCAACTTTCGTGTTACCTATATAAAAGTAAATTAAATTTGTATCCCAAAAAACGAACAGTGGGTAATGTCTGTGACATAACCGCTAAGTGGACGTAGGACTTGACTTGACCATGCCTTTAAGATACATAATATGTCCAAATTTCTCACATCAACTATTTTGGATAAATAATCGGCGTTGCATACCATTCATTGTCAAAATCTTCTCATCAAACCGACACAGAAATCAAATCTACCTCAAACAAGAATCATCAAGAAAAAAAATTCAGGAAGTATCTGTCCGGTCACGAAATATTAGCCTCGTCAGTGGTAACCTTCCCACTGAAGGACTGCCTGAAATAAATTACAAGTTTGCTCAGCAGGGGATGTAGACTGTATCTCAGCCCTTCCACTGAAAGGCCTCCTAATCCGTGCGATAGCGACTGAAGGAGAACATTATTTTTAACTCTTAGAGCCTTGAAAAAGGCTGTTTGCTTCGGCTAAGTGCAATGAATTTCTAGTGATGGTATAAAAAAGACTGAATGCTCTGCGAGCGAATGCACTTTTCTTTTATACCTTATTTTGAATCTTCTCTGCTTCCCAATTGGTGGGCCAATCAGCTAGTGTCTTGTATCCCGCTTCTTTGTCAGCCAAAGCGTCATCATCATCAACGCGTTCGAGAAGGGCTTCTTCTTTTTTACGCTTGTTGCTCGCTGCTGGCGTCTATTTCCTAACGGGACTTTTCGCTAGATACAGGCCAATAAGCCGGGCAAGCGAGCTTAGAATTGCAGTTCAGGTGGGAAGTACACGCTAACTTTCATCTACTCAGTGACTGAGTAAAATTGTATTGCTTTCTCTTTCTATCCCACGGAAATTTTACTCAATTTCCGTCAAAAGCAGGACAACTATGAGTAATCCTGCTTTTGACTAAAATTGAGTAAAATTTCTGTGGGAAGAAAAGAGACGGCAATACAATTTTACTCAGTCACTGAGTAGATGAAAGTTAGAGTGTACGTGTTCTTTTCTGAGACAACATTGTTAGTAGTAGAAGGAAGGAAACACCCGGACATGGGATTTCGGGTGATAAGATTTAGAATTGGTAACATGGGACGATCATTCAGTCACGTTCGCTTTGTGTGCGGTCAGTATCAAACAATGTTTATCTACATATTTTTTTATCAATGCCAAAAAAATCCAACATTTGATGAAAAATCGATTGATAGTTTATTAATGTTTGAGCTGTTATCGGTGTTTTTTTTATCCAAATAAGATTATGTGAGAGATTTGGACATCTTATGAATCTTTAAAGGCATAGTCAAGCGAAGTCCTTCGTCCACTTCGCGGTTAAATCAGAAAAAATATCCACTGTTAGTTTTGACACTATTTATGAAAATCACGCATAAAATTTTATCTCTAGAATATTGGATTTGGCACCCAAGTACAATTTCTATCCCGAAGGGTATTGAAAGCATCTCTATTATTGGCTCTCTGAAGAACCGTTTGTTTTTGGACATACATGCTGCATCATGTGGCTTTTTTTCAGCCTGTCTCGGCTCAGCACCGATGCCGGCCGGTCTCGGCTCGACTCTGCTGCTGCTGCCGGTATCTGCTCAGCATTGCTGTTTTGTCGGGTCTGTAGGGTGGACTGCTGATGTACTGGCTAGGTTTCGGCTGATGATGGTCGCTTCGATGGTGTCGAGCCGAAAAAGCGGCTGTTCAATCGATGATGCGGTTGCTTCGCTTGTCCCGGTCAGAATGAAAGGAAAAAATCGCGTTGCGCTATTTTATGGCTTCTCGGCAGACCCAGCGGCTGCTCATTCGCTGGTGTCTGCACCAATCAGAACGTGGTAATGGAATGATGCAAGAATTATGCGGTACCCATATTTATAGGTTCCCTTGATCTCAATGTTTTTCATTGAAAACAGTTTCATGCCTATTGAAACAAGTTTTTCGGGTCTTATCAAGCATGGACATGGAAGGCATACTTGAAATCTGTCGATTGAGGGGCTAACCGCAGAAATTCATCCACTGAGACGAACGCTATTAACGTTTAAAATCTTTCAACACAGCGTAACGCGGTCGATTTGAATATTTTGAAATGACACCCGGTATAGTAAAGAGAGACGTAAGTCCTACGTCAAAAGTGAACAATTTTCGTCAGGGACAATATTACACAGGCTCGTAAGAAAAATGCCACTTCAATAATGACGCATATTTTATCGCCACATGTTAGAGAACAAAAGTAAGCATGCTGTGAGACCGATGATCATAGTCTCGGTTCAGCTTGTTCGAAGATTGTAGTGTTGATTGTAGTGACGTTAGAAACTGAATGACAGCATACGTGCCAAGCTTGCGTTGTTTTTTTTGTCCGCCGTGATTACATATCAAACAATTTTTGAATATACTACCTAGCCTACTTTTCAAATGAAGTTGGTTTTTGATACCTACTTCCAGCTATCAAATTGACATTTTCAATGAATCAATTTAAATTTCCAATCTTTATGTCTCATTGTAAGTAATGTAAGATCAGTTCATGATTGATTGGTTTTTACTTTTATATTTCGAAATATTTCGTTATGTATAAGTTATTGAACTTTTTTAGCTCAATTGAAAAATACCTATATTATAATTTGAAAAGATGACTTTTTGCAGCACGTTTATTCCACAAAGCTTGCCAACTGGTATGAGTTCTAGAAAAATCGATTTGAACAACGAATTGCACCCATTATTTTTGGAATGATGAAACATGATACACCGGGATCGAAACAGTTTGAAAAAATCAGGGGGGGGCATCGCGCACCTCGACTAGAAACGAGCATCCCATGCAAACTGACATACGAAAGAGCTGTCGAAAGGAGATGCGCAATGAGGCCCCAGGTTTTCTGATGCAAAAATGGACATTAGATTGCACCGTAGGGCCGAAGATAAAGAAAAACAATGACAAAAAATGTGTAGCATTCAAAAATTGGAACCACGTTCAAATTAGACGAACCATTTTAGAGTTGCCTACCAACTTTGAAAACAAAACATGGATTCGTAATCATCACGTTTTGCTCGGACATGTTTCATTAAATTCACATATTTTTTAAGTCAAAATAAAAAAATACCGAAAAATCTAACGTATTAAATTTTTTATTTCTTTTATTTTGAGTTGGCCTATTTTCTCCTAAAACCACCGACGTCAGGAAGACGACTCTACAACTGAACTGCGAGGGAAGCCGTAGCTAGACATTTTTCGTCTTTAAAAATGCCAGCGGCGCCGACAGGGAAATATGTAGATACTAGCAGACCCGACGAACTTTGTTTCGCCTAAAATTGATTTATTCTCTGATTAGTTCTCGAGTTAAGCAAAAATGTGTGTTCCATTTAAATGGGAGCCCCCCTTTCCAAAAGGGGGAGGGGTCTCAAACCATCTTAAGAACCTTCCCCGACCCTAATAACCTCTGCATGTAAATTTTCACGTCGATCGGTTCAGTATTTTCCGAGTCTATAAGGGTCAGACAGACAGAAATTCATTTTTATGTATATAGAAGAGATTACATCCCCTGGAAACATTTAGATATTTCTCTTTAAATTCTTCATATTACTTCTCCGGGTATCTGCACGACTTTTATCCTAATAGCCTATTCAGATTACGGTATTTATTACAGTCGCCTCTCCACATCTCTCCACATCAAGGAGAGATCAAGGAATGGAAGGAAAATTGAAATGGGTACTAGATAGGAATGCTTTGAAAAATGGCAACAAAACGAATCTTGTTCATGTGTTTGTTATTGTCCAAAAATGGTCTAGTAGCCTAGAAATATAAATATATCGATATAGAAGATATAGTAAAATAAGAAGAAGACACACGACGGTGCTAACTTTGACAGATCGTACAGCACAGCATAGGAAGATAATTTTAAAATGCTTAAAATAAATTCTAGATAAAATGTAATTAAAATCTAATTGAAGTATGATACGGAAAAAGTTCCGAACTGTATGATAGATACATTTTTGAAAAATATACAAAAAAATGAGATAAGCTTCCGAATATGTAATTCAGAACTTTTTCCGTATCATAGGGGAAAATACCTATTCTTGGCAGTCTAAGGGCCGATGCCTACTTAGCGTTTTTTCAACGCTGCGTGCACGTGGCGTCAAAAAAACGCAGATGTGCATCGGTGCGGCGACGCTGCGTTACCACTTTTTCCCGATGCACACATGCGTCCTTTTAACGCCGTGTGCACGCAGCGTTGAAAAGACGCTACGTGGGCATCGGGCCTAAGACATTCGCCAAATTGAATGATAAAAATAATGAACAATTACACTAAGACACAGGTACAGTTTAACTGGTATACACTTGTATGCTCTTCTTTGATGATTGGTGTTCACTAAATATAACAGCTTTTACCACATACTCAGTAAATCTAATATAAAGTGACAGGTCAACGTTTCTTCTATTGGCATAACAATTTCTATTATCAGCAATGAGTTTGCTCAAAAGATATTTTAGTTACTAGATAAAGATTGTCGCTTCGGTTCCCTTTGTTCTGCTGTCCGAAACATGTGTGGTACATACCTGTCAAATCGTATGGATTTTCCTTCTTTGACATTTATTTTGACAACCTCCCTATCTCGGTATCTCTATTTCGATGTGTTCTGATCATGTTTTGTTCAGGATTCACTGTCTCTATGCCGATATATTCAAGTTTATAGGCTACTAGACAACTTTGGGGCAATAATAAATACATCAAACATAAGAAATGACATTTGTTTTTTTCGTTTTTCATAGCAACGAGCTTTTTTCCATCTACTGCCCATTTCAATTTTCCTTCCATTCCTCGATCTCTTCTTATCTAGATGGTCCCTTCAATATCGAGATGAGGAAAGGCGACTGTAATTAACTTTTTGCAATTCCTGATCATAATATATGGTTTACAGTTCGCCGTTGATTCATAAAACGGCATACTTTCCATACCAACGAAATGGGTGCTTTAATGCACATTATGCAACTCAAATGGGTTGCATAATATTCATTATAACACTTATTAGGGTGCTGTAATCAAAAACCAACATCAGAACAGTAGTTACATGACTACATTTTGCTGAATTAGCTTGGATAAGTGTTCAAATAGTGTATTCTCTGCGTTACGTAATAAATGAAATAGTTTGATGGGCATGACATCAAAAAATTTCCTAAAGCAAGCTACATCTATCGCTTCACGGTTTATCGAACTATGCAATGTGGCACCGCAAAATGAAAACTCTGCAGCAACATATTTTATTGGCAAGAATGATCATGTGGAGTAAATTCTGGAAGGAATTAGAGAAGTACAAGTATAATTTTGGTACAGATTTGTCATATTAAATTCCATTTTTCGTCATTGCAAAAAAAAGCGTATGCAACTCGTTGCAAAACTCGATTTTTTTCAGCACTCGTAGTATTTATCCAACTCGGCAAGCCTCGTTCGATAAACGTACGACTCGTTCTGAAAAAAATCATCTTTTTACAACTTGTTGCACAAACTACTATTTCGAACGCACACAGCAGAACAAAATAAAGCGAGTCTTGAGACTGTTCTGCACATCAAATGGCCAAATGGTAAGATAACCTTGTTTAAAGATGATAATCAATTTTAAGAAAATAACTTGTAAACTGGTGGCGAGTTTCTGAGTCTATTGATTAATAAATCTTAAAAACTCATTTAAAAAAGGCGCCATTAACGCGCCTCACATGATTTCATGACGGTCCTCAATTTTGAAATATTATACAAATTGTATCCCAGCCTTGGCTTCATAATGTTAGTCTAGGATTGCCTTTAAAAATAAACCTGTTTGTGCTTTTAGAGAGATTACAATGAAAATTGGATGTATAATTATGTCCATCAGTGTAGGCTTTAAAGAATTATTAGCAAGGGCATTGCTTACACGAACATCTCGAGCACCAAAACTGCCCTTCTACGCATAGTTGTCCCATGTTAGTTTTCGTGACTTTTCACCATAGAGCAGTCTGTTTTGACGTATATTTTTAGAAAACTCTAACATATTACGAACTTGGTTCGGAAAATCAAGTCTATTTGTCCCATTGCTTAATTTCTACGCATAATTGTCTCGCGGTGATTAAATTCATCATTATGGCGGATTCTGTTATTTTATGGAGCAACACACATTCAAATAGCATTTTCTGTTTAGATCTTCCAATCTTAGCCTGTTCCACTGGCTTAATGAAAAAAAAATGTACAATACTCATTCTAAGCGACATAATCACTTGGACAACCACGTGGATGGTTCACTTCCATGGATAAAGCATATGTAGACATATGTTAATCGCAGTAGTCATGCACGAAATCATGCACTGCACGGGGCTGATATGCGTAGAAACCACAAAATAAGTGCTCTATTTCTCGGCATAAATGCCCCGCCAAACTATTTTCATGATCGTTGTTGCAAATTCTATTTGTGGGTGAAAAAAAAATAATGATTTCAATGAAATTATGTCTTCCGAATGGTTCTATGATATAATAATCTTATATTTCGTTCAGGTTGTACATCAGCAATGAAAGTTACGGCTCAATTTCAAACGCCATTTTCTCATTTGCCGTTTTTTAACCGTTGTGTGACCGGCAAAAAAACACCCTTAACAGGCCGGCAGGGTACCCGGGTACCCACGAAACTGAAATGCTTATATCTCTGGAAATTTCCAATCGATTTCAACAATTTTGGGCTTATTCGATTCAGAATTTTCTCTTCTATAAATATGTTACTAGGATGAACCGATCCGGTCAATTCGATTCTTGGAAAATCCGGATTTCCAGGAACTTGTACTGCATAAATGATACTGATCGTGGATTTCAATAGCTAATCAGCTATACGGGTATCAAACTTCTAGAAATTTCATCAGTAGATTGATTCTTATCGATTTGGGTCCATCAGAAGTGCAGATTTTCGATTGGCCATTCCAGAACAGCTTCCACGAGGGGTCATAGGTGGCCATGAACATTGTTCAATGGAACATCAACAATATGGGTATCAAACTTCATGAAATTAACTCTTGCGTATGTCTTTAATGATCATAGGCTCACCAGACAAGTTGACTCAGGAGTGGCCATTCTGGAACAGGTTCCCCGGGCGCCGGGGTTGGCCAAAATTATTTCTCATTGAAACCCCAACAATATGGGTGTCAAACTTCTTGAAATTGTCTCAAGCGTTTATTTCTGATCTATTTGGGTTCATCAAACAAGTTCACCCCGGATCTCCAATTCCGGAATAGGTTCCCCGAGGAGTCAAGAATGTTCATTAACATTTTCAGAGCTCATTCTTTTAAATCAATTTATCTAGCAATATGAGTGCAAAATAAATGCAATGGCCACTCATTGACGCCGGGTGACCAGCAGGAGACCCACCATAAGATTCCGGACACTCGGAGATATGATCGATTCCAGAAATTCTAAACCGTTTGTTCTAACATTGTCATATCAAAACCAATACATGCACTACTCTTCGATCCTGGGTGGCCTCTATCTGATACTACGAAAAAGTTTGTTCTAGAAATTTGCGCCTTTTCTTATAAACAATCCGTTGTAAAGTAGTTTCCAGGGCCATAATTGACTCCAGGTGGACACTAAGTTATCCTTGGGAAGCTCCGAATCATCCGGAGCAGTGGTTAATTCTTGAAATTCGTCATTTGTTGTGAGAGCAAAATTAATGCAAGGGCTACCTGGTGGTCCCCAAATGGTGCTCCAGAAATGCAGAGGCATCCAGAGCAGTGGTCAATTATTGCAGTTCGTTCTAGAAACTTTCGAAAATCGTTTGTATTAGCAGTATAGAAGCACAGTCTTTGCTCGCGCTTAGAATCATAGGAGCGTAACTGTATTGATCGATTTCTCTTCATCGATTTTATATTTGCTTCAGGTAGAAGATGCAATCATCCTTCATTACAATAATGAACCTTCGGCAAACTACCGCAATTCACTACATTGATAAAAGGAAAATATCGTCGAAGATAAATCGATCAATACAGTTACGCTCTTATGATTCTAAGCGCGTGATTGCGAATATCATTCATTGATCCCGAGTGGCCACCAAGAAGTCCTCCTGAAATACCGGAATTCCCGAAGCAATCGTCATTTCTTACATTTTGTTTTCAACAGTTGCGTAATCGTGAACAATATTTTTTAACAAAGTAAAAAAAGAAGGAGACGAGAGTGGGCTTGGTAGTCATAAGGCTACTGCTTCTGCCTCATACGCAGTAAGTCGTGGGTTCAATCCAAAGTCCGTTCCATTCTCCTACTTTGTATCATTCTTTATATTTATCTCTAGCAATCGCTAGAACTGGAAATGGACTTCATACCATTTCCATTTCTTTTCCTATACCTTCAACTTGACTTTTCTAGCCGTTTCTGCTAGAATTGGAAATGAACTAAAGAGCTCGTTTCCTACATCCAATTAGAAATTTCATCAGTTGCTTTCTATCTATAACATTGACAGATCGTTAACCAAGACGGACCTCTGCCTCTCGAACCTCAACCCAACAATTCCAATAAATTCCGTACGAACAGAGGTATATTCGGCTTGCAGTGGGCGAGTGATTGCATCATCATTTCCACCCCTTCCCTACATTGACTTGCATTCTGAATCCACTGATAATGTGTGTGAAACAAAAATCTGTATCTGAAACTTGATTATGCATATGTACAACATGTGATAGATTTAGTTCGGAAAAGGTATTGGAGGGTAACCGCCCCTTCGGTGGGGTTTGATCCCACGACCCCAGTTCGCATGACAGGTGCTTTTCCCTACTAAGCTACGAAGGACCTCCGTCGTCCACCGCAGCTTAGCGGGTACTGATGAAACCAAATTCCCAGCACCAGGTACCAGCCGATCTCTCGCAATACATTTTCAGAACTAACTCTCTCAAATGTATTTTTGTACACAATGTCAACCAAGTAGGATGAGTATTTAATATTGTCCGGCTCCTACACACTTGCTTCATCAGCAACGGCGCTCAATGAAGTAGGGTTGTGTGAGGTTGTGCCAGTTTGGTCGTCAGATCCCAACACGACCACACAAGCGAAGAGAGATCGCCACTCGAGATCAGTACATTCAAAGTTAATTGCCTATATGCCGGGCCGGCCGAAGGGGCGGTTACCCTCCAATACCTTTTCCGAACTAAATCTATCACATGTTGTACATATGCATAATCAAGTTTCAGACATAGTAATTAATTTCCACTCCGGGTGGCTTAATACCCGGCATATAGGCAATTAACTTTGAATGTACTGGAAATTAGAAATTGTGGCGTAGACGCATAAATCACGAGCTGTATCAAGTGTATAAAGAAGAAAATATTGTGAATCGTATAAAATACGGCAAACTCCAGAGGGCCGGTCACTTAATGCGAATGCCGGAAGAAAGAATAGCAAAAACAATATTCACCAGAGATCCGGATAGAGGCCAGCGACTTCGTGGCTGCTGCACGCGGTGGTATCGGACCTTGGAACCCTAAAAGTTTATGAAAACTGGAGGAACATCACACAAGATTGACAATTATGGAGCTCTACAATACGTCAGTCAAAGGTTGTTTAGAGCTTCTAGTGGAGTGTCTTCACTTGTCATAAGACGATTTAGAACTATCCCATTTTATTCCACCACTTGAAGTGAACGAACGATTTATTGAAAGTCGCAGTATTATTGGATGTATTGTGGCCGTTTAGATTGCATCAATTATACTCTCACATTTCTCAACAAGCGATATCTAAAAACTCACAACTTTCTAGGGCATCATCTTCGAATGTTCCGAAGCTTCCAGATGTTCACCTAACGGCCACACGGTGTCAATGAATGATCCTCGAATTGATTTTGATCGCACACAACTACAAAAAAAGTCGCAGCTTTCTAGGGCGAGTTTCTAGAATTGATTACCTTTTCGGCTATTCCTGAGCTGGAGCACCACTTAGTGGCCTCCCGGGATCAACGTTTGGTTCTTGAAATGATATTGCTCTCATTTTGATGCATAAATCGTTTTGTGAAACAATACGGTTTATGAGGATGAATTTAAAATTTGGCCCTTTTCTCAGAATATTTCGGAGGACCATTTAGGACCTCACATTCATAACAAACCACAGTATTCTAGGACAATTTTCAAGAATTTGTCTTTACTATGGGTGCTCCGGACATTCAGCGCCAGATGACCAATGGTGGTCAATGCGTTGGTCATGCAATGATTTTACTCTCACAATGCTACAACAAGTAATAGTCTTTAGGATTTCCAGAACTGGCATTGCGCCAATAATAGATTTATAAAAAAAATCGCAACTTCAAAATATAATCTTCTACGCTGTTAGGCCATTTGGCCGAACGCCATTTGGCCGAATGCCGTTTGGCCGAATAGTTAAAAAAATTAGCTTAGTTTACGAGTGGTCTCCCTACTTTCTTATTCCTTATTCCCTCTTCCTTTTTTCTTCTTTTTTCCGTCCTCTACCTTCCTTATTCTTTCGTCCTTCTTTCCTCTTCCTTCTTCCTTCTTTCTGCTTCCTTCTTTCTTCTCACTTCTTCTTTCTTCCTTCTTTCTTCTTCCTTCTTCCCTCTTCCTTCCTCCTTCGTTTTTCTTCATTCTTCTTCCTTCATTCTTCCTTTTTTCTTTTTTCCTTCTTCCTTCTTCTTTCTTCGTTCGTCCTTCTTCCTTAGCCCTTCTTCTTTTTTCCTTCTTCCTTTCCCCTTCTTTTTTATATCTTATTCCTTCTTTTGTTTTTTTCTTCTTTCTTTTTCCTTTTTCCTTCTTACTTCTTTCTTCTAGCTTCTTCATTTTCCATTCTTCATTTTTTCTTCTTCCTTCTTCCTTCCTCCATCTTCCTTCTTCTTTCTTCCTTTTCCCTTCCTTCTTCCTTCTTCCTTCTTCTTTCTTCCTTCTTCCTTCTTCCTTCTTCCTGCTTCCTTCTTCCTTTTTCCTTCTTCCTTCTTCCTTCTTCTGTCTTCTTTCTTCCTTATTCCTTCTTCCTTCTTCCTTCTTCCTTTTTCCTTCTTTCTTCTTCCTTCTTCCTTTTTCCTTCTCACTACTCACTTTGTAAGGAAACGTATTTCAACTATTCGGCCAATCGGCCAAATGGCGTTCGGCCAAATGACCCTTTCGGCCAAATGGCATTCGGCCAAACGGCATTCGGCCAAATGACCCTAAACCTCTTCTACACCTGGTCATTTCTCCTGATGTTCCAGAACTTTCTAAAACCACTTAGTGGCCATCCGGGATGAATGAGTAGTCCTTGTATTGATTTTGTTCGCTCATTGCTACAACACTAAAATTCTAAAAAGTCTCAGTTTTCTAGGATAAACTTTCAGAATCGGCAACTTCTCCGGATGTTTCGGAGCTTTCAGTGGTCCACTTAGTTGCCTTCTGGTGTCAGAGGGTAGTCCTTGCAATGATTTGGCTCTCAACACACGGATTACAAAAAACTGCAGCTTTCTATTTTTTTATTTATATTTATTTATATTGAAAAGTATTTATGGTCACTTAACACCCTACGGGGTCCTGTCCTGCAATGGAAACTATAAAGTCAGCATGTCTGGTGGCTCTAAAACAATCAGAAACACACTGCTGAGGCAATTTCAAGAAGTTTGATGCCCATATAGTTGAGGTTCCATTGAAAAATGTCCATGGCCACCTATGACCCCTCGAGGAACCTGTTCTGGAATGGCCAATTGAAGATCTGCACGTCTGATGGACCCAAATCAATAAAAATCAACTTGCTGATGAAATATCAAGAAGTTTGATACCCATAATGCTATTTACCTATCGAAATCCACGATCAGTATAATCTATGCAGGACATGTCCCTAGAAATCCGGATGTCCCGGTGATCTGAGAGTCCGGCCCCGTCCAATCCTGAAACAGCATGATAAAGGACAAAATTCTGAATCGAATGAGCCCAAAATTGTTGAAAACGGTTTAAAATTGCCTAAGATATAAGCATTTTAGTTTCGTGGGTATCCGGGTACCCTGCCGGCCATTTAAAGGGTAAAAAAATGTCGGAACCCCTCCCTCCACCCCTCCTTAATCAAAATTTCAGTTAACCCGTACAATCGATTTTGACCGTCATTATTGTGGATATGACAGAGTTTCAATCTCCTACTATGAAAGTTCATTTTGATATCGCGAATTGAATTCCAAAAAGGTACCCGGGTACCCAGCCGGCCACACAAGGGTTAATTTGGTACAAGCATAGAACAGCAGTAAAAGCACTTTTTCATAAACATTACTCCACATAATTACTCTTTCGCTTCGACTGCGGTCATGGCTTTGGTTCTTTTGTTCTAGTTTTTGTGCGAATCACCGCACAAAAGTAGAGCGCAATAACCAACCGCGCCAGATGGCGGCCGTAATGAAACTCTGAAATTTTACTGGGTTTGTGAAGAATTGGAATTTTCAATATTTTTACGTTAATAATCAATAGTTCCAATGGGCATACAAAAATGCTGGAGAGTTTCCGATTCGATTGATAATAATATCTCGAAAATCCATCGAAAGATAAAGGAGCTATTAGCGTTTGAAATCTATCCTAATTTCGTGACGGTCTCGAATTTGGAAATTTTCATTTGTCACCCTGTATCCGAGTCTTCCCCTTAAACGTAGTTTACGTCAAAATAAAGGAAACCGACAGGAATACGACCTGGACCCAGGTCAAAGCTAAAATAAGCAGCCGGCTATAATGGAGATCTTTTACCCTATATACTCCTATCAGATTACATACGACTCTCAATAGTTAAAACACGGAATACAGCTTAAGGCTAGATAAAAAAATTTAAAATGTCATAAAGCTGAGGAGCCAATTTTTGGAAAACAAAAGAAATTGTAAATGCACTTACAATTATCATCATCAAAACATTTCAAACTTTATTGTAACTTGTAATTTACTTTACGAATTTCGACCCCAACAATAAGGCCGTCTTTTGTACCTCGTCATTGTCAATATGGAGAATGGTCTGGCTTAGGATTTCTCTAGACAGATAAGATCCCAAGATTCAAAGTGCATAGTGCTCCGTGTCTTTGTGTATACAATAGCAAGCCTTCAATTAATAGCGTTGATGCACATTAGGACTAGAGCTGTGCACCGCCGCGCCACGGCCACCGGCGATTTTTAAGCGCCGCCGCCGCCACATTTTTTGACCGGCGCGCCGCTGCAATATTTTGACCGAGCCGCCGGTGAATTTTAGGTGAGCCGGTGAAATAATTTGGCTTTGGGGTTTCATATCTTTCGATTTGTTGGAAGAAAAAAAACCCATATACGTTTGAAAAATTTCGGCTGCGCCGCTGAAATAACATGTACATCAAACCTCTTTTTGCGTCACTTATTGGGATAATGTAAAACGAGTAATGATGAGGAAAGAATTTTTGTTCATATTACTTGTTTTTTACTTAATGTATGGATCTTTGGATTCTTTTAAATATGATACTATGTCCACTAGTTGAACTTTTGTGGTGAATATGTTATCGCTAATATATTTCACTCAAGAATTCCCTGAAGCATAGGCCTTATCGTCTATACGCATAACGAAAGATCAATTAGCTCTTTTTAGAAATGAAACATGCTCTTAGTGATCATTTGAATCAAATTGGCTTTTGTTTCATTCCAAGAAGTCCAAGAATTGGCGTAAGGCCTTAAAGTTAATACACGTAACGAAAAATCTATCAGCTCTTTTTAGAACATGTTCTTCATTTAAAACAAATTATATATGAATTGAGTTTTCCGTTCAAAATTTTTTATTTGGTTAATCGATTCTTTAATTTCTTTAAGATCAACTTTTCCAAAGAATCTATTTTTAACGCCTCTAACTATTTTTAAAATTCAAACAAAATCGGAAAAAATCACTTTCAAGTTTGGCCTAGCATTTGCCCGATCTGGAACCAACATCAGTTCAATTCTTCAGGCCGGTTCATACGTGAAGCACTTTTTCATCTTTTGGTTTCAATTTTTAAAATAGTTAAAAGGTTAAAAAAATGTGAGTTCTTGGGAAAAGTTGACCTTAAATAAGTCAAAGAATTGACTGAAACAATAAAAACGACACTCAAGAAAAGGTCAATTGAATTCCTGTTCCATTCCAAGCCAAAATTGTCTAGAATTGGAGTCCAGGTCTAGAGGCCAATACGCATAGCGAAAGATCTATTTGCATCTTTCAGAAATGAACATACGGTTAGTGATCTTCTAATTAGCATAACATATCTAACTGGGGCATTACCGACTCGCAGCTTAGTACTCATCAAGCACATCCATAGTTGTTAACTTCGAGGTTTCTAAGCCAAGTTGCATACGTATATGAGGCTGAGACGATAATACTTTCATGCTAAGGAAAGTTGAGAAAACAAAAAAGTTTCCTAGACCAGACAGGAAATCTAACCCAGCCACCTTCAGATTGGTCTTGCTTTGTAACTACGCATCTTACCGCATGGCTAAGAAAGACCTCCCTGTTTGTGATCATTTTAATCAAATAGCATTTGACCTCATATTTAAGGCTTATGTAATTTAGTGATATGGATCGTAAAGAGCATGAACCACCTTTTAAAAAAAACAGCCAATAGAGCGTATTATACTCCAAGGAATATCTCAGAGGATCTGGAAAACATACTTTTTGAGGACATATCCAATTTGGTTCTGTAGATTACAAGGCACATTTATTTCTTAAAACGTAGTAAATACGCTAGAGAGTGTATTAAAAATTCAACAAAACGGCATAAATGTTTCTAAGGTAACCTCACTTTTGTGTTTGCAAATTGTGATTTTTTTTCGAAAACATCTCGTAGGGTAGGTTGACCGACTTTTGTGTGGTCTATTAGGCCGAGTTGAAAACTTAGTAAATACCAATCGACACAATTTTTTACCGATTCCCCAATAAAAGCAGCATTGAAGGAAGAGCAAATGCTCGAGAAAATTAAATCAAATGCAAGTATACTCTGGCAGAGGAAATAAAAGTAGCGAGAGTTGTAAAAAGTAAAAGTTTTTAAAAATATTTGAAAAAGACTAAAAAGTAAAGAATTAAGATTTTTACGTGCTTAATATTACAAAACTTTAAACACTACATTTTTCAACTTCAAAAATGTTCAACTGATTGACGTGATGTGTTTCACATATTTTAACACAATCGGCTAACCTACCCCAGCTATGGGGTTGGTTGGCCGATTTTCCACCGCATTTATTTTGTTATAACTTTTGCCTCAATTTGTGCTCATCGATGGGAATATGTCACAAATGTGCCCAAGACTATATTTATGACAGTGAAAACCGTTTATTGAAAAGTCGAACCAGAATTAGTACAGACATTCCGAAAGGAAAATTCGGCCAACTAGCCCGGTCTCCCCTACCCTACCCGAATTATTGGATGAACTGAAATGGAAACATTGTTGAACGTTCATCTAATTCAATTAAAAAATAACACAATCAACATAAACAATTTAGAAAAGCTAGCAGCTCTGAAGGAGGTCAAGACCTTTACTTCGGGGATTTCTTATATGAACTGCGATGCAATAAATGTTGAAAGAATATCCATTTTTATTCTATATCGGTAGGGGCAAGTCCTTTCAAATTATTCGTAAAAATTGGGGAACGGTCCTTTGTGTCTATTATTTTATTTGCTCGGAAGAAGCTAAGGAAACGAAAAGATTGTGAGCCATTGTATTTGAACGACGGAGGTCACAATGTCGAGCAGAAGCATAACTCTTAATTGTTTGATCGAACTCAATACAAAAAATCAGACCGCATCGTGCTTTCGTGCTGTGCGGTTCTTTCTCTCTTTGCGGAAGGAAGTTTTTAATACTACCCGAAGCTATTTTAATTTCAACGGTGCTTCTTAGCGCTATTTGTACCCACTGATCCCGTTACGATCTTTGCAAGGACCCGTGCCTTCGTTTTACGTTGGACCCGTTTGCGGAAGTAAAATTCCGACAAGCGGTGGTAATCCTGCAGGGACACCGTTCTGGGAAAAAACCTCTTAGAAGGTCACGTCTCCACGCTCAGCCATGAGTATTAATAAAAACAAGAGGAAGGGGGAGTCTTTGAATTCTCCACTTCCTTATAAGAAACAAAGTTTTAAGACCATCCTGCCAAAGCGCGGAAAAAATAGAACCAAGCTGGAGACTTCAGATGTTCCTTCTAACTCTAATATCGGAAATGATTCTTATCCTATCGAACTGAGCAATCAGTTCGATTTGATTAATGATGATATTGAGCAAATCGAATCTAGCCAAGTTGATTCGATTCATGCGAAAAGCAAAGGATTCCGCCGATTGTGGTATCTGTTGCCGAGTTTTCTGGCTTTAGGAATGAGATTTTGAGTAACCTTCAGGGGATCAAGGTTTCATTTCAGATTGCTGGGAAGGGTGACTGCCGCATTTTGCCGGGATCCTTTGACGATCGCAAACGTCTTCTTCAGTATTTAACTGAGAAGCGCCATAAATTCTTCACATACGACGACAAAACTGAGCGATTATTCAAAGTCGTCTTGAAAGGTCTCCCCAGTGATGACAAATCACTGGATGAGATTAAAATTGAAATTTCTCAATTACTTGGATTTTCACCAGTCCAAGTAATTAAGATGAAAAGAAATCCCATTCTGGTACTTCCCAGAGGGCATTTCTCAAGAATTTTATTTAGTTCATTTTAACAAAAGTGAACTAAATAATATGAAAAGTTTGGAAAAGGCCTGTATTATGTCTCATGTCCGTGTTACATGGGAACATTTCCGCAGGCCTGGGAAATTTCCAAACCCCACCCAGTGCCGTAAGTGCCAAAAGTGGGGTCATGGAACCAAACATTGTCACATGGATGCTAAATGCATGATTTGTGGTGGAACCTCTCACGCCAAGGACGCATGTCCTGTGAGAGAAGATTCCAATAAATTTAAATGTGCTAATTGTGGGGCAATCATAAATCCAATTTCTGGGAATGCCCTTCACGCAAAAAGTTTTGAATTCCCGTGCAAAATTGATGACTGGAAATTCAATCGGATCCCAGATTCGACGGGTAGAAATTTTTCAAACGCTCAAATTTCGAAACCGGTTACCGGTCGAGCAATTCATACCCACCACAATTCACAAACAAATTTTGCCGCTCGTCAACGGGTAGCAAGCACTTCAGTAAATTCCAATTTTTCCAATGTACCTACGTATGCAAACATCGCTGCTGGTAGACAAAATTTCTCTTCTCAAAATGAGGTTTATACCCATGTCCCAACGGAAAATAACGGTCATGTTGCCAATTCAGGTAGCATGACTGCTTCCGATTTTGATTTTTTAACTGAACAATTGCATCACATGATTGATGCAATGTTCAAAGCAAATACCATTCCTGAAGCTGTTGGTTGGTATAAAGTACACACAAAAAATTGTTATCGGACTCCGTTTCAATGGATCCAAATAATTGTGTGAAAGTTCTAAATTGGAATGCCCGCTCTCTAAAGGGTAAGGAAGATGAATTATTCAACTTCCTTTCAGTTCATAATGTGCATATTGCCATTATAACTGAAACGTATTTAAAACCAGGACTCTCCATTAAAAGAGATCCAAACTATTTTATCTACAGAAATGATCGCCTTGACAGCGGACGAGCTCGGTGGTCTAGTGGCTATCGCTTCTGCCTTATAAGCAGGAGGTCGTGGGTTCAATTCCAGGCTCGTCCCTTTCCTACTTTGTATTTCTATCTTAGTTCTTTCTGTGTTTCACGTTATACCAAAACGATTCCTACTGTAAACCTGACACACAATCCCAAAACCTCCCGTGGCACTTATGAGAGGTCGTAGAGTTCTCTGCATCTTTCTTAAGTAGGTGTCCATCAAACCATCCTTCCCCTTCCTCAGCATTCGCAAGGACGTGGCCAGGACAGATCTCGACTATTGGAGAGTGCATTGCTTCCATCTAAGAGTTAGTGATTAGTCCCAAATCAATATCTGTGGTAACGGATGAAAGTGATACTACTCTCATACAATAGTCTTGGCTTGTACCACCTACGAATTTGTGCGAACTGCTAAATGCTAATGCTAATGCTAATGCTAGAAATGATCGTCTTGACAGCGCCTGTGGTGGGGTCGCCATTGTCATTAATAGACGTATCAAACATAAATTATTTTCTTCGTTTGAAACCAAAGTTTTTGAAACCTTGGGAGTTTCTGTTGAAACAAATTTTGGACAATTTTCCTTCATTGCAGCCTACTTGCCTTTTCAATGCAATGGACAGCAAAAGAATTTGTTGAAAGCTGATCTTCAAATTCTAATTCGCAACAAATCAAAATTCTTCGTAATTGGTGACTTCAATGCCAAACACCGTTCATGGAATAATGCTCAAAGCAATTCCAATGGTAAGATTTTATTTGAAGATTGTTCTGCGGGATATTATACTATACAATATCCCAATGGACCAACTTGTTTTTCTTCCAGTCGAAATCCTTCTACAATTGATTCAGTTTTAACGGATTCAAGTCAGCTGTGTGGCCAATTGGTAACTCATGCTGACTTTGACTCTGATCATCTTCCTGTGACATTTGAAATCTCACAAGAAGCCATTTATAATCCAATCAGCTCTACTTTTAATTATCATAGAGCTGATTGGGATTTCTCTCAAAACGTATATCGATAGGAATTTTGATGTTGATATTCCTCTCGATACCAAAAGTGATATTGATAATGCTCTCGTATCTTTGACAAATTTAATTGTCGAAGCCAGAGGCATTGCAATTCCTAAATGTGAAATTAAATTCAACTCCATTATTATTGACGACGATCTTCAGCTACTGATCCGTCTTAAAATGTGAGAAGAAGGCAATACCAAAGAACTCGCGATCCCGCGTTGAAAGTTATTTGGCGAGATTTGCAAAATGAAATTAAAAACGTTTCGCTATTCTGAGAAATACCAACTTTGAGAATAATGTCTCGAAGTTGGATCCCAGTTCGAAACCCTTTTGAAATTAACGAAAATTCTTAAAAACCTCAAAAGCCAATTCCAGCGCTTAAAGAGGGAAATAAAATTTTATTAACAAATGGCGAAAAGGCTCAAAAACTTGCTCAGCAGTTCGAGAGTGCCCATAATTTTAGTCTAGGTCTCACTAGTCCAATTGAGGATCAGGTTACACGTAGCTTCGAAGACATTCTCAATCAAGAGAATGTTTTTGACCCTTCGTTGGGAACTAATTTGGATGAAGTGAGATCTATTACTAGAAAATTTAAAAATATGAAAGCCCCGGGTGATGATGGTATTTTCTACATACTTATCAAAAAACTTCCTGAGAGCTCTTTATCCTTTTTGGTTAATTTATTTAACAAATGTTTTCAATTGGCATACTTTCCAGATAAATGGAAAAACGCCAAAGTTGTTCCAATTTTGAGGCCGGACAAAAATCCAGCTGAGGCTTCTAGTTATCGCCCAATCAGTTTGCTTTCTTCAATAAGCAAACTGTTTGAAAAGATTATTTTAAATAGAATGATGGTTCATATTAATGACAATTCTATTTTTTTCTGATGAACAATTTGGTTTTCGCCATGGGCATTCAACCACCCATCAGTTATTAAGAGTAACGAATTTAATTCGGCTCAACAAATCTGAAGGATATTCGACTGAAGTTGCTCTTCTTGATATAGAGAAAGCATTTGACAGTGTTTGGCATGAAGGTTTGATTGTAAAATTGATGAATTTTAATTTTCCTCTGTACATCATTAAACTGATCCAAAATTATTTATCAGATCGCTCACTGCAGGTAAACTATCAGAATACTAAATCAGATAGATTACCTGTAAGGACTGGTGTCCCCAAGGCAGCATACTGGGGCCCATTTTGTATAACATTTTTACTTCTGTCCTACCTGATTTACCACCAGGGTGTCAAAAATCTTTGTTTGCAGATGACACAGGTCTCTCAGCCAAAGGGCAGAAGCCTTCGTGTCATTGTAGTAGATTGCAAAAAAGTTTGGATATTTTCTCCACTTACTTGCAAAAATGGAAAATTTCCCCGAATGCTTCCAAAACTCAGCTTATAATTTTCCCACATAAGCCGAGAGCTTCTTATTTGAAACCTACTAGCAGACATATTGTCACTATGAATGGGGTTCCAATTAATTGGTCTAGCGAAGCTAAATATTTAGGACTTCTGCTAGATCAAAAATTAGCTTTCAAAAATCACATTTAAGGCCTTCAAGCCAAATGTAACAAATATATTAAGTGTCTATATCCACTTATAAACAGAAAATCAAAACTTTGTCTTAAGAACAAACTTTTGATGTACAAACAAATTTTTAGACCTGCCATGTTGTATGCTGTGCCAATATGGACTAGTTGCTGCAATACCAGAAAGAAGGCACTTCAGAGGATTCAAAATAAAATTCTGAAAATGATTCTGAAGTTGCCTCCGTGGTATAGTACCAATGAACTTCATAGAATTTCTAATATTGAGACATTGCAACAAATGTCCAACAAAATAATTTCCAATTTTAGACCAAAATGGTTGCAATCTTCTATTGCAACGATTAACTCCTAGTACCCTTAGTATAAAATAGGTTAAGATTAGTTTAAGTTGAAAACATTGTAATTCCTACATGGTTCAATTCAACCAGAGGAAAAATTCTAACTGCCAGAGGCAATTGAAATGTATTAATAATAACTAAAAAGTAACATAGCAAATAAGGATGATAGTGTTAAGAAAACACGGAACACCTAGTCTAAGAGATAAATGCATGTATTAGATAATTAGCAAATAAAATTAGTTAAAAAAAAAAAAAAAACTCAATACAAAAGTTCCGGCTCTCCTAATTCACCGGATACACAGCAAATAATTTTGAAAATTCAACGACGTGTAAAATTGCAGCGTATCCCATCAAACGAATTAACATTCGATATTCTATTGAATTTAAAAGAATTTTACAAGCAAGCACCGTTTACATTTATTTCGATTTAAAAGAATAGTGAGATCGATTGAATGTTACGTTTATTTACATGCTCCAAATATGTGCATGAAAAAACATTTAAAATCACAACATATTTTTATCTGTGTATGGTATCTTTTTTAAATAAATCTGATTTTATTACTGATATTTTGACAGATATTTTGATGTAATGTGCTATCAGATCGTACGATACGTTGATTAGCATTGCATTTCTGGCAATGTCCAACCAACATTGAACCATTTCACATAGAAGAGCTAGAAATCAGCGAACACCTTTTTACATAACAAGTACCAAACTAGAACAAAATCTTCCTGATACAATTTTTAAGAAACCACTTTCTGAAAAAATTGTTCTCTCTGAATTTCGGAAATTCATTGCTAGAAACTCCTCCATCATCGATTCTTTCTACAGGAACTCTTAAGAACTACTCTCATAGAAGTTTGAAGAATTGCCCATTTGAGAATTTTGGAAACTTGATTTTTCCTTAATTCTGTGCACATGCTCCCCCAGGAATGCTGCGAAACTTCTTCTTCAAGGATTCTAGTAAGCTCATATTACTAGAACACAGGGTTTTTTCTGCCTTATGAATTATGGGGAATCCCTTCCCAGTACCAGATTATGTACCCACTTTGGAACTTTGGACTCCATCAGACTGTAATTTTTTTCCTTGTATTCCGTACAAATTCTTCCTCAGGAATTCTAGAAAATTCCTGTTCCATGAATTCTGGGAAATTGATTTTCCAATCTACTTGGTTTTTCCATATCTAAAAATTCCTCCTCAGAAGTTCTAAGGACTTACCCCATCCGGAAAAAAATAAAGGACTACAGCCTACCTTCTCACCTCAAACCAAATATTCATTTTTAATAAATTTCTGTGGAAATCTTCCACCATTGATATGTCGGAGGAATTCTTCTTTAGGAATTGTAGGAGCTTGATATACAAGAATTGTGATATATTTCTGCTTTAGAATTTTTAGAGAATTTAGTCTTCAGAACTCGGAGAATTTCATCTTACAGGAATTTCTCCCAAGTAACATTTTAAGTATTATAACGCTCTTGAAGACCATAATTTATTCTACAAGAGTAATACAAAACCAGCATAAAACCAAAATGTTACTAGGGCTGCTACGTAGATTTTCCCTTTTGCCCTTCCAAAAGATCATGCCAATCCCTCTAGCTAGAATTTAAAAAAAAATTCCGGCTAAGCCGCCGCCGCTGTTAGCAAATTGCGGTTACGCCGCCTCCGGCTCAAAGTATATCGGCGCACAGGTCTAAATTAGGACACATCAAAACAGGAAAATGAAGCCACGCAGGAATAAGCACAAACTTCATTCTCTTGAGCGGAACCAACCCACCTAAAGCATTATAACCCTTCAAGTGCCGGATTTCTTCAACATCTTGGTTTTCCGGTAGCTAACAGTAACTAAAGAATCAATCTACTTTAGTTGTGAAAGAACTCATTGCTCCATCAATCATTTCTATTCAATTTATCATATCCTCCGTGGCCCACCGAATGCGTATCCCATTTCCCAAACATCACTCCTGCCGTCAGCCACGCTTATTGGGTGCTGGTACACAATGATCCAGCGTATATTTTTCCGGCAACTCAGCAGACACACAGCAGACACTTTATTTGCCGAAATAGATCATGTTTCCCTTCGCCATTCATCAGGGTGGTGCGGATCTGACAATGATATGCGAAAAGTATGAGCTTTATATCTCGTTTCGTTTACACAATAGGATGTGGGTCCGTGCCATCGCTGCTGCGCTGCTCCTCGTGTGAACCACCGAACTCTACAAATACATACACCGCACCCGGAAATGTATTCATCATCAACGTGCCACTTGTTAAATTTCGTTCCCGTGCCATGTCCGGACTGAATCCTCAATCAGCTCATAATGTGGAAAACGGTACGAACAACTGGTGAAATTCATTTCCTTGGAAGCCGTAGAATTGGATTACATTCAATGGGGTTCCATATTTTTCTACAGTTTAAACAATCAGGTTGCTGCAAATTTCATTAAATGGGGTTATTTTACAATATTAATTACATCGCCGAACGGCTGAACATTCATGAAGTTTAGCAATAAAGAATATTTAAACTTTCGGATTTAGAGTGAGATGAAATAGTCCTATTTCAAACATTTCCACACATATTTGAAAACCAATAGTTATGGACAAAATTTGTGACATTCTGTCGCATTGTACAATGCAAGAAGAAGGATGTGGGAAATCCATTGTAATCGGGTAATGTAAGCTTCTGTGTACCTTTTGGAGGACTAAACTCGTGCGGGTTTTGTGTTCCATATGAGCGAACCCGTCCGTCGTGGTGCTTAGTCAAACGAATATGATTTACTGAGTGAATTACTTTTCATCATTTGATTTGCACTCATCGATAGCATTTTCCATTTTCACTCCCCAACGATGCTCGGCGCGATAGCAACAGGAAAATTGCGAATTCGATTTACGATTGTTTGATAAATGATGTTAAAATCGGTAATGAGTTCTTGATGGAAGCCATATCTGATGCTCTCGTTTATGGACTGTGGTGAAGGATAAACCGTATCAAGTAGCGGAAAATGGTTTACCCGGAAAAGGATTGTTTAATTATCGATGACCGTTCAGATACCTCTTCCACACGCAGCATAATTTCGTAAGGTTGAACCAAAAAAGTATATTGTTGAATACAACAATAAGTCTTTTATTGTTTCAAAAACATTTGATTGTTGAAACTACAATGTTGTTCGATTGATTCAACAATATTATTTTAAATTCAACAATATTTTGTTTTGTTTGGAATTCACCTGATTTAAATGCAGCGTGTATATTTTAATGTGTACTGTTGTTATTTTAAAAATGGAGAGAAATGTCTCTTATACGTGAATATAGCCAAAACTTAATTAGTTTAATTGTATTTAGTTGGATGGTGAAATATCCACAGGGCTAACCACAGGTAAAAATATTATTATTTTCTAAATAATCATATATTAAATTACACTATTTGTAGCAGAATCCTTGATATGAATCGCTTTTTGAAAACAGTTCCGTTTGCTTACAAAGGACGCCTTCAAAATGTTAATCCGTGTTATAAATACATTCTTCCTAGTAAGGTAATTATTCCGCCACAGCTTTAATAATATTCTATTATATTCAATGAATAAATAAATTTGAAACTCAACATTTTTTGTTTTTTTTTCGAATAAAATATAAACAATCACATTCTTTTAAATGCCATATTTTTGTTTCAACAATATTTTATTGTTGAATCAATCCTAGATGTACTATTGACCTAATATAAAAGTAAAAGTCACGATTATTTCAACAATAATATTGTTGAAACTACAATAATGTTGCTCACGTCATGGAAAGCATCCGATTGTAGAAACAACAATATTCTTGGTTGATTCAAAAGATAAATATTATTGGCCCTGAGTTAACAATATTTATTGTTGAATTTGAACAGGAATATTGTTGTTTCTACAATACATTTCTGTGCGTGCAAAAATCGTACCGTATACTTTACACGAAACATAAAATTATCAACAAGGTTAAATCAAATAATAAAACGTTTTGTTTCTCAGTATTTGTAAACTAATATTCATTGAAACAAATTATGTTGAAAATCACTATTTTTCCTATTACCAACCTCACCACCTATCACTATTGTTACTATTTTTCAAAATTTTCCCAAAGGATGACTTCATCTCGATGAATCGTTACTCACATTCACGCTCTGTTTTGCTGTGGTACTCAATAATGTTATGGCGGATGACTTGGCACGAGATGTTTCGACCACCACCGACGCCGCCGGTGAACCAGTTGAATCCAAGTCATAATAAATCCTTTTTTCACATCTCGCATCTTGGCTTGTTTTTGCATCCACCGGTAACGGAGCGAGTTGCTTTGCGATGCAACGCAAGGAATCAGCTGTCTGTAGGGCGCTGCTAAATTATTTACTGAACTGTTTCGGTCAAGTGACATATTTTTGTCAACAGCTTGTAAATTCCTGCTTGCATTTGAACATCATGTGCAACGTATCAGTTTGGAGACGGCGTCTGTTGAAACGCAAATTTCACCAACTGACTTTCGAATGCAAATTAAAAGGAACGCAGCTGCGCTTTTCGAAAAGATGATTTTTTAATTGAAGGGGGTATAATTATTTCGACACAGCATTATTACCACTGACATTTCAGCGTAAAGCGTTTACACAGAAAGAGCACTGATAGAAATTTCCTGAAAGACGGTTGATTTGAGCTACACTGCCGTAATCTGGAAAAGGGAGGTATACGACATTTTCCAAAAACGGTGTTAACGAGTAGCATTCATCGTACTCTTTAACAGTAAAATGGAAAACATGCGTGTTGTTAAAATTTGCTTCGCTTTTCAAATTACGACAGTACATGAATTTTAAAATTGATATTCCGCATTATCACCTTCTGATTACCAACAAAGTGTTTTCACAAAATCAACTCATTTTATATCTCTGATCTTTTAGATGTTGTACAACACGCGCAATCATAAAGGGCTAAAGAGCTAGTCTAAACGAATTGTCAGCTGAAATCAACTTCAATCAATTATTCTAGAAAATACATCCAATGGTTCTCCATGAGCAGATATCACTGTCACAAAATGTATCATGTCCAGCAAAATTGGCTGTTATGCGTGACTGCTATAAAGACCCTTCTCTTTGTTGGAAGAAAAATGGGATACGCTTTTTCACATAAGACCAACTTGAATGGAGACACTTTACGAGTTATTAATGGTGTTTGGCCACTCGGATGAAAAGCCGATCGACCAAGCGAATTTTCAATTCAGGATGTTTTCTGCACATAAACTTTACAAAGGCAGAAAACGTGTTCTTTCAATTAAAGATTTGTTTCTGCAATCTATATTTTTCTTGGTATTTTTGCCTTTCTCGTACAACAAAGTTGTACCGAAAGGCTAGAGGATTACTCCAAAAATGAACTTTTGATAGAAGGCCCGAAGGGCGAAGACCCACAGTGTTATATACCCCCTTGAAAAAAAAAAATCGTGGTGGCAATGCATAGTATTTAATGCTAAAACATGAAAAATGATAGAAAAATGTGATCTAGACCCCTAAAATCTCTTTTTTTTTTATTCTTTATTACCAAGACTTTAAGCCCGAGGCTGGCTCGTCTTGGCCGCTAAAGTCCTTTTTTGAATTTTATTACGTAATTTTTTCCAATACATTTTACGATGCACGAGAAAGGCCTCATCGCTGCTAGGTGTTTTTTTCTTCCATATCATTTCTTATTTCCCACCTTTTTTCATTTTTACTTTTACCTTTTTTCCTTCATGTTTTGTTTCATTTATTTTTATTTCTATCTTCATTTTTCCTTTCTCTAGTATGTATACATAAAGGTTATAGGTAAAAAGCAATACAATCATTCGAATTTCCACGGGAAATTCATTCGAATTTCCACGGGAAACTCATTCGAATTTCCACGGAAAATTCATTCGAATTTCCACGAGAAACTAATTCGAATTTCGTTGGATAATTCATTCGAATGAATTTCCCATGCAAATTCGAATAAATTTCTTGTGGAAATTCATATGAATTTCCCGTGGAAATTTGAATGAATTTCCCGTGGAAGTTTGAATGAATATCCAATGGAAATTCGAATGAATTTCCCGTGGAAATTCGAATAAACTTCCCATTGAAATTCGAATGAATTTCTCGTGGAAATTCGAATGAATTTTTCATGAAAATTCGAATGAATTTCCCGTTTAAACTCAAATAAATTACTCGTGATAATTCGAATGAGTTTCCCGTGGAAATTCTAATGAATTTCCCATGTAAATTCGAATGAATTTCCCATGTAAATTCGAATGAATTTCCCGTGGAAATTCAAATGAATTTCCCGTGGGAATTCGAATGAATTTTCCGTTAAATTCGAACGAATTTTCCGTGAAAATTCGAACCAATTTCCCGTGGAAATTCGAATGTATTTCCCGCGGAAATTCGAATGAATTACTCGTGATAATTCGAATGAATTTCCTGTGGAAATTCGAATTAATTTCCTGTGGAAATTCGAGTGAATTTCCCGTGGAAATTCGAATGAATTTCCCGTGAAAATTCGAATAAATTTCCCGTGGAAATTCCAATGCATTTCCCGTGGAAATTTGAATGAATTTTTCCGTGGAAATTCGAATGAATTTCCCGTGGAAATTCGAATGAATTTCCCGTAGAAATTCGAATGAATTTCCCGTGGAAATTCGAATGAATGTCCCGTGGAAATTCGAATGAGTTTCCGTTAAAATTCGAATGAATTTCCCGTGGAAATTCGAATGAATTTCCCGTGGAAATTCGAAAGAATTTCCCGTGGAAATTCGAAAGAATTTCCCGTGGAAATTCGAAAGAATTTCCCGTGGAAATTCGAATGAATTTCCCGTGGAAATTCGAAAGAATTTCCCGTGGAAATTCGAATGAATTTCCCGTGGAAATTCGAATGAATTTCCCGTGGAAATTCGAATGAATTTCCCGTGGAAATTCGAATGAATTTCCCGTGGAAATTCGAATGAATTTCCCGTGGAAATTCGAATGAATTTCCCGTGGAAATTCGAAGGAATTTCCCGTGGAAATTCGAAGGAATTTCCCGTGGAAATTCGAATGAATTACCCGTGGAAATACGAATGAATTTCCCTTTTAAATTCAAATGAATTTCTCGTTCAAATTCGAATGTATTTCCCGTGGAAATTCAAATGAATTTTCCGAAGAAATTCAAAGAAATTTCCCGTGGAAATTCGAATGAAAATCCGTGGAAATTCCAAATGAATTTATAACTCAAAAATTTCATTCAATTTCCTCAGAAAATTCATTCAAATTTCCACGAGAAAATCATTCGAATTTTCATGGAAATGGGAAATTTCGTGAAATTCGAAGGAAATTCCGTGGAAATTCGAATGAATTTCCGTGGAAATTGAATGAATTTCCGTGGAAATTCGAATGAATTTCCGTGGAAATTCGAATGAATTTCCGTGGAAATTCGAATGAATTTCCGTGGAAATTCGAATGAATTTCCGTGGAAATTCGAATGAATTTCCCGTGGAAATTCAATTAATTTCCGTGGAAATTCGAATGAATTTCCGTGGATATTCGAATGAATTTCCATGGAAATTCGAAGGAATTTCCTTGGAAATTCGAAGGAATTTCCCGTGAAAATTCGAAGGAATTTCCCGTGGAAATTCGAATGAATTACCCGTGGAAATACGAATGAATTTCCCTTTTAAATTCAAATGAATTTCTCGTTCAAATTCAAATGAATTTCCCGTGGAAATTTAAATGTATTTCCCGTGGAAATTCAAATGAATTTTCCGAAGAAATTCAAAGAAATTTCCCGTGGAAATTCAAATGAAAATCCCGCGGAAATTCCAATGAATTTATAACTCAAAAAATTTCATTCGAATTTCCTCAGAAAATTCATTCAAATTTCCACGAGAAAATCATTCGAATTTTCACGGGAAATTCATTCGGATTTACACGGGAAAATCATTCAAATTTCCACTGGAAAATCATTCGAATTTCCACGGAAAATTCATCCGAATTTCCACGAGAATTTCCTTCGAACTTCCACGGGAATTTCATTCGAATTTCCACGAGAAATTCATTCGAATTTCCATGGGAAACTCATTCGAATTTCCATGGGAAATTCATTCAAATTTCCATGAGAAATTCATTCGAATTTCCATGGGAAACTCATTCGAATTTCCATGGGAAATTCATTCAAATTTCCATGAGAAATTCATTCGGATTTACACGGGAAAATCATTCAAATTTCCACGGGAAAATCATTCGAATTTCCACGGAAAATTCATTCGAATTTCCACGGGAAATTCATTCGAATTTCCACGGGAAATTCATTCGAATTTTCACGGGAAATTCATTCGAATTTCCACGGAAAATTCATTCAAAAATCCACGGGAAATTCATTCAAATTTCCACGCAAAAATAATTTTAAAATCAACGGGAAATTCATACGAATTTCCACGGGAAATACTTTCAAATTTCCAAGGAAAATCTTTCGAATTTCCACGGAAATTCATTCAATTTCCACGGGAAATTTTCGAATTTCCACTGAAACTCATTCGAATTTCCTTGGAAACTCATTCGAATTTCCACGGAAATTCATTCGAATTTCCACGGAAATACATTCGAATTTCCAAGGAAATTCATTCAATTTCCACGGAAATTCATTCAATTTCCACGGAAATTCATTCGAATTTCCACGGGAAATTCATTCGAATTTGCACGGAAATTCATTCGAATTTCCACGGGAAATTCATTCAATTTCCACGGAAATTCATTCGAATTTCCATGGAAATTCATTCGAATTTCCACGGGAAATTCATTTGTATTTCCACGGAAATTCATTCGAATTTC